>NC_140999.1:73566853-73600621 GCF_052327205.1 Somniosus microcephalus | reverse complement strand
GTCGCAGCTAGAGAGAGTCCTGTGCTCCTGTCGCGCAGAGAGAGTCCTGTGCCCTGTCGCGATCAGAGAGAGTCCTGTGCCCTGTCGCGCAGAGAGAGTCCTGTGCCCTGTCGCGCAGAGAGAGTCCTGTGCCCTGTCGCGCATGAGAGTCCTGTGCCCTGTCGCGCAGAGAGAGTCCTGTGCCCTGTCGCGCAGAGAGAGAGTCCTGTGCCCTGTCGCGCAGAGAGAGTCCTGTGCCCTGTCGCGCAGAGAGAGTCCTGTGCCCTGTCGCGCAGAGAGAGTCCTGTGCCCTGTCGCGCAGAGCAGAGTCCTGTGCCCTGTCGCGCAGAGAGAGTCCTGTGCCCTGTCGCGCAGAGAGAGAGTCCTGTGCCCTGTCGCGCAGAGAGAGTCCTGTGCCCTGTCGCGCAGAGAGAGTCCTGTGCCCTGTCGCGCAGAGAGAGTCCTGTGCCCTGTCGCGCAGAGAGAGTCCTGTGCCCTGTCGCGCAGAGAGAGTCCTGTGCCCTGTCGCGGCAGAGAGAGTCCTGTGCCCTGTCGCGCAGAGAGAGTCCTGTGCCCTGTCGCGCAGAGAGAGTCCTGTGCCCTGTCGCGCAGAGAGAGTCCTGTGCCCTGTCGCGCAGAGAGAGTCCTGTGCCCTGTCGCGCAGAGAGAGTCCTGTGCCCTGTCGCGCAGAAGAGAGTCCTGTGCCCTGTCGCGCAGAGAGAGTCCTGTGCCCTGTCGCGCAGAGAGAGTCCTGTGCCCTGTCGCGCAGAGAGAGTCCTGTGCCCTGTCGCGCAGAGAGAGTCCTGTGCCCTGCTCGCGCAGAGAGAGTCCTGTGCCCTGTCGCGCAGAGAGAGTCCTGTGCCCTGTCGCGCAGAGAGAGTCCTGTGCCCTGTCGCGCAGAGAGAGTCCTGTGCCCTGTCGCGCAGAGAGAGTCCTGTGCCCTGTCGCGCAGAGAGAGGTCCTGTGCCCTGTCGCGCAGAGAGAGTCCTGGTGCCCTGTCGCGCAGAGAGAGTCCTGTGCCCTGTCGCGCAGAGAGAGTCCTGTGCCCTGTCGCGCAGAGAGAGTCCTGTGCCCTGTCGCGCAGAGAGAGTCCTGTGCCCTGTCGCGCAGAGAGAGTCCTGTGCCCTGTCCGCGCAGAGAGAGTCCTGTGCCCTGTCGCGCAGAGAGAGTCCTGTGCCCTGTCGCGCAGAGAGAGTCCTGTGCCCTGTCGCGCAGAGAGAGTCCTGTGCCCTGTCGCGCAGAGAGAGTCCAGTGCCCTGTCGCGCAGAGAGAGTCCTGTGCCCTGTCGCGCAGAGAGAGTCCTGTGCCCTGTCGCGCAGAGAGAGTCCTGTGCCCTGTCGCGCAGAGAGAGTCCTGTGCCCTGTCGCGCAGAGAGAGTCCTGTGCCCTGTCGCGCAGAGAGAGTCCTGTGCCCTGTCGCGCAGAGAGAGTCCTGTGCCCTGTCGCGCAGAGAGAGTCTGTGCCTGTCGCGCAGAGGAGAGTCCTGTGCCCTGTCGCGCAGAGAGAGTCCTGTGCCCTGTCGCGCAGGAGAGAGTCCTGTGCCCTGTCGCGCAGAGAGAGTCCTGTGCCCTGTCGCGCAGGAGAGTCCTGTGCCCTGTCGCGCAGGAGAGTCCTGTGCCCTGTCGCGCAGGGAGAGTCCTGTGCCCTGTCGCGCAGGAGAGAGTCCTGTGCCCTGTCGCGCAGGGAGAGTCCTGTGCCCTGTCGCGCAGGGAGAGTCCTGTGCCCTGTCGCGCAGGGAGAGTCCTGTGCCCTGTCGCGCAGGAGAGAGTCCTGTGCCCTGTCGCGCAGGGAGAGTCCTGTGCCCTGTCGCGCAGGGAGAGTCCTGTGCCCTGTCGCGCAGGGAGAGTCCTAGTGCCCTGTCGCGCGAGGCTGAGAGTCCTGTGCCCTGTCGCGCAGGGAGAGTCCTGTGCCCTGTCGCGCAGGGAGAGTCCTGTGCCCTGTCGCGCAGGGAGAGTCCTGTGCCCTGTCGCGCAGGGAGAGTCCTGTGCCCTGTCGCGCAGGGAGAGTCCTGTGCCCTGTCGCGCAGGGAGAGTCCTGTGCCCTGTCGCGCAGGGAGAGTCCTGTGCCCTGTCGCGCAGGGAGAGTCCTGTGCCCTGTCGCGCAGGGAGAGTCCTGTGCCCTGTCGCGGCAGGGAGAGTCCTGTGCCCTGTCGCGCAGGGAGAGTCCTGTGCCCTGTCGCGCAGGGAGAGTCCTGTGCCCTGTCGCGCAGGAGAGTCCTGTGCCCTGTCGCGCAGGGAGAGTCCTGTGCCCTGTCGCGCAGGGAGAGTCCTGTGCCCTGTCGCGCAGGAGAGTCCTGTGCCCTGTCGCGCAGGGAGAGTCCTGTGCCCTGTCGCGCAGGGAGAGTCCTGTCCCCTGTCGCGCAGAGAGAGTCCTGTCCCCTGTCGCGCAGAGAGAGTCCTGTCCCCTGTCGCGCAGAGAGAGTCCTGTCCCCTGTCGCGCAGAGCGAGTCCTGTCCCCTGTCACGCAGAGCGAGTCCTGTCCCCTGTCTCGCAGAGAGAGTCCTGTCCCGTGTCACACAGAGAGAGTCCTGTCCCCCTCACACAGAGAGAGTCCTGTCCCCTGCCACACACATAGTGTCCTGTCCCCTGTCACAGAGAGAGTCCTGTCTCCTGTCACACAGAGAGGGTCCTGTCCCCTGCCACACAGAGAGAGTCCTGTCCCCTGTCACACACATAGTGTCCTGTCTCCTGTCACAGAGAGAGTCCTGTCTCCTGTCACAGAGAGAGTCCTGTCTCCTGTCACAGAGAGAGTCCTGTCCCCTGTCACACAGAGAGAGTCCTGTCCCCTGTCACACAGAGGGAGTCCTGTCCCCTGTCACACAGAGAGAGTCCTGTCCCCTGTCACACAGAGTCCTGTCTCCTGTCAGACATATAGGGTCCTGTCTCCTGTCACACAGAGAGAGTCCTGTCCCCTGTCTCACAGAGAGAGTCCTGTCCCGTGTCACACAGAGAGAGTCCTGTCCCCGTCACACAGAGAGAGTCCTGTCCCCTGCCACACACATAGTGTCCTGTCCCTGTCACAGAGAGAGTCCTGTCTCCTGTCACACAGAGAGGGTCCTGTCCCCTGCCACACAGAGAGAGTCCTGTCCCCTGTCACACACATAGTGTCCTGTCTCCTGTCACAGAGAGAGTCCTGTCTCCTGTCACAGAGAGAGTCCTGTCTCCTGTCACAGGAGAGTCCTGTCCCCTGTCACACAGAGAGAGTCCTGTCCCCTGTCACACAGAGGGAGTCCTGTCCCCTGTCACACAGAGAGTCCTGTCCCTGTCACACAGAGTCCTGTCTCCTGTCAGACATATAGGGTCCTGTCTCCTGTCACACAGAGAGAGTCCTGTCTCCTGTCACACAGAGAGAGTCCTGTCCCCTGTCACAGAGAGAGTCCTGTCCCCTGTCACAGAGAGAGAGTCCTGTCCCCTGTCACACAGAGAGAGTCCTGTCCCCTGTCACACAGAGAGAGTCCTGTCCCCTGTCACACAGAGAGAGTCCTGTCCCCTGTCACACAGGGAGAGTCCTGTCCCCTGTCACACAGAGTGGGTCCTGTCCCCTGTCACACAGAGAGTCCTGTCCCCTGTCGCACAGAGAGAGTCCTGTCCCCTGTCACACATGTAGTGTCCTGTCCCCTGTCACACAGAGAGACTCCTGTCCCCGGTCACACAGAGAGAGCCCTGTGCCCTGTCACACAGAGAGAGTGTCCTGTTACCTGTCACAGAGAGAGAGTCCTGTCCCCTGTCAGACAGAGAGAGCCCTGTCCCCCATCACACGCCGAAGAGTCCTGTCCCCCATCACACAGAGAGAGTCCTGTCCCCGGTCACACAGAGAGAGCCCTGTGCCCTGTCACAAAGAGAGATTCCTGTCCCCTGTCACACAGAGAGAGTCCTGTCCCCTGTCACACAGAGAGAGTCCTGTCCCTTGTCACACAGGAGAGAGTTCCTGTCCCCTGTCACAGAGAGAGTCCTGTCCCCTGTCACAGAGAGAGTCCTGTCCCCTATCACACAGAGAGAGTCCTGTCCCCTGTCGCACAGAGAGAGTCCTGTGCCCTGTCACACAGAGAGAGTCCTGTGCCCTGTCACACAGAGAGAGTCCTGTGCCCTGTCACACAGAGAGAGTCCTGTGCCCTGTCACACAGAGAGAGTCCTGTGCCCTGTCACACAGAGAGAGTCCTGTGCCCTGTCACACAGAGAGAGTCCTGTGCCCTGTCACACAGAGAGAGTCCTGTCCCCTGTCACACAGGAGGCTCTGTCCCCTGTCACACAGGGAGAGCGTCCTGTCCCCTGTCACACAGGAGAGCGTCCTGTCCCTGACACACAGGGAGAGCGTCCTAGTCTCCCTGTCAGACAGGGAGAGCGTCCTGTCCCTGTCAGACAGGGAGAGCGTCCTGTCCCCTGTCAGACAGGGAGCGCGTCCTGTCCCCTGTCAGACAGGGAGAGCGTCCTGTCCCCTGTCAGACAGGGAGAGCGTCCTGTCCCCTGTCAGACAGGGAGAGCGTCCTGTCCCCTGTCAGACAGGGAGAGCGTCCCTGTCCCCTGTCAGACAGGGAGAGCGTCCTGTCCCCTGTCAGACAGGGAGAGCGTCCTGTCCCCTGTCAGACAGGGAGAGAGCGTCCTGTCCCCTGTCAGACAGGGAGAGCGTCCTGTCCCCTGTCAGACAGGGAGAGCGTCCTGTCCCCTGTCAGACAGGGAGAGCGTCCTGTCCCCTGTCAGACAGGGAGAGCGTCCTGTCCCCTGTCAGACAGGAGAGCGTCCTGTCCCCTGTCAGACAGGGAGAGCGTCCTGTCCCCTGTCAGACAGGGAGAGCGTCCTGTCCCCTGTCAGACAGGGAGAGCGTCCTGTCCCCTGTCAGACAGGGAGAGCGTCCTGTCCCCTGTCAGACAGGGAGAGCGTCCTGTCCCCTGTCAGACAGGGAGAGCGTCCTGTCCCCTGTCAGACAGGGAGAGCGTCCTGTCCCCTGTCAGACAGGGAGAGCGTCCTGTCCCCTGTCACGACAGGGAGAGCGTCCTGTCCCCTGTCAGACAGGGAGAGCGTCCTGTCCCCTGTCACACAGGGAGAGCGTCCTGTCCCCTGTCAGACAGGGAGAGCGTCCTGTCCCCTGTCACACAGGGAGAGCGTCCTGTCCCCTGTCACACAGGGAGAGCGTCCTGTCCCCTGTCACACAGGGAGAGCGTCCTGTCCCCTGTCACACAGGGAGAGCGTCCTGTCCCCTGTCACGACAGGGAGAGCGTCCTGTCCCCTGTCACACAGGGAGAGAGCGTCCTGTCCCCTGTCACACAGGGAGAGCGTCCTGTCCCCTGTCACACAGGTGAGAGCGTCCTGTCCTCCCTGTCACACAGGGAGAGCGTCCTGTCCCCTGTCACACAGGGAGAGCGTCCTGTCCCCTGTCACACAGGGAGAGCGTCCTGTCCCCTGTCACACAGGGAGAGCGTCCTGTCCCCTGTCACACAGGGAGAGCGTCCTGTCCCCTGTCACAACAGGAGAGCGTCCTGTCCCCTGTCACACAAGGGAGAGCGTCCTGTCCCCTGTCACACAGGGAGAGCGTCCTGTCCCCTGTCACACAGGGAGAGCGTCCTGTCCCCTGTCACACAGGGAGAGCGTCCTGTCCCCTGTCACACAGGGAGAGCGTCCTGTCCCCTGTCACACAGGGAGAGCGTCCTGTCCCCTGTCACAGACAGGGAGAGCGTCCTGTCCCCTGTCACACAGGGAGAGCGTCCTGTCCCCTGTCACACAGGGAGAGCGTCCTGTCCCCTGTCACACAGGGAGAGCCGTCCTGTCCCCTGTCACACAGGGAGAGCGTCCTGTCCCCTGTCACACAGGGAGAGCGTCCTGTCCCCTGTCACACAGGGAGAGCGTCCTGTCCCCTGTCACACAGGGAGAGCGTCCTGTCCCCTGTCACACAGGGAGAGCGTCCTGTCCCCTGTCACACAGGGAGAGCGTCCTGTCCCCTGTCACACAGGGAGAGCGTCCTGTCCCCTGTCACACAGGGAGAGCGTCCTGTCCCCTGTCACACAGGGAGAGAGTCCTGTGCCCTGTCACACAGGGAGAGCGTCCTGTCCCCTGTCACACAGGGAGAGCGTCCTGTCCCCTGTCACACAGGGAGAGCGTCCTGTCCCCTGTCACACAGGGAGAGCGTCCTGTCCCCTGTCACACAGGAGAGCGTCCTGTCCCCTGTCACACAGGGAGAGCGTCCTGTCCCCTGTCACACAGGGAGAGCGTCCTGTCCCCTGTCACACAGGGAGAGCGTCCTGTCCCCTGTCACACAGGGAGAGCGTCCTGTCCCCTGTCACACAGGGAGAGCGTCCTGTCCCCTGTCACACAGGGAGAGCGTCCTGTCCCCGTCACACAGAGAGAGTCCTGTCCCCCGTCACACAGAGAGAGTCCTGTCCCCCGTCACACAGAGAGAGTCCTTTCTCCTGTCACACAGAGTCCTGTCCCCGTCACACAGAGAGAGTCCTCTCCCCTGTCACAAAGAGAGATTCCTGTCCCCTGTCACACACAGAAGGTCCTGTCCCCTGTCACACAGAGAGAGTCCTGTCCCCTGTCTCACAGAGAGAGAATCCTGTCCCCTATCACACACATAGTGTCCTGTCTCCTGTCACAGAGAGAGAGTCCTGTCTCCTGTCACAGAGAGAGTCCTGTCCCCTGTCGCACAGAGAGAGTCCTGTCCCCTGTCGCACAGAGAGAGTCCTGTCCCCTGTCGCACAGAGAGAGTCCTGTCCCCTGTCGCACAGAGAGAGTCCTGTCCCCTGTCACACAGAGGGAGTCCTGTCCCTGTCACACAGAGTCCTGTCTCCTGTCAGACATAGAGGGTCCTGTCTCCTGTCACACAGAGAGAGTCCTGTCTCCTGTCACACAGAGAGAGTCCTGTCTCCTGTCACACAGAGAGAGTCCTGTCTCCTGTCACACAGAGAGAGTCCTGTCCCCTGTCACACAGAGAGAGTCCTGTCCCCTGTCACACAGAGAGAGTCCTGTCCCCTGTCACACAGGAGAGTCCATGTCCCCTGTCACACAGAGTGGGTCCTGTCCCTGTCACACAGAGAGTCCTGTCCCCTGTCGCACAGAGAGAGTCCTGTCCCCTGTCACACATGTAGTGTCCTGTCCCCTGTCACACAGAGAGACTCCTGTCCCCGGTCACACAGAGAGAGAGCCTGTGCCCTGTCACACAGAGAGAGTGTCCTGTCACCTGTCACAGAGAGAGAGTCCTGTCCCCTGTCAGACAGAGAGAGCCCTGTCCCCCGTCACACGCCGAGAGTCCTGTCCCCCATCACACAGAGAGAGTCCTGTCCCCGGTCACACAGAGAGAGCCCTGTGCCCTGTAACAAAGAGAGATTCCTGTCCCTGTCACACAGAGAGAGTCCTGTCCCCTGTCACACAGAGAGAGTCCTGTCCCTTGTCACACAAGAGAGAGGTCCTGTCCCCTGTCACAGAGAGAGTCCTGTCCCCTGTCACAGAGAGAGTCCTGTCCCCTATCGCACAGAGAGAGTCCTGTCCCCTGTCGCACAGAGAGAGTCCTGTGCCCTGTCGCACAGAGAGAGAGTCCTGTGCCCTGTCACACAGAGAGAGTCCTGTGCCCTGTCACACAGAGAGAAGTCCTGTGCCCTGTCACACAGAGAGAGTCCTGTGCCCTGTCACACAGAGAGAGTCCTGTCCCCTGTCACACAGGAGAGCGTCCTGTCCCTGTCACACAGGGAGAGCGTCATGTCCCCTGACACACAGGGAGAGCGTCCTGTCCCCTGTCAGACAGGGAGAGCGTCCTGTCCCCTGTCAGACAGGGAGAGCGTCCTGTCCCCTGTCAGACAGGGAGAGCGTCCTGTCCCCCAGTCAGACAGGGAGAGCGTCCTGTCCCCTGTCAGACAGGGAGAGCGGTCCGGTCCCCTGTCAGACAGGGAGATCGTCCTGTCCCCTGTCAGACAGGGAGAGCGTCCTGTCCCCTGTCAGAAGGAGAAGCGTCCTGTCCCCTGTCACAACAGGAGAGCGTCCTGTCCCCTGTCACACAGGAGAGCGTCCTGTCCCGTGTCACAGCAGGGAGAGCGTCCTGTCCCCTGTCACACAGGGAGAGAGCGTCCTGTCCCCTGTCACACAGGGAGAGTCGTCCTGTCCCCTGTCACACAGGGAGAGCGTCCTGTCCCCTGTCACACAGGGAGAGCGTCCTGTCCCCTGTCACACAGGGAGAGCGTCCTGTCCCCTGTCACACAGGGAGAGCGTCCTGTCCCCTGTCACACAGGGAAGAGCGTCCTGTCCCCTGTCACACAGGTGAGAGCGTCCTGTCCCCTGTCACACAGGAGAGCGTCCTGTCCCCTGTCACACAGGAGAGCGTCCTGTCCCCTGTCACACAGGGAGAGCGTCCTGTCCCCTGTCACACAGGGAGAGCGTCCTGTCCCCTGTCACACAGGGAGAGCGTCCTGTCCCCCTGTCACACAGGGAGAGCGTCCTGTCCCCTGTCACACAGGGAGAGAGCGTCCTGTCCCCTGTCACACAGGGAGAGCGTCCTGTCCCCTGTCACTCAGGAGAGCGTCCTGTCCCCTGTCACACAGGGAGAGCGTCCTGTCCCCTGTCACACAGGGAGAGCGTCCTGTCCCCTGTCACACAGGGAGAGCGTCCTGTCTCCCTGTCACACAGGGAGAGCGTCCTGTCCCCTGTCACACAGGGAGAGCGTCCTGTCCCCTGTCACACAGGGAGAGCGTCCTGTCCCCTGTCACACAGGGAGAGCGTCCTGTCCCCTGTCACACAGGAGAGAGCGTCCTGATCCCCTGTCACACAGGGAGAGCGTCCTGTCCCCTGTCACACAGGGAGAGCGTCCTGTCCCCTGTCACACAGGAGAGAGCGTCCTGTCCCTGTCACACAGGGAGAGCGTCCTGTCCCCTGTCACACAGGAGAGAGCGTCCTGTCCCCTGTCACACAGGGAGAGCGTCCTGTCCCCTGTCACACAGGGAGAGCGTCCTGTCCCCTGTCACACAGGGAGAGCGTCCTGTCCCCTGTCACACAGGAGAGCGTCCTGTCCCCTGTCACACAGGGAGAGCGTCCTGTCCCCTGTCACACAGGGAGAGCGTCCTGTCCCCTGTCACACAGGGAGAGCGTCCTGTCCCCTGTCACACAGGGAGAGCGTCCTGTCCCCTGTCACACAGGAGAGAGCGTCCTGTCCCCTGTCACACAGGGAGAGCGTCCTGTCCCCTGTCACACAGGGAGAGCGTCCTGTCCCCTGTCACACAGGGAGAGCGTCCTGTCCCCTGTCACACAGAGGAGAGCGTCCTGTCCCCTGTCACACAGGGAGAGAGTCCTGTGCCGTGTCACACAGGGAGAGCGTCCTGTCCCCTGTCACACAGGGAGAGCGTCCTGTCCCCTGTCACACAGGGAGAGCGTCCTGTCCCCTGTCACACAGGGAGAGCGTCCTGTCCCCTGTCACACAGGGAGAGCGTCCTGTCCCCTGTCACACAGGGAGAGGCGTCCTGTCCCCTGTCCACAGGAGAGAGCGTCCTGTCCCCTGTCACACAGGGAGAGCGTCCTGTCCCCTGTCACACAGGGAGAGAGCGTCCTGTCCCCTGTCACACAGGAAGAGCGTCCTGTCCCCTGTCACACAGGGAGAGCGTCCTGTCCCCTGTCACACAGGAGAGAGCGTCCTGTCCCCTGTCTCACAGGGAGAGCGTCCTGTCCCCTGTCACACAGGGAGAGAGCGTCCTGTCCCCTGTCACACAGGGAGAGCGTCCTGTCACCTGTCACACAGGGAGAGCGTCCTGTCCCCGTCACACAGAGAGAGTCCTCTCCCCTGTCACAAGAGAGTGATTCCTGTCCCCTGTCACACACAGAAGGTCCTGTCCCCTGTCACACAGAGAGAATCCTGTCCCTGTCACACACATAGTGTCCTGTCTCCTGTCACAGAGAGAGTCCTGTCTCCTGTCACAGAGAGAGTCCTGTCTCCTGTCGCACAGGAGAGTCCTGTCCCCTGTCGCACAGAGAGTCCTGTTCCCTGTCGCACAGAGAGAGTCCTGTCCCCTGTCACACAGAGAGAGTCCTGTCCCCTGTCACTACAGAGGGAGTCCTGTCCCCTGGTCACACAGAGAGAGTCCTGTCCCCTGTCACACAGAGAGAGTCCTGTCTCCTGTCAGACATATAGGGTCCTGTCTCCTGTCACACAGAGAGAGTCCTGTCTCCTGTCACACAGAGAGAGTCCTGTCTCCTGTCACACAGAGAGAGTCCTGTCTCCTGTCACACAGAGAGAGAGTCCTATCTCCTGTCACACAGAGAGAGTCCTGTCTCCTGTCACACAGAGAGAGTCCTTGTCCCCTGCCACACAGAGAGAATCCTGTCCCCTGTCACACACATAGTGTCCTGTCTCCTGTCACAGAGAGAGTCCTGTCTCCTGTCACAGGGAGAGTCCTGTCTCCTGTCACACAGGGAGAGTCCTGTCCCCTGTCGCACAGAGAGGGTCCTGTCTCCCTGTCGCACAGAGAGAGTCCTGTCCCCTGTCGCACAGAGAGAGTCCTGTCCCCTGTCACACATGCAGAGAGAGTCCTGTCCACTGTCACACAGAGGGAGTCCTGTCCCCTGTCACACACAGAGAGTCCTGTCCCCTGTCACACAGAGTCCTGTCTCACTGTCAGACATATAGGGTCCTGTCCCCTGTCACACAGAGAGAGTCCTGTCTCCTGTCACACAGAGAGAGTCCCTGTCTCCTGTCACACAGCAGAGAGAGTCCTGTCTCCTGTTCACACAGAGAGAGTCCTGTCTCCTGTCACAGAGGAGACTGTTCCCTGTCACCTGTCACAGAGAGAGTCCTGTCCCCTGTCACACAGAGAGAGTCCTGTCCCCTGTCACACAGGGAGAGTCCTGTCCCCTGTCACACAGAGTGGGTCCTGTCCCTGTCACACAGAGAGTCCTGTCCCCTGTCGCACAAGAGAGAGTCCTGTCCCCTGTCACACATGTAGTGTCCTGTCCCCTGTCACACAGAGAGACTCCTGTCCGCCAGGTCACACAGAGAGAGCCCTGTGCCCTGTCACACAGAGAGAGTGTCTGTTACCTGTCACAGAGAGAGAGTCCTGTCCCCTGTCAGACAGAGCAGAGCCCTGTCCCCGTCACACGCCGAGATCCTGTCCCCCATCACACACGAGAGAGTCCTGTCCCCGGTCACACAGAGAGAGCCCTGTGCCCTGTCACAAAGATGAGATTCTGTCCCCTGTCACACAGAGAGAGTCCTGTCCCCTGTCACACAGAGAGAGTCCTGTCCCTTGTCACACAGAGAGAGTCCTGTCCCCTGTCACAGAGAGAGTCCTGTCCCCTGTCACAGAGAGAGTCCTGTCCCCTATCACACAGAGAGAGTCCTGGTCCCCTGTCGCACAGAGAGAGTCCTGTGCCCTGTCCAACACAGAGAGAGAGAGTCCTGTGCCCTGTCACACAGAGAGAGTCCTGTGCCCTGTCACACAGAGAGAGTCCTGTGCCCTGTCACACAGAGAGAGTCCTGTCCCCCTGTCACACAGGAGAGCGTCCTGTCCCCTGTCACACAGGGAGAGCGTCCTGTCCCCTGTCACACAGGGAGAGCGTCCTGTCCCCTGTCACACAGGGAGAGCGTCCTGTCCCCTGTCACACAGGGAGAGCGTCCTGTCCCGTGTCACACAGGGAGAGCGTCCTGTCCCCTGTCAGACAGGGAGAGCGTCCTGTCCCCTGTCAGACAGGGAGAGCGTCCTGTCCCCTGTCAGACAGGGAGAGCGTCCTGTCCCCTGTCAGACAGGGAGAGCGTCCTGTCCCCTGTCAGACAGGAGAGCGTCCTGTCCCCTGTCAGACAGGGAGAGCGTCCTGTCCCCTGTCAGACAGGGAGAGCGTCCTGTCCCCTGTCAGACAGGGAGAGCGTCCTGTCCCCTGTCAGACAGGGAGAGCGTCCTGTCCCCTGTCAGACAGGGAGAGCGTCCTGTCCCCTGTCAGACAGGGAGAGCGTCCTGTCCCCTGTCAGACAGGGAGAGCGTCCTGTCCCCTGTCAGACAGGGAGAGCGTCCTGTCCCCTGTCAGACAGGGAGAGCGTCCTGTCCCCTGTCAGACAGGGAGAGCGTCCTGTCCCCTGTCAGACAGGGAGAGCGTCCTGTCCCCTGTCAGACAGGGAGAGCGTCCTGTCCCCTGTCAGACAGGGAGAGCGTCCTGTCCCCTGTCAGACAGGGAGAGCGTCCTGTCCCCTGTCAGACAGGGAGAGCGTCCTGTCCCCTGTCAGACAGGGAGAGCGTCCTGTCCCCTGTCAGACAGGGAGAGCGTCCTGTCCCCTGTCAGACAGGGAGAGCGTCCTGTCCCCTGTCAGACAGGGAGAGCGTCCTGTCCCCTGTCAGACAGGGAGAGCGTCCTGTCCCCTGTCAGACAGGGAGAGCGTCCTGTCCCCTGTCAGACAGGGAGAGCGTCCTGTCCCCTGTCAGACAGGGAGAGCGTCCTGTCCCCTGTCAGACAGGGAGAGCGTCCTGTCCCCTGTCAGACAGGGAGAGCGTCCTGTCCCCTGTCAGACAGGGAGAGCGTCCTGTCCCCTGTCAGACAGGGAGAGCGTCCTGTCCCCTGTCACACAGGGAGAGCGTCCTGTCCCCTGTCACACAGGGAGAGCGTCCTGTCCCCTGTCAGACAGGGAGAGCGTCCTGTCCCCTGTCAGACAGGGAGAGCGTCCTGTCCCCTGTCAGACAGGGAGAGCGTCCTGTCCCCTGTCAGACAGGGAGAGCGTCCTGTCCCCTGTCAGACAGGGAGAGCGTCCTGTCCCCTGTCAGACAGGGAGAGCGTCCTGTCCCCTGTCAGACAGGGAGAGCGTCCTGTCCCCTGTCAGACAGGGGAGAGCGTCCTGTCCCCTGTCAGACAGGGAGAGCGTCCTGTCCCCTGTCAGACAGGGAGAGCGTCCTGTCCCCTGTCAGACAGGGAGAGCGTCCTGTCCCCTGTCAGACAGGGAGAGCGTCCTGTCCCCTGTCAGACAGGGAGAGCGTCCTGTCCCCTGTCAGACAGGGAGAGCGTCCTGTCCCCTGTCACACAGGGAGAGCGTCCTGTCCCCTGTCACACAGGGAGAGCGTCCTGTCCCCTGTCAGACAGGGAGAGCGTCCTGTCCCCTGTCAGACAGGGAGAGCGTCCTGTCCCCTGTCACACAGGGAGAGCGTCCTGTCCCCTGTCAGACAGGGAGAGCGTCCTGTCCCCTGTCACACAGGGAGAGCGTCCTGTCCCCTGTCACACAGGGAGAGCGTCCTGTCCCCTGTCACACAGGGAGAGCCTCCTGTCCCCTGTCAGACAGGGAGAGCGTCCTGTCCCCTGTCACACAGGGGAGAGCGTCCTGTCCCCTGTCACACAGGGAGAGCGTCCTGTCCCCTGTCACACAGGGAGAGCGTCCTGTCCCCTGTCACACAGGGAGAGCGTCCTGTCCCCTGTCACACAGGGAGAGCGTCCTGTCCCCTGTCACACAGGGAGAGCGTCCTGTCCCCTGTCACACAGGGAGAGCGTCCTGTCCCCTGTCACACAGGGAGAGCGTCCTGTCCCCTGTCACACAGGGAGAGCGTCCTGTCCCCTGTCACACAGGGAGAGCGTCCTGTCCCCTGTCACACAGGGAGAGCGTCCTGTCCCCTGTCACACAGGGAGAGCGTCCTGTCCCTGTCACACAGGGAGAGCGTCCTGTCCCTGTCACACAGGGAGAGCGTCCTGTCCCCTGTCACACAGGGAGAGCGTCCTGTCCCCTGTCACACAGGGAGAGCGTCCTGTCCCCTGTCACACAGGGAGAGCGTCCTGTCCCCTGTCACACAGGGAGAGCGTCCTGTCCCCTGTCACACAGGGAGAGCGTCCTGTCCCCTGTCACACAGGGAGAGCGTCCTGTCCCCTGTCACACAGGGAGAGCGTCCTGTCCCCTGTCACACAGGGAGAGCGTCCTGTCCCCTGTCACACAGGGAGAGCGTCCTGTCCCCTGTCACACAGGGAGAGCGTCCTGTCCCCTGTCACACAGGGAGAGCGTCCTGTCCCCTGTCACACAGGGAGAGCGTCCTGTCCCCTGTCACACAGGGAGAGCGTCCTGTCCCCTGTCACACAGGGAGAGCGTCCTGTCCCCTGTCACACAGGGAGAGCGTCCTGTCCCCTGTCACACAGGGAGAGCGTCCTGTCCCCTGTCACACAGGGAGAGCGTCCTGTCCCCTGTCACACAGGGAGAGCGTCCTGTCCCCTGTCACACAGGGAGAGCGTCCTGTCCCCTGTCACACAGGGAGAGCGTCCTGTCCCCTGTCACACAGGGAGAGCGTCCTGTCCCCTGTCACACAGGGAGAGCGTCCTGTCCCCTGTCACACAGGGAGAGCGTCCTGTCCCCTGTCACACAGGGAGAGCGTCCTGTCCCCTGTCACACAGGGAGAGCGTCCTGTCCCCTGTCACACAGGGAGAGCGTCCTGTCCCCTGTCACACAGGGAGAGCGTCCTGTCCCCTGTCACACAGGGAGAGCGTCCTGTCCCCTGTCACACAGGGAGAGCGTCCTGTCCCCTGTCACACAGGGAGAGCGTCCTGTCCCCTGTCACACAGGGAGAGCGTCCTGTCCCCTGTCACACAGGGAGAGCGTCCTGTCCCCTGTCACACAGGGAGAGCGTCCTGTCCCCTGTCACACAGGGAGAGCGTCCTGTCCCCTGTCACACAGGGAGAGCGTCCTGTCCCCTGTCACACAGGGAGAGCGTCCTGTCCCCTGTCACACAGGGAGAGCGTCCTGTCCCCTGTCACACAGGGAGAGCGTCCTGTCCCCTGTCACACAGGGAGAGCGTCCTGTCCCCTGTCACACAGGGAGAGCGTCCTGTCCCCTGTCACACAGGGAGAGCGTCCTGTCCCCTGTCACACAGGGAGAGCGTCCTGTCCCCTGTCACACAGGGAGAGCGTCCTGTCCCCTGTCACACAGGGAGAGCGTCCTGTCCCCTGTCACACAGGGAGAGCGTCCTGTCCCCTGTCACACAGGGAGAGCGTCCTGTCCCCTGTCACACAGGGAGAGCGTCCTGTCCCCTGTCACACAGGGAGAGCGTCCTGTCCCCTGTCACACAGGGAGAGCGTCCTGTCCCCTGTCACACAGGGAGAGCGTCCTGTCCCCCTGTCACACAGGGAGAGCGTCCTGTCCCCTGTCACACAGGGAGAGCGTCCTGTCCCCTGTCACACAGGGAGAGCGTCCTGTCCCCTGTCACACAGGGAGAGCGTCCTGTCCCCTGTCACACAGGGAGAGCGTCCTGTCCCCTGTCACACAGGGAGAGCGTCCTGTCCCCTGTCACACAGGGAGAGCGTCCTGTCCCCTGTCACACAGGGAGAGCGTCCTGTCCCCTGTCACACAGGGAGAGCGTCCTGTCCCCTGTCACACAGGGAGAGCGTCCTGTCCCCTGTCACACAGGGAGAGCGTCCTGTCCCCTGTCACACAGGGAGAGCGTCCTGTCCCCTGTCACACAGGGAGAGCGTCCTGTCCCCTGTCACACAGGGAGAGCGTCCTGTCCCCTGTCACACAGGGAGAGCGTCCTGTCCCCTGTCACACAGGGAGAGCGTCCTGTCCCCTGTCACACAGGGAGAGCGTCCTGTCCCCTGTCACACAGGGAGAGCGTCCTGTCCCCTGTCACACAGGGAGAGCGTCCTGTCCCCTGTCACACAGGGAGAGCGTCCTGTCCCCTGTCACACAGGGAGAGCGTCCTGTCCCCTGTCACACAGGGAGAGCGTCCTGTCCCCTGTCACACAGGGAGAGCGTCCTGTCCCCTGTCACACAGGGAGAGCGTCCTGTCCCCTGTCACACAGGGAGAGCGTCCTGTCCCCTGTCACACAGGGAGAGCGTCCTGTCCCCTGTCACACAGGGAGAGCGTCCTGTCCCCCTGTCACACAGGGAGAGCGTCCTGTCCCCTGTCACACAGGGAGAGCGTCCTGTCCCCTGTCACACAGGGAGAGCGTCCTGTCCCCTGTCACACAGGGAGAGCGTCCTGTCCCCTGTCACACAGGGAGAGCGTCCTGTCCCCTGTCACACAGGGAGAGCGTCCTGTCCCCTGTCACACAGGGAGAGCGTCCTGTCCCCTGTCACACAGGGAGAGCGTCCTGTCCCCTGTCACACAGGGAGAGCGTCCTGTCCCCTGTCACACAGGGAGAGCGTCCTGTCCCCTGTCACACAGGGAGAGCGTCCTGTCCCCTGTCACACAGGGAGAGCGTCCTGTCCCCTGTCACACAGGGAGAGCGTCCTGTCCCCTGTCACACAGGGAGAGCGTCCTGTCCCCTGTCACACAGGGAGAGCGTCCTGTCCCCTGTCACACAGGGAGAGCGTCCTGTCCCCTGTCACACAGGGAGAGCGTCCTGTCCCCCTGTCACACAGGGAGAGCGTCCTGTCCCCTGTCACACAGGGAGAGCGTCCTGTCCCCTGTCACACAGGGAGAGCGTCCTGTCCCCTGTCACACAGGGAGAGCGTCCTGTCCCCTGTCACACAGGGAGAGCGTCCTGTCCCCTGTCACACAGGGAGAGCGTCCTGTCCCCTGTCACACAGGGAGAGCGTCCTGTCCCCTGTCACACAGGGAGAGCGTCCTGTCCCCTGTCACACAGGGAGAGCGTCCTGTCCCCTGTCACACAGGGAGAGCGTCCTGTCCCCTGTCACACAGGGAGAGCGTCCTGTCCCCTGTCACACAGGGAGAGCGTCCTGTCCCCTGTCACACAGGGAGAGCGTCCTGTCCCCTGTCACACAGGGAGAGCGTCCTGTCCCCTGTCACACAGGGAGAGCGTCCTGTCCCCTGTCACACAGGGAGAGCGTCCTGTCCCCTGTCACACAGGGAGAGCGTCCTGTCCCCTGTCACACAGGGAGAGCGTCCTGTCCCCTGTCACACAGGGAGAGCGTCCTGTCCCCTGTCACACAGGGAGAGCGTCCTGTCCCCTGTCACACAGGGAGAGCGTCCTGTCCCCTGTCACACAGGGAGAGCGTCCTGTCCCCTGTCACACAGGGAGAGCGTCCTGTCCCCTGTCACACAGGGAGAGCGTCCTGTCCCCTGTCACACAGGGAGAGCGTCCTGTCCCCTGTCACACAGGAGAGCGTCCTGTCCCCTGTCACACAGGGAGAGCGTCCTGTCCCCTGTCACACAGGGAGAGCGTCCTGTCCCCTGTCACACAGGGAGAGCGTCCTGTCCCCTGTCACACAGGGAGAGCGTCCTGTCCCCTGTCACACAGGGAGAGCGTCCTGTCCCCTGTCACACAGGGAGAGCGTCCTGTCCCCTGTCACACAGGGAGAGCGTCCTGTCCCCTGTCACACAGGGAGAGCGTCCTGTCCCCTGTCACACAGGGAGAGCGTCCTGTCCCCTGTCACACAGGGAGAGCGTCCTGTCCCCTGTCACACAGGGAGAGCGTCCTGTCCCCTGTCACACAGGGAGAGCGTCCTGTCCCCCTGTCACACAGGGGAGCGTCCTGTCCCCTGTCACACAGAGTCCTGTCCCCTGTCACACAGAGAGAGTCCTGTCCCCTGTCACAGAGAGAGAGTCCTGTCTCCTGTCACACAGAGTCCTGTCCCCGTCACACAGAGATTCCTGTGCCCTGTCACACAGAGAGAGTCCTCTCCCCTGTCACAAAGAGAGATTCCTGTCCCCTGTCACACACAGAAGGTCCTGTCCCCTGTCACACAGAGAGAGACCTGTAAGAAGGTCCTGTCCCCTGTCACACAGAGAGAGACCTGTCCCCTGTCTCACAGAGAGAGTCCTGTCCCCTGTCTCACAGAGAGAGTCCTGTCCCTTGTCACACAGAGAGAATCCTGTCCCCTGTCACACACAGAGTGTCCTGTCTCCTGTCACAGAGAGAGTCCTGTCTCCTGTCACAGAGAGAGTCCTGTCTCCTGTCAGACATATAGGGTCCTGTCCCCTGTCACACAGAGAGAGTCCTGTCTCCTGTCACACAGAGAGAGTCCTGTCTCCTGTCACACAGAGAGAGTCCTGTCTCCTGTCACACAGAGAGAGTCCTGTCTCCTGTCACACAGAGAGAGTCCTGTCTCCTGTCACACAGAGAGAGTCCTGTCTCCTGTCACACAGAGAGAGTCCTGTCCCCTGTCACACAGAGAGAGTCCTGTCCCCTGTCACAGAGAGAGTCCTGTCCCCTGTCACAGAGAGAGAGTCCTGTCCCCTGTCACACAGAGAGAGTCCTGTCCCCTGTCACACAGAGAGAGTCCTGTCCCCTGTCACACAGAGAGAGTCCTGTCCCCTGTCACACAGAGAGAGTCCTGTCCCCTGTCACACAGAGTGGGTCCTGTCCCCTGTCACACAGAGAGTCCTGTCCCCTGTCGCACAGAGAGAGTCCTGTCCCCTGTCACACATGTAGTGTCCTGTCCCCTGTCACACAGAGAGACTCCTGTCCCCGGTCACACAGAGAGAGCCCTGTGCCCTGTCACACAGAGAGAGTGTCCTGTTACCTGTCACAGAGAGAGAGTCCTGTCCCCTGTCAGACAGAGAGAGCCCTGTCCCCCGTCACACGCCGAGAGTCCTGTTCCCCATCACACAGAGAGAGTCCTGTCCCCGGTCACACAGAGAGAGCCCTGTGCCCTGTCACAAAGAGAGATTCCTGTCCCCTGTCACACAGAGAGAGTCCTGTCCCCTGTCACACAGAGAGAGTCCTGTCCCTTGTCACACAGAGAGAGTCCTGTCCCCTGTCACAGAGAGAGTCCTGTCCCCTGTCACAGAGAGAGTCCTGTCCCCTGTCACAGAGAGAGTCCTGTCCCCTATCGCACAGAGAGAGTCCTGTCCCCTGTCGCACAGAGAGAGTCCTGTCCCCTGTCGCACAGAGAGAGTCCTGTGCCCTGTCGCACAGAGAGAGTCCTGTGCCCTGTCACACAGAGAGAGTCCTGTGCCCTGTCACACAGAGAGAGTCCTGTGCCCTGTCACACAGAGAGAGTCCTGTGCCCTGTCACACAGAGAGAGTCCTGTCCCCTGTCACACAGGGAGAGCGTCCTGTCCCCTGTCACACAGGGAGAGCGTCCTGTCCCCTGTCACACAGGGAGAGCGTCCTGTCCCCTGTCACACAGGGAGAGCGTGCTGTCCCCTGTCACACAGGGAGAGCGTGCTGTCCCCTGTCACACAGGGAGAGCGTGCTGTCCCCTGTCACACAGGGAGAGCGTGCTGTCCCCTGTCACACAGGGAGAGCGTGCTGTCCCCTGTCACACAGGGAGAGCGTCCTGTCCCCTGTCACACAGGGAGAGCGTGCTGTCCCCTGTCACACAGGGAGAGCGTGCTGTCCCCTGTCACACAGGGAGAGCGTCCTGTCCCCTGTCAGACAGGGAGAGCGTCCTGTCCCCTGTCAGACAGGGAGAGCGTCCTGTCCCCTGTCAGACAGGGAGAGCGTCCTGTCCCCTGTCAGACAGGGAGAGCGTCCTGTCCCCTGTCAGACAGGGAGAGCGTCCTGTCCCCTGTCAGACAGGGAGAGCGTCCTGTCCCCTGTCAGACTGGGAGAGCGTCCTGTCCCCTGTCAGACAGGGAGAGCGTCCTGTCCCCTGTCAGACAGGGAGAGCTTCCTGTCCCCTGTCAGACAGGGAGAGCGTCCTGTCCCCTGTCAGACAGGGAGAGCGTCCTGTCCCCTGTCAGACAGGGAGAGCGTCCTGTCCCCTGTCAGACAGGGAGAGCGTCCTGTCCCCTGTCAGACAGGGAGAGCGTCCTGTCCCCTGTCACACAGGGAGAGCGTCCTGTCCCCTGTCACACAGGGAGAGCGTCCTGTCCCCTGTCACACAGGGAGAGCGTCCTGTCCCCTGTCACACAGGGAGAGCGTCCTGTCCCCTGTCACACAGGGAGAGCGTCCTGTCCCCTGTCAGACAGGGAGAGCGTCCTGTCCCCTGTCACACAGGGAGAGTGTACTGTCCACTGTCACACAGAGAGAGTCCTGTCCCTTGTCACACAGAGAGAGTCCTGTCCCCTGTCTCACAGGGAGAGTGTCCTGTCCCCTGTCACACAGAGAGTATCCTGTCCCCTGTCACACAGAGAGAGTCCTGTCCCCTGTCTCACAGAGAGAGTATCCTGTCCCCTGTCACACACATAGTGTCCTGTCCACTGTCACACAGAGAGAGTCCTGTCCCTTGTCACACAGAGAGAGTCCTGTCCCCTGTCTCACAGGGAGAGTGTCCTGTCCCCTGTCACACAGAGAGTATCCTGTCCCCTGTCACACACATAGTGTCCTGTCCCCTGTCACACAGAGAGAGTCCTGTCCCCTGTCTCACAGAGAGAGTATCCTGTCCCCTGTCACACACATAGTGTCCTGTCCACTGTCACACAGAGAGAGTCCTGTCCCTTGTCACACAGAGAGAGTCCTGTCCCCTGTCACACAGAGAGAGTCCTGTCCCCTGTCTCACAGAGAGAGTATCCTGTCCCCTGTCACACACATAGTGTCCTGTCCACTGTCACACACAGAGAGAGTCCTGTCCCTTGTCACACAGAGAGAGTCCTGTCCCCTGTCACACAGAGAGAGTCCTGTCCCCTGTCTCACAGAGAGAGTATCCTGTCCCCTGTCACACACATAGTGTCCTGTCCACTGTCACACAGAGAGAGTCCTGTCCCTTGTCACACAGAGAGAGTCCTGTCCCCTGTCACACAGAGAGAGTCCTGTCCCCTGTCACACACATAGTGTCCTGTCCCCTGTCACACAGAGAGAGTCCTGTCCCTTGTCACACAGAGAGAGTCCTGTCCCCTGTCACACAGAGAGAGTCCTGTCCCCTGTCACACAGAGAGAGTCCTGTGCCCTGTCACAGAGAGTCCTGTCCCCTGTCACACAGAGAGAGTCCTGTCCCCTGTCACACAGAGAGAGTCCTGTCCCCTGTCACACAGAGAGAGTCCTGTCCCCTGTCACACAGAGAGAGCCCTGTCCCGTGTCACAGAGAGAGTCCTGTCCCCTGTCACACACATAGTGTCCTGTCCCCTGTCACACAGAGAGAGTATCCTGTCCCCTGTCACACAGAGAGAGTCCTGTCCCCTGTCACACAGAGAGAGTATCCTGTCCCCTGTCACACACATAGTGTCCTGTCCCCTGTCACACAGAGAGAGTCCTGTCCCCTGTCTCACAGAGAGAGTATCCTGTCCCCTGTCACACACATAGTGTCCTGTCCACTGTCACACAGAGAGAGTCCTGTCCCTTGTCACACAGAGAGAGTCCTGTCCCCTGTCTCACAGGGAGAGTGTCCTGTCCCCTGTCACACAGAGAGTATCCTGTCCCCTGTCACACACATAGTGTCCTGTCCCCTGTCACACAGAGAGAGTCCTGTCCCCTGTCTCACAGAGAGAGTATCCTGTCCCCTGTCACACACATAGTGTCCTGTCCACTGTCACACAGAGAGAGTCCTGTCCCTTGTCACACAGAGAGAGTCCTGTCCCCTGTCACACAGAGAGAGTCCTGTCCCCTGTCTCACAGAGAGAGTATCCTGTCCCCTGTCACACACATAGTGTCCTGTCCACTGTCACACACAGAGAGAGTCCTGTCCCTTGTCACACAGAGAGAGTCCTGTCCCCTGTCACACAGAGAGAGTCCTGTCCCCTGTCTCACAGAGAGAGTATCCTGTCCCCTGTCACACACATAGTGTCCTGTCCACTGTCACACAGAGAGAGTCCTGTCCCTTGTCACACAGAGAGAGTCCTGTCCCCTGTCACACAGAGAGAGTCCTGTCCCCTGTCACACACATAGTGTCCTGTCCCCTGTCACACAGAGAGAGTCCTGTCCCTTGTCACACAGAGAGAGTCCTGTCCCCTGTCACACAGAGAGAGTCCTGTCCCCTGTCACACAGAGAGAGTCCTGTGCCCTGTCACAGAGAGTCCTGTCCCCTGTCACACAGAGAGAGTCCTGTCCCCTGTCACACAGAGAGAGTCCTGTCCCCTGTCACACAGAGAGAGTCCTGTCCCCTGTCACACAGAGAGAGCCCTGTCCCGTGTCACAGAGAGAGTCCTGTCCCCTGTCACACACATAGTGTCCTGTCCCCTGTCACACAGAGAGAGTATCCTGTCCCCTGTCACACAGAGAGAGTCCTGTCCCCTGTCACACAGAGAGAGTATCCTGTCCCCTGTCACACACATAGTGTCCTGTCCCCTGTCACACAGAGAGAGTCCTGTCCCCTGTCACACACACAGTGTCCTGTCCCCTGTCACACAGAGAGAGTCCTGTCCCCTGTCTCACAGAGAGAGTATCCTGTCCCCTGTCACACACAGTGTCCTGTCCACTGTCACACAGAGAGAGTCCTGTCCCTTGTCACACAGAGAGAGTCCTGTCCCCTGTCACACAGAGAGAGTCCTGTCCCCTGTCTCACAGAGAGAGTCCTGTCCCCTGTCACACACATAGTGTCCTGTCCCCTGTCACACAGAGAGTCCTGTCCCCTGTCACACACATAGTGTCCTGTCCCCTGTCACACAGAGAGAGTCCTGTCCCCTGTCACACAGAGAGAGTCCTGTCCCCTGTCACACAGAGAGAGTCCTGCCCCTGTCACACAGAGAGAGCCCTGTCCCCTGTCACACAGAGAGAGTCCTGTCCCCTGTCACACAGAGAGAGTCCTGTCCCCTGTCTCACAGAGAGAGTCCTGTCCCCTGTCACACACATAGTGTCCTGTCCCCTGTCACACAGAGAGAGTCCTGACCCCTGTCACACACATAGTGTCCTGTCCCCTGTCACACAGAGAGAGTCCTGTCCCCTGTCACACAGAGAGAGTCCTGTCCCCTGTCACACAGAGAGAGTCCTGCCCCTGTCGCACAGAGAGAGTCCTGTCCCCTGTCACACAGAGCGTGTCCTGTCCCCGTGATCCAGAGAGAGTCCTGTTCCCTGTCGAACAGAGAGAGTCCTGTCCGCTGTCGCACAGAGAGAGTCCTGTCCACTGTCACACAGAGAGAGTCCTGTCCCTTGTCACACAGAGAGAGTCCTGTCCCCTGTCTCACAGGGAGAGTGTCCTGTCCCCTGTCACACAGAGAGTATCCTGTCCCCTGTCACACACATAGTGTCCTGTCCCCTGTCACACAGAGAGAGTCCTGTCCCCTGTCTCACAGAGAGAGTATCCTGTCCCCTGTCACACACATAGTGTCCTGTCCACTGTCACACAGAGAGAGTCCTGTCCCTTGTCACACAGAGAGAGTCCTGTCCCCTGTCACACAGAGAGAGTCCTGTCCCCTGTCTCACAGAGAGAGTATCCTGTCCCCTGTCTCACAGAGAGAGTATCCTGTCCCCTGTCACACACATAGTGTCCTGTCCACTGTCACACAGAGAGAGTCCTGTCCCTTGTCACACAGAGAGAGTCCTGTCCCCTGTCACACAGAGAGAGTCCTGTCCCCTGTCACACACAGTGTCCTGTCCCCTGTCACACAGAGAGAGTCCTGTCCCTTGTCACACAGAGAGAGTCCTGTCCCCTGTCACACAGAGAGAGTCCTGTCCCCTGTCACACAGAGAGAGTCCTGTGCCCTGTCACAGAGAGTCCTGTCCCCTGTCACACAGAGAGAGTCCTGTCCCCTGTCACACAGAGAGAGTCCTGTCCCCTGTCACACAGAGAGAGTCCTGTCCTTTGTCACACAGAGAGTCCTGCCCCTGTCACACAGAGAGAGCCCTGTCCCGTGTCACAGAGAGAGTCCTGTCCCCTGTCACACACATAGTGTCCTGTCCCCTGTCACACAGAGAGAGTATCCTGTCCCCTGTCACACAGAGAGAGTCCTGTCCCCTGTCACACAGAGAGAGTATCCTGTCCCCTGTCACACACATAGTGTCCTGTCCCCTGTCACACAGAGAGAGTCCTGTCCCCTGTCACACACACAGTGTCCTGTCCCCTGTCACACAGAGAGAGTCCTGTCCCCTGTCTCACAGAGAGAGTATCCTGTCCCCTGTCACACACAGTGTCCTGTCCACTGTCACACAGAGAGAGTCCTGTCCCTTGTCACACAGAGAGAGTCCTGTCCCCTGTCACACAGAGAGAGTCCTGTCCCCTGTCTCACAGAGAGAGTCCTGTCCCCTGTCACACACATAGTGTCCTGTCCCCTGTCACACAGAGAGAGTCCTGTCCCCTGTCACACACATAGTGTCCTGTCCCCTGTCACACAGAGAGAGTCCTGTCCCCTGTCACACAGAGAGAGTCCTGTCCCCTGTCACACAGAGAGAGTCCTGCCCCTGTCACACAGAGAGAGCCCTGTCCCCTGTCACACAGAGAGAGTCCTGTCCCCTGTCACACAGAGAGAGTCCTGTCCCCTGTCTCACAGAGAGAGTCCTGTCCCCTGTCACACAGAGAGAGTCCTGACCCCTGTCACACACATAGTGTCCTGTCCCCTGTCACACAGAGAGAGTCCTGTCCCCTGTCACACAGAGAGAGTCCTGTCCCCTGTCACACAGAGAGAGTCCTGCCCCTGTCGCACAGAGAGAGTCCTGTCCCCTGTCACACAGAGCGTGTCCTGTCCCCGTGATCCAGAGAGAGTCCTGTTCCCTGTCGAACAGAGAGAGTCCTGTCCGCTGTCGCACAGAGAGAGTCCTGTCCGCTGTCGCACAGAGAGAGTCCTGTCCGCTGTCGCACAGAGAGAGTCCTGTCCGCTGTCGCACAGAGAGAGTCCTGTCCGCTGTCGCACAGAGAGAGTCCTGTCCGCTGTCGCACAGAGAGAGTCCTGTCCGCTGTCGCACAGAGAGAGTCCTGTCCGCTGTCGCACAGAGAGAGTCCTGTCCGCTGTCGCACAGAGAGAGTCCTGTCCGCTGTCGCACAGAGAGTCCTGTCCGCTGTCGCACAGAGAGAGTCCTGTCCGCTGTCGCACAGAGAGAGTCCTGTCCGCTGTCGCACAGAGAGAGTCCTGTCCGCTGTCGCACAGAGAGAGTCCTGTCCGCTGTCGCACAGAGAGAGTCCTGTCCGCTGTCGCACAGAGAGAGTCCTGTCCGCTGTCGCACAGAGAGAGTCCTGTCCGCTGTCGCACAGAGAGAGTCCTGTCCGCTGTCGCACAGAGAGAGTCCTGTCCGCTGTCGCACAGAGAGAGTCCTGTCCGCTGTCGCACAGAGAGAGTCCTGTCCGCTGTCGCACAGAGAGAGTCCTGTCCGCTGTCGCACAGAGAGAGTCCTGTCCGCTGTCGCACAGAGAGAGTCCTGTCCGCTGTCGCACAGAGAGAGTCCTGTCCGCTGTCGCACAGAGAGAGTCCTGTCCGCTGTCGCACAGAGAGAGTCCTGTCCGCTGTCGCACAGAGAGAGTCCTGTCCGCTGTCGCACAGAGAGAGTCCTGTCCGCTGTCGCACAGAGAGAGTCCTGTCCGCTGTCGCACAGAGAGAGTCCTGTCCGCTGTCGCACAGAGAGAGTCCTGTCCGCTGTCGCACAGGGAGAGTCCTGTCCGCTGTCGCACAGGGAGAGTCCTGTCCGCTGTCGCACAGGGAGAGTCCTGTCCGCTGTCGCACAGGGAGAGTCCTGTCCGCAGTCGCACAGGGAGAGTCCTGTCCGCTGTCGCACAGGGAGAGTCCTGTCCGCTGTCGCACAGGGAGAGTCCTGTCCGCTGTCGCACAGAGAGAGTCCTGTCCGCTGTCGCACAGAGAGAGTCCTGTCCGCTGTCGCACAGAGAGAGTCCTGTCCGCTGTCGCACAGAGAGAGTCCTGTCCGCTGTCGCACAGAGAGAGTCCTGTCCGCTGTCGCACAGAGAGAGTCCTGTCCGCTGTCGCACAGAGAGAGTCCTGTCCGCTGTCGCACAGAGAGAGTCCTGTCCGCTGTCGCACAGAGAGAGTCCTGTCCGCTGTCGCACAGAGAGAGTCCTGTCCCCTGTCGCACAGAGAGAGTCCTGTCCCCTGTCGCACAGAGAGAGTCCTGTCCCCTGTCGCACAGAGAGAGTCCTGTCCCCTGTCGCACAGAGAGAGTCCTGTCCCCTGTCGCACAGAGAGAGTCCTGTCCCCTGTCAGACAGGGAGAGCGTCCTGTCCCCTGTCACACAGAGAGAGTCCTGTCACACAGAGAGAGTCCTGTCCCCTGTCAGACAGGGAGAGCGTCCTGTCCCCTGTCACACAGGGAGAGCGTCCTGTCCCCTGTCACACAGGGAGAGCGTCCTGTCCCCTGTCACACAGGGAGAGCGTCCTGTCCCCTGTCACACAGGGAGAGCGTCCTGTCCCCTGTCAGACAGGGAGAGCGTCCTGTCCCCTGTCAGACAGGGAGAGCGTCCTGTCCCCTGTCACACAGGGAGAGCGTCCTGTCCCCTGTCACACAGGGAGAGAGTCCTGTCCCCTGTCTCACACACAGTGTCCTGTCCACTGTCACACAGAGAGAGTCCTGTCCCTTGTCACACAGAGAGAGTCCTGTCCCCTGTCTCACAGAGAGAGTATCCTGTCCCCTGTCACACAGAGAGAGTCCTGTCCCCTGTCACACAGAGAGAGTATCCTGTCCCCTGTTACACAGAGAGAGTCCTGTCCCCTGTCACACACATAGTGTCCTGTCCCCTGTCACACAGAGAGAGTCCTGTCCCCTGTCTCACAGAGAGAGTATCCTGTCCCCTGTCACACACATAGTGTCCTGTCCACTGTCACACAGAGAGAGTCCTGTCCCTTGTCACACAGAGAGAGTCCTGTCCCCTGTCTCACAGGGAGAGTATCCTGTCCCCTGTCACACACATAGTGTCCTGTCCACTGTCACACAGAGAGAGTCCTGTCCCTTGTCACACAGAGAGAGTCCTGTCCCCTGTCACACAGAGAGAGTCCTGTCCCCTGTCTCACAGAGAGAGTATACTGTCCCCTGTCACACACATAGTGTCCTGTCCACTGTCACACAGAGAGAGTCCTGTCCCTTGTCACACAGAGAGAGTCCTGTCCCCTGTCACACAGAGAGAGTCCTGTCCCCTGTCTCACAGAGAGAGTATCCTGTCCCCTGTCACACACATAGTGTCCTGTCCACTGTCACACAGAGAGAGTCCTGTCCCTTGTCACACAGAGAGAGTCCTGTCCCCTGTCACACAGAGAGAGTCCTGTCCCCTGTCACACACATAGTGTCCTGTCCCCTGTCACACAGAGAGAGTCCTGTCCCCTGTCACACAGAGAGAGTCCTGTCCCCTGTCACACAGAGAGAGTCCTGTCCCCTGTCACACAGAGAGAGTCCTGTCCCCTGTCACACAGAGAGAGTCCTGTCCCCTGTCACACAGAGAGAGTCCTGTCCCCTGTCACAGAGAGTCCTGTCCCCTGTCACACAGAGAGAGTCCTGTCCCCTGTCACACAGAGAGTCCTGTCCTTTGTCACAGAGAGAGTCCTGTCCCCTGTCACACACATAGTGTCCTGTCCCCTGTCACACAGAGAGAGTATCCTGTCCCCTGTCACACAGAGAGTATCCTGTCCCCTGTCACACAGAGAGAGTCCTGTCCCCTGTCACACAGAGAGAGTATCCTGTCCCCTGTCACACACACAGTGTCCTGTCCCCTGTCACACAGAGAGAGTCCTGTCCCCTGTCACACACAGTGTCCTGTCCCCTGTCACACAGAGAGAGTCCTGTCCCCTGTCTCACAGAGAGAGTATCCTGTCCCCTGTCACACACATAGTGTCCTGTCCACTGTCACACAGAGAGAGTCCTGTCCCTTGTCACACAGAGAGAGTCCTGTCCCCTGTCACACAGAGATAGTCCTGTCCCCTGTCTCACAGAGAGAGTCCTGTCCCCTGTCACACACATAGTGTCCTGTCTCCTGTCACACAGAGAGTCCTGTCCCCTGTCACACACATAGTGTCCTGTCCCCTGTCACACAGAGAGTGTCCTGTCCCCTGTCACACAGAGAGAGTCCTGCCCCTGTCACACACAGCGTGTCCTGTCCCCGTGATCCAGAGAGTCCTGTTCCCTGTCGAACAGAGAGAGTCCTGTCCGCTGTCGCACAGAGAGAGTCCTGTCCGCTGTCGCACAGAGAGAGTCCTGTCCGCTGTCGCACAGAGAGAGTCCTGTCCGCTGTCGCACAGAGAGAGTCCTGTCCGCTGTCGCACAGAGAGAGTCCTGTCCGCTGTCGCACAGAGAGAGTCCTGTCCGCTGTCGCACAGAGAGAGTCCTGTCCGCTGTCGCACAGAGAGAGTCCTGTCCGCTGTCGCACAGAGAGAGTCCTGTCCGCTGTCGCACAGAGAGAGTCCTGTCCGCTGTCGCACAGAGAGAGTCCTGTCCGCTGTCGCACAGAGAGAGTCCTGTCCGCTGTCGCACAGAGAGAGTCCTGTCCGCTGTCGCACAGAGAGAGTCCTGTCCGCTGTCGCACAGAGAGAGTCCTGTCCGCTGTCGCACAGAGAGAGTCCTGTCCGCTGTCGCACAGAGAGAGTCCTGTCCGCTGTCGCACAGAGAGAGTCCTGTCCGCTGTCGCACAGAGAGAGTCCTGTCCGCTGTCGCACAGAGAGAGTCCTGTCCGCTGTCGCACAGAGAGAGTCCTGTCCGCTGTCGCACAGAGAGAGTCCTGTCCGCTGTCGCACAGAGAGAGTCCTGTCCGCTGTCGCACAGAGAGAGTCCTGTCCGCTGTCGCACAGAGAGAGTCCTGTCCGCTGTCGCACAGAGAGAGTCCTGTCCGCTGTCGCACAGAGAGACTCCTGTCCGCTGTCGCACAGAGAGAGTCCTGTCCGCTGTCGCACAGAGAGAGTCCTGTCCGCTGTCGCACAGAGAGAGTCCTGTCCGCTGTCGCACAGAGAGAGTCCTGTCCGCTGTCGCACAGAGAGAGTCCTGTCCGCTGTCGCACAGAGAGAGTCCTGTCCGCTGTCGCACAGAGAGACTCCTGTCCGCTGTCGCACAGAGAGACTCCTGTCCGCTGTCGCACAGAGAGAGTCCTGTCCGCTGTCGCACAGAGAGAGTCCTGTCCGCTGTCGCACAGAGAGAGTCCTGTCCGCTGTCGCACAGAGAGAGTCCTGTCCGCTGTCGCACAGAGAGAGTCCTGTCCGCTGTCGCACAGAGAGAGTCCTGTCCGCTGTCGCACAGAGAGAGTCCTGTCCGCTGTCGCACAGAGAGAGTCCTGTCCGCTGTCGCACAGAGAGAGTCCTGTCCGCTGTCGCACAGAGAGAGTCCTGTCCGCTGTCGCACAGAGAGAGTCCTGTCCGCTGTCGCACAGAGAGAGTCCTGTCCGCTGTCGCACAGAGAGAGTCCTGTCCGCTGTCGCACAGAGAGAGTCCTGTCCGCTGTCGCACAGAGAGAGTCCTGTCCGCTGTCGCACAGAGAGAGTCCTGTCCGCTGTCGCACAGAGAGAGTCCTGTCCGCTGTCGCACAGAGAGAGTCCTGTCCGCTGTCGCACAGAGAGAGTCCTGTCCGCTGTCGCAGAGAGTCCTGTCCGCTGTCGCACAGAGAGAGTCCTGTCCGCTGTCGCACAGAGAGAGTCCTGTCCGCTGTCGCACAGAGAGAGTCCTGTCCGCTGTCGCACAGAGAGAGTCCTGTCCGCTGTCGCACAGAGAGAGTCCTGTCCGCTGTCGCACAGAGAGAGTCCTGTCCGCTGTCGCACAGAGAGAGTCCTGTCCGCTGTCGCACAGAGAGAGTCCTGTCCGCTGTCGCACAGAGAGAGTCCTGTCCGCTGTCGCACAGAGAGAGTCCTGTCCGCTGTCGCACAGAGAGAGTCCTGTCCGCTGTCGCACAGAGAGAGTCCTGTCCGCTGTCGCACAGAGAGAGTCCTGTCCGCTGTCGCGCAGAGAGAGTCCTGTCCGCTGTCGCGCAGAGAGAGTCCTGTCCGCTGTCGCACAGAGAGAGTCCTGTCCGCTGTCGCACAGAGAGAGTCCTGTCCGCTGTCGCACAGAGGGAGTCCTGTCCGCTGTCGCACAGAGAGAGTCCTGTCCCCTGTCGCACAGAGAGTCCTGTCCCCTGTCACAGAGAGAGTCCTGTCCCCTGTCACACAGAGAGAGTCCTGTCCCCTGTCACACAGAGAGAGTTCTGTCCCCTGTCACACAGAGAGAGTCCTGTCCCCTGTCACACAGGGAGAGCGTCCTGTCCCCTGTCACACACATAGTGTCCTGTCCCCTGTCACACAGGGAGAGTGTCCTGTCCCCTGTCACACAGGGAGAGAGTCCTGTCCCCTGTCACACACATAGTGTCCTGTCCACTGTCACACAGAGAGAGTCCTGTCCCCTGTCTCACAGAGAGAGTATCCTGTCCCCTGTCACACAGAGAGAGTCCTGTCCCCTGTCACACAGAGAGAGTATCCTGTCCCCTGTCACACACATAGTGTCCTGTCCACTGTCACACAGAGAGAGTCCTGTCCCTTGTCACACAGGGAGAGTCCTGTCCCCTGTCTCACAGGGAGAGTGTCCTGTCCCCTGTCACACAGAGAGTGTCCTGTCCCCTGTCACACACATAGTGTCCTGTCCACTGTCACACAGAGAGAGTCCTGTCCCTTGTCACACAGAGAGAGTCCTGTCCCCTGTCACACAGAGAGAGTCCTGTCCCCTGTCACACACATAGTGTCCTGTCCCCTGTCACACAGAGAGAGTCCTTTCCCCTGTCACACACATAGTGTCCTGTCCACTGTCACACAGAGAGAGTCCTGTCCCCTGTCACACAGAGAGTCCTGTCCCCTGTCACAGAGAGTCCTGTCCCCTGTCACACAGAGAGAGTCCTGTCCCCTGTCACACACATAGTGTCCTGTCCACTGTCACACAGAGAGAGTCCTGTCCCTTGTCACACAGAGAGAGTCCTGTCCCCTGTCACACAGAGAGAGTCCTGTCCCCTGTCACACAGAGAGAGTCCTGTCCCCTGTCACACAGAGAGAGTCCTGTCCCCTGTCACACAGAGAGAGTCCTGCCCCTGTCACACAGAGAGAGCCCTGTCCCGTGTCACAGAGAGAGTATCCTGTCCCCTGTCACACAGTGAGAGTATCCTGTCCCCTGTCACACAGAGAGAGTCCTGTCCCCTGTCACACAGAGAGAGTCCTGTCCCCTGTCTCACAGAGAGAGTATCCTGTCCCCTGTCACACACATAGTGTCCTGTCCCCTGTCACACAGAGAGAGTCCTGTCCCCTGTCACACAGAGAGAGTCCTGTCCCCTGTCACACAGAGAGAGTCCTGTCCCCTGTCACACAGAGAGAGTCCTGTCCCCTGTCTCACAGAGAGAGTCCTGTCCCCTGTCACACACAGTGTCCTGTCCCCTGTCACACAGAGAGAGTCCTGTCCCCTGTCACACACATAGTGTCCTGTCCCCTGTCACACAGAGAGAGTCCTGTCCCCTGTCACACACAGAGAGTCCTGCCCCTGTCACACAGAGAGAGCCCTGTCCCGTCACACAGAGCGTGTCCTGTCCCCGTGATCCAGAGAGAGTCCTGTTCCCTGTCGAACAGAGAGAGTCCTGTCCGCTGTCGCACAGAGAGAGTCCTGTCCGCTGTCGCACAGAGAGAGTCCTGTCCGCTGTCGCACAGAGAGAGTCCTGTCCGCTGTCGCACAGAGAGAGTCCTGTCCGCTGTCGCACAGAGAGAGTCCTGTCCGCTGTCGCACAGAGAGAGTCCTGTCCGCTGTCGCACAGAGAGAGTCCTGTCCGCTGTCGCACAGAGAGAGTCCTGTCCGCTGTCGCACAGAGAGAGTCCTGTCCGCTGTCGCACAGAGAGAGTCCTGTCCGCTGTCGCACAGAGAGAGTCCTGTCCGCTGTCGCACAGAGAGAGTCCTGTCCGCTGTCGCACAGAGAGAGTCCTGTCCGCTGTCGCACAGAGAGAGTCCTGTCCGCTGTCGCGCAGAGAGAGTCCTGTCCGCTGTCGCGCAGAGAGAGTCCTGTCCGCTGTCGCGCAGAGAGAGTCCTGTCCGCTGTCGCGCAGAGAGAGTCCTGTCCGCTGTCGCGCAGAGAGAGTCCTGTCCGCTGTCGCGCAGAGAGAGTCCTGTCCGCTGTCGCGCAGAGAGAGTCCTGTCCGCTGTCGCGCAGAGAGAGTCCTGTCCGCTGTCGCGCAGAGAGAGTCCTGTCCGCTGTCGCGCAGAGAGAGTCCTGTCCGCTGTCGCGCAGAGAGAGTCCTGTCCGCTGTCGCGCAGAGAGAGTCCTGTCCGCTGTCGCGCAGAGAGAGTCCTGTCCGCTGTCGCGCAGAGAGAGTCCTGTCCGCTGTCGCGCAGAGAGAGTCCTGTCCGCTGTCGCGCAGAGAGAGTCCTGTCCGCTGTCGCGCAGAGAGAGTCCTGTCCGCTGTCGCGCAGAGAGAGTCCTGTCCGCTGTCGCGCAGAGAGAGTCCTGTCCGCTGTCGCGCAGAGAGAGTCCTGTCCGCTGTCGCGCAGAGAGAGTCCTGTCCGCTGTCGCGCAGAGAGAGTCCTGTCCGCTGTCGCGCAGAGAGAGTCCTGTCCGCTGTCGCGCAGAGAGAGTCCTGTCCGCTGTCGCGCAGAGAGAGTCCTGTCCGCTGTCGCGCAGAGAGAGTCCTGTCCGCTGTCGCGCAGAGAGAGTCCTGTCCGCTGTCGCGCAGAGAGAGTCCTGTCCGCTGTCGCGCAGAGAGAGTCCTGTCCGCTGTCGCGCAGAGAGAGTCCTGTCCGCTGTCGCGCAGAGAGAGTCCTGTCCGCTGTCGCGCAGAGAGAGTCCTGTCCGCTGTCGCGCAGAGAGAGTCCTGTCCGCTGTCGCGCAGAGAGAGTCCTGTCCGCTGTCGCGCAGAGAGAGTCCTGTCCGCTGTCGCGCAGAGAGAGTCCTGTCCGCTGTCGCGCAGAGAGAGTCCTGTCCGCTGTCGCGCAGAGAGAGTCCTGTCCGCTGTCGCGCAGAGAGAGTCCTGTCCGCTGTCGCGCAGAGAGAGTCCTGTCCGCTGTCGCGCAGAGAGAGTCCTGTCCGCTGTCGCGCAGAGAGAGTCCTGTCCGCTGTCGCGCAGAGAGAGTCCTGTCCGCTGTCGCGCAGAGAGAGTCCTGTCCGCTGTCGCGCAGAGAGAGTCCTGTCCGCTGTCGCGCAGAGAGAGTCCTGTCCGCTGTCGCGCAGAGAGAGTCCTGTCCGCTGTCGCGCAGAGAGAGTCCTGTCCGCTGTCGCGCAGAGAGAGTCCTGTCCGCTGTCGCGCAGAGAGAGTCCTGTCCGCTGTCGCGCAGAGAGAGTCCTGTCCGCTGTCGCGCAGAGAGAGTCCTGTCCGCTGTCGCGCAGAGAGAGTCCTGTCCGCTGTCGCGCAGAGAGAGTCCTGTCCGCTGTCGCGCAGAGAGAGTCCTGTCCGCTGTCGCGCAGAGAGAGTCCTGTCCGCTGTCGCGCAGAGAGAGTCCTGTCCGCTGTCGCGCAGAGAGAGTCCTGTCCGCTGTCGCGCAGAGAGAGTCCTGTCCGCTGTCGCGCAGAGAGAGTCCTGTCCGCTGTCGCGCAGAGAGAGTCCTGTCCGCTGTCGCGCAGAGAGAGTCCTGTCCGCTGTCGCGCAGAGAGAGTCCTGTCCGCTGTCGCGCAGAGAGAGTCCTGTCCGCTGTCGCGCAGAGAGAGTCCTGTCCGCTGTCGCGCAGAGAGAGTCCTGTCCGCTGTCGCGCAGAGAGAGTCCTGTCCGCTGTCGCGCAGAGAGAGTCCTGTCCGCTGTCGCGCAGAGAGAGTCCTGTCCGCTGTCGCGCAGAGAGAGTCCTGTCCGCTGTCGCGCAGAGAGAGTCCTGTCCGCTGTCGCGCAGAGAGAGTCCTGTCCGCTGTCACGCAGAGAGAGTCCTGTCCCCTGTCACACAGAGAGAGTCCTGCCCCTGTCACACAGAGAGAGCCCTGTCCCGTGTCACAGAGAGAGTATCCTGTCCCCTGTCACACAGAGAGAGTCCTGTCCCCTGTCACACAGAGAGAGTCCTGCCCCTGTCACACAGAGAGAGCCCTGTCCCGTGTCACAGAGAGAGTATCCTGTCCCCTGTCACACAGTGAGAGTATCCTGTCCCCTGTCACACAGAGAGAGTCCTGTCCCCTGTCACACAGAGAGAGTCCTGTCCCCTGTCTCACAGAGAGAGTATCCTGTCCCCTGTCACACACATAGTGTCCTGTCCCCTGTCACACAGAGAGAGTCCTGTCCCCTGTCACACAGAGAGAGTCCTGTCCCCTGTCACACAGAGAGAGTCCTGTCCC
>NC_140999.1:73117561-73566353 GCF_052327205.1 Somniosus microcephalus | reverse complement strand
CCTGTCGCGCAGAGAGAGTCCTGTGCCCTGTCGCGCAGAGAGAGTCCTGTGCCCTGTCGCGCAGAGAGAGTCCTGTGCCCTGTCGCGCAGAGAGAGTCCTGTGCCCTGTCGCGCAGAGAGAGTCCTGTGCCCTGTCGCGCAGAGAGAGTCCTGTGCCCTGTCGCGCAGAGAGAGTCCTGTGCCCTGTCGCGCAGAGAGAGTCCTGTGCCCTGTCGCGCAGAGAGAGTCCTGTGCCCTGTCGCGCAGAGAGAGTCCTGTGCCCTGTCGCGCAGAGAGAGTCCTGTGCCCTGTCGCGCAGAGAGAGTCCTGTGCCCTGTCGCGCAGAGAGAGTCCTGTGCCCTGTCGCGCAGAGAGAGTCCTGTGCCCTGTCGCGCAGAGAGAGTCCTGTGCCCTGTCGCGCAGAGAGAGTCCTGTGCCCTGTCGCGCAGAGAGAGTCCTGTGCCCTGTCGCGCAGAGAGAGTCCTGTGCCCTGTCGCGCAGAGAGAGTCCTGTGCCCTGTCGCGCAGAGAGAGTCCTGTGCCCTGTCGCGCAGAGAGAGTCCTGTGCCCTGTCGCGCAGAGAGAGTCCTGTGCCCTGTCGCGCAGAGAGAGTCCTGTGCCCTGTCGCGCAGAGAGAGTCCTGTGCCCTGTCGCGCAGAGAGAGTCCTGTGCCCTGTCGCGCAGAGAGAGTCCTGTGCCCTGTCGCGCAGAGAGAGTCCTGTGCCCTGTCGCGCAGAGAGAGTCCTGTGCCCTGTCGCGCAGAGAGAGTCCTGTGCCCTGTCGCGCAGAGAGAGTCCTGTGCCCTGTCGCGCAGAGAGAGTCCTGTGCCCTGTCGCGCAGAGAGAGTCCTGTGCCCTGTCGCGCAGAGAGAGTCCTGTGCCCTGTCGCGCAGAGAGAGTCCTGTGCCCTGTCGCGCAGAGAGAGTCCTGTGCCCTGTCGCGCAGAGAGAGTCCTGTGCCCTGTCGCGCAGAGAGAGTCCTGTGCCCTGTCGCGCAGAGAGAGTCCTGTGCCCTGTCGCGCAGAGAGAGTCCTGTGCCCTGTCGCAGAGAGAGTCCTGTGCCCTGTCGCGCAGAGAGAGTCCTGTGCCCTGTCGCGCAGAGAGAGTCCTGTGCCCTGTCGCGCAGAGAGAGTCCTGTGCCCTGTCGCGCAGAGAGAGTCCTGTGCCCTGTCGCGCAGAGAGAGTCCTGTGCCCTGTCGCGCAGAGAGAGTCCTGTGCCCTGTCGCGCAGAGAGAGTCCTGTGCCCTGTCGCGCAGAGAGAGTCCTGTGCCCTGTCGCGCAGAGAGAGTCCTGTGCCCTGTCGCGCAGAGAGAGTCCTGTGCCCTGTCGCGCAGAGAGAGTCCTGTGCCCTGTCGCGCAGAGAGAGTCCTGTGCCCTGTCGCGCAGAGAGAGTCCTGTGCCCTGTCGCGCAGAGAGAGTCCTGTGCCCTGTCGCGCAGAGAGAGTCCTGTGCCCTGTCGCGCAGAGAGAGTCCTGTGCCCTGTCGCGCAGAGAGAGTCCTGTGCCCTGTCGCGCAGAGAGAGTCCTGTGCCCTGTCGCGCAGAGAGAGTCCTGTGCCCTGTCGCGCAGAGAGAGTCCTGTGCCCTGTCGCGCAGAGAGAGTCCTGTGCCCTGTCGCGCAGAGAGAGTCCTGTGCCCTGTCGCGCAGAGAGAGTCCTGTGCCCTGTCGCGCAGAGAGAGTCCTGTGCCCTGTCGCGCAGAGAGAGTCCTGTGCCCTGTCGCGCAGAGAGAGTCCTGTGCCCTGTCGCGCAGAGAGAGTCCTGTGCCCTGTCGCGCAGAGAGAGTCCTGTGCCCTGTCGCGCAGAGAGAGTCCTGTGCCCTGTCGCGCAGAGAGAGTCCTGTGCCCTGTCGCGCAGAGAGAGTCCTGTGCCCTGTCGCGCAGAGAGAGTCCTGTGCCCTGTCGCGCAGAGAGAGTCCTGTGCCCTGTCGCGCAGAGAGAGTCCTGTGCCCTGTCGCGCAGAGAGAGTCCTGTGCCCTGTCGCGCAGAGAGAGTCCTGTGCCCTGTCGCGCAGAGAGAGTCCTGTGCCCTGTCGCGCAGAGAGAGTCCTGTGCCCTGTCGCGCAGAGAGAGTCCTGTGCCCTGTCGCGCAGAGAGAGTCCTGTGCCCTGTCGCGCAGAGAGAGTCCTGTGCCCTGTCGCGCAGAGAGAGTCCTGTGCCCTGTCGCGCAGAGAGAGTCCTGTGCCCTGTCGCGCAGAGAGAGTCCTGTGCCCTGTCGCGCAGAGAGAGTCCTGTGCCCTGTCGCGCAGAGAGAGTCCTGTGCCCTGTCGCGCAGAGAGAGTCCTGTGCCCTGTCGCGCAGAGAGAGTCCTGTGCCCTGTCGCGCAGAGAGAGTCCTGTGCCCTGTCGCGCAGAGAGAGTCCTGTGCCCTGTCGCGCAGAGAGAGTCCTGTGCCCTGTCGCGCAGAGAGAGTCCTGTGCCCTGTCGCGCAGAGAGAGTCCTGTGCCCTGTCGCGCAGAGAGAGTCCTGTGCCCTGTCGCGCAGAGAGAGTCCTGTGCCCTGTCGCGCAGAGAGAGTCCTGTGCCCTGTCGCGCAGAGAGAGTCCTGTGCCCTGTCGCGCAGAGAGAGTCCTGTGCCCTGTCGCGCAGAGAGAGTCCTGTGCCCTGTCGCGCAGAGAGAGTCCTGTGCCCTGTCGCGCAGAGAGAGTCCTGTGCCCTGTCGCGCAGAGAGAGTCCTGTGCCCTGTCGCGCAGAGAGAGTCCTGTGCCCTGTCGCGCAGAGAGAGTCCTGTGCCCTGTCGCGCAGAGAGAGTCCTGTGCCCTGTCGCGCAGAGAGAGTCCTGTGCCCTGTCGCGCAGAGAGAGTCCTGTGCCCTGTCGCGCAGAGAGAGTCCTGTGCCCTGTCGCGCAGAGAGAGTCCTGTGCCCTGTCGCGCAGAGAGAGTCCTGTGCCCTGTCGCGCAGAGAGAGTCCTGTGCCCTGTCGCGCAGAGAGAGTCCTGTGCCCTGTCGCGCAGAGAGAGTCCTGTGCCCTGTCGCGCAGAGAGAGTCCTGTGCCCTGTCGCGCAGAGAGAGTCCTGTGCCCTGTCGCGCAGAGAGAGTCCTGTGCCCTGTCGCGCAGAGAGAGTCCTGTGCCCTGTCGCGCAGAGAGAGTCCTGTGCCCTGTCGCGCAGAGAGAGTCCTGTGCCCTGTCGCGCAGAGAGAGTCCTGTGCCCTGTCGCGCAGAGAGAGTCCTGTGCCCTGTCGCGCAGAGAGAGTCCTGTGCCCTGTCGCGCAGAGAGAGTCCTGTGCCCTGTCGCGCAGAGAGAGTCCTGTGCCCTGTCGCGCAGAGAGAGTCCTGTGCCCTGTCGCGCAGAGAGAGTCCTGTGCCCTGTCGCGCAGAGAGAGTCCTGTGCCCTGTCGCGCAGAGAGAGTCCTGTGCCCTGTCGCGCAGAGAGAGTCCTGTGCCCTGTCGCGCAGAGAGAGTCCTGTGCCCTGTCGCGCAGAGAGAGTCCTGTGCCCTGTCGCGCAGAGAGAGTCCTGTGCCCTGTCGCGCAGAGAGAGTCCTGTGCCCTGTCGCGCAGAGAGAGTCCTGTGCCCTGTCGCGCAGAGAGAGTCCTGTGCCCTGTCGCGCAGAGAGAGTCCTGTGCCCTGTCGCGCAGAGAGAGTCCTGTGCCCTGTCGCGCAGAGAGAGTCCTGTGCCCTGTCGCGCAGAGAGAGTCCTGTGCCCTGTCGCGCAGAGAGAGTCCTGTGCCCTGTCGCGCAGAGAGAGTCCTGTGCCCTGTCGCGCAGAGAGAGTCCTGTGCCCTGTCGCGCAGAGAGAGTCCTGTGCCCTGTCGCGCAGAGAGAGTCCTGTGCCCTGTCGCGCAGAGAGAGTCCTGTGCCCTGTCGCGCAGAGAGAGTCCTGTGCCCTGTCGCGCAGAGAGAGTCCTGTGCCCTGTCGCGCAGAGAGAGTCCTGTGCCCTGTCGCGCAGAGAGAGTCCTGTGCCCTGTCGCGCAGAGAGAGTCCTGTGCCCTGTCGCGCAGAGAGAGTCCTGTGCCCTGTCGCGCAGAGAGAGTCCTGTGCCCTGTCGCGCAGAGAGAGTCCTGTGCCCTGTCGCGCAGAGAGAGTCCTGTGCCCTGTCGCGCAGAGAGAGTCCTGTGCCCTGTCGCGCAGAGAGAGTCCTGTGCCCTGTCGCGCAGAGAGAGTCCTGTGCCCTGTCGCGCAGAGAGAGTCCTGTGCCCTGTCGCGCAGAGAGAGTCCTGTGCCCTGTCGCGCAGAGAGAGTCCTGTGCCCTGTCGCGCAGAGAGAGTCCTGTGCCCTGTCGCGCAGAGAGAGTCCTGTGCCCTGTCGCGCAGAGAGAGTCCTGTGCCCTGTCGCGCAGAGAGAGTCCTGTGCCCTGTCGCGCAGAGAGAGTCCTGTGCCCTGTCGCGCAGAGAGAGTCCTGTGCCCTGTCGCGCAGAGAGAGTCCTGTGCCCTGTCGCGCAGAGAGAGTCCTGTGCCCTGTCGCGCAGAGAGAGTCCTGTGCCCTGTCGCGCAGAGAGAGTCCTGTGCCCTGTCGCGCAGAGAGAGTCCTGTGCCCTGTCGCGCAGAGAGAGTCCTGTGCCCTGTCGCGCAGAGAGAGTCCTGTGCCCTGTCGCGCAGAGAGAGTCCTGTGCCCTGTCGCGCAGAGAGAGTCCTGTGCCCTGTCGCGCAGAGAGAGTCCTGTGCCCTGTCGCGCAGAGAGAGTCCTGTGCCCTGTCGCGCAGAGAGAGTCCTGTGCCCTGTCGCGCAGAGAGAGTCCTGTGCCCTGTCGCGCAGAGAGAGTCCTGTGCCCTGTCGCGCAGAGAGAGTCCTGTGCCCTGTCGCGCAGAGAGAGTCCTGTGCCCTGTCGCGCAGAGAGAGTCCTGTGCCCTGTCGCGCAGAGAGAGTCCTGTGCCCTGTCGCGCAGAGAGAGTCCTGTGCCCTGTCGCGCAGAGAGAGTCCTGTGCCCTGTCGCGCAGAGAGAGTCCTGTGCCCTGTCGCGCAGAGAGAGTCCTGTGCCCTGTCGCGCAGAGAGAGTCCTGTGCCCTGTCGCGCAGAGAGAGTCCTGTGCCCTGTCGCGCAGAGAGAGTCCTGTGCCCTGTCGCGCAGAGAGAGTCCTGTGCCCTGTCGCGCAGAGAGAGTCCTGTGCCCTGTCGCGCAGAGAGAGTCCTGTGCCCTGTCGCGCAGAGAGAGTCCTGTGCCCTGTCGCGCAGAGAGAGTCCTGTGCCCTGTCGCGCAGAGAGAGTCCTGTGCCCTGTCGCGCAGAGAGAGTCCTGTGCCCTGTCGCGCAGAGAGAGTCCTGTGCCCTGTCGCGCAGAGAGAGTCCTGTGCCCTGTCGCGCAGAGAGAGTCCTGTGCCCTGTCGCGCAGAGAGAGTCCTGTGCCCTGTCGCGCAGAGAGAGTCCTGTGCCCTGTCGCGCAGAGAGAGTCCTGTGCCCTGTCGCGCAGAGAGAGTCCTGTGCCCTGTCGCGCAGAGAGAGTCCTGTGCCCTGTCGCGCAGAGAGAGTCCTGTGCCCTGTCGCGCAGAGAGAGTCCTGTGCCCTGTCGCGCAGAGAGAGTCCTGTGCCCTGTCGCGCAGAGAGAGTCCTGTGCCCTGTCGCGCAGAGAGAGTCCTGTGCCCTGTCGCGCAGAGAGAGTCCTGTGCCCTGTCGCGCAGAGAGAGTCCTGTGCCCTGTCGCGCAGAGAGAGTCCTGTGCCCTGTCGCGCAGAGAGAGTCCTGTGCCCTGTCGCGCAGAGAGAGTCCTGTGCCCTGTCGCGCAGAGAGAGTCCTGTGCCCTGTCGCGCAGAGAGAGTCCTGTGCCCTGTCGCGCAGAGAGAGTCCTGTGCCCTGTCGCGCAGAGAGAGTCCTGTGCCCTGTCGCGCAGAGAGAGTCCTGTGCCCTGTCGCGCAGAGAGAGTCCTGTGCCCTGTCGCGCAGAGAGAGTCCTGTGCCCTGTCGCGCAGAGAGAGTCCTGTGCCCTGTCGCGCAGAGAGAGTCCTGTGCCCTGTCGCGCAGAGAGAGTCCTGTGCCCTGTCGCGCAGAGAGAGTCCTGTGCCCTGTCGCGCAGAGAGAGTCCTGTGCCCTGTCGCGCAGAGAGAGTCCTGTGCCCTGTCGCGCAGAGAGAGTCCTGTGCCCTGTCGCGCAGAGAGAGTCCTGTGCCCTGTCGCGCAGAGAGAGTCCTGTGCCCTGTCGCGCAGAGAGAGTCCTGTGCCCTGTCGCGCAGAGAGAGTCCTGTGCCCTGTCGCGCAGAGAGAGTCCTGTGCCCTGTCGCGCAGAGAGAGTCCTGTGCCCTGTCGCGCAGAGAGAGTCCTGTGCCCTGTCGCGCAGAGAGAGTCCTGTGCCCTGTCGCGCAGAGAGAGTCCTGTGCCCTGTCGCGCAGAGAGAGTCCTGTGCCCTGTCGCGCAGAGAGAGTCCTGTGCCCTGTCGCGCAGAGAGAGTCCTGTGCCCTGTCGCGCAGAGAGAGTCCTGTGCCCTGTCGCGCAGAGAGAGTCCTGTGCCCTGTCGCGCAGAGAGAGTCCTGTGCCCTGTCGCGCAGAGAGAGTCCTGTGCCCTGTCGCGCAGAGAGAGTCCTGTGCCCTGTCGCGCAGAGAGAGTCCTGTGCCCTGTCGCGCAGAGAGAGTCCTGTGCCCTGTCGCGCAGAGAGAGTCCTGTGCCCTGTCGCGCAGAGAGAGTCCTGTGCCCTGTCGCGCAGAGAGAGTCCTGTGCCCTGTCGCGCAGAGAGAGTCCTGTGCCCTGTCGCGCAGAGAGAGTCCTGTGCCCTGTCGCGCAGAGAGAGTCCTGTGCCCTGTCGCGCAGAGAGAGTCCTGTGCCCTGTCGCGCAGAGAGAGTCCTGTGCCCTGTCGCGCAGAGAGAGTCCTGTGCCCTGTCGCGCAGAGAGAGTCCTGTGCCCTGTCGCGCAGAGAGAGTCCTGTGCCCTGTCGCGCAGAGAGAGTCCTGTGCCCTGTCGCGCAGAGAGAGTCCTGTGCCCTGTCGCGCAGAGAGAGTCCTGTGCCCTGTCGCGCAGAGAGAGTCCTGTGCCCTGTCGCGCAGAGAGAGTCCTGTGCCCTGTCGCGCAGAGAGAGTCCTGTGCCCTGTCGCGCAGAGAGAGTCCTGTGCCCTGTCGCGCAGAGAGAGTCCTGTGCCCTGTCGCGCAGAGAGAGTCCTGTGCCCCGTCGCGCAGAGAGAGTCCTGTGCCCCGTCGCGCAGAGAGAGTCCTGTGCCCCGTCGCGCAGAGAGAGTCCTGTGCCCCGTCGCGCAGAGAGAGTCCTGTGCCCCGTCGCGCAGAGAGAGTCCTGTGCCCCGTCGCGCAGAGAGAGTCCTGTGCCCCGTCGCGCAGAGAGAGTCCTGTGCCCCGTCGCGCAGAGAGAGTCCTGTGCCCCGTCGCGCAGAGAGAGTCCTGTGCCCCGTCGCGCAGAGAGAGTCCTGTGCCCCGTCGCACAGACAGAGCCCTGTCCCCGTCGCACAGAGAGAGCCCTGTCCCCGTCGCACAGAGAGAGCCCTGTCCCCGTCGCACAGAGAGAGCCCTGTCCCTTGTCGCACAGAGAGAGCCCTGTCCCCTGTCGCACAGAGAGAGCCCTGTCCCCTGTCGCACAGAGAGAGCCCTGTCCCCTGTCGCACAGAGAGAGCCCTGTCCCCTGTCGCACAGAGAGAGCCCTGTCCCCTGTCACAAAGAGAGAGTCCTGTCCCCTGTCACACAGAAAGAGACCTGTCCCTTCTCACACAGAGAGAGACCTGTCCCCTGTCACACAGAGAGAGTCCTGTCCCCTGTCACACAGAGAGTCCTGTCCCCTGTCACACAGAGTCCTGTCCCCTGTCACACAGAGAGAGTCCTGTCCCCTGTCACACAGAGAGAGACCTGTCCCCTGTCACACAGAGAGAGCCCTGTCCCCTGTCACACAGAGAGAGTCCTGTCCCCTGTCACACAGAGAGCGTCCTGTCTCCTGTCACACAGAGAGAGTCCTGTGCCCTGTCACACAGAGAGAGTCCTGTGCCCTGTCACACAGAGAGAGACCTGTCCCCTGTCACACAGAGCGTGTCCTGTCCCCGTGACCCAGAGAGAGTCCTGTCCCCTGTCAAACAGAGAGAGTCCTTTCCCCCATCTCGCAGAGAGAGTCCTGTCCCCCGTCACGCAGAAAGAGTCCTGTCTCCCGTCACGCAGAGAGAGTCCTGTCCCCTGTCACGCAGAGAGAGAGTCCTGTCCCCTGTCACACAGAGAGAGTCCTGTCCCCGTCACACAGTGAGAGACCTGTCCCTTGCCACACAGAGAGAGTCCTGTCCCTTGTCACACAGAGTGAGTCCTGCCCCTGTCACACAGAAAGAGTCCTGTCCCCTGTCACACAGAGAGAGACCTTTCCCCTGTCACACCGAGATAATCCTTTCCCCTATCACACAGGGAGAGTCCTGTGCCCTGTCACACATATAGATTCCTGTCCCCTGTCACACATATAGATTCCTGTCCCCTGTCACACAGAGGGAGTCCTGACCCGATCACACAGAGAGAGTCCTGTCCCCTGTCACACAGAGAGAGTCCGGTCGCCTGTCACACAGAGATAGTCCTGTCCCCTGTCTCACAGTGACAGTCCTGTCCCCTATCACAAAGAGAGAGTCCTGTCCCCTGTCACACAGAGAGTCCTGTGCCCTGTCACACAGAGAGAGCCCTGTCCCCTGTCACAAAGAGAGAGCCCTGTCGCCTGTCACACAGAGAGAGTCCTGTCCCCTTTCACACAGCGAGAGTCCTGTCCCCCGTCACACAGCGAGATTCATGTCCCCTGTCGCACAGAGAGAGCACTGTCCCCTGTCGCACAGAGAGAGTCCTGTCCCCTGTCGCACAGAGAGAGTCCTGTCCCCTGTCACACAGAGAGTCCTGTCCCCTGTCGCACAGAGAGAGTCCTGTCCCCTGTCACACAGAGAGTCCTGTCCCCTGTCACAAAGAGAGAGTCCTGTCCCCTGTCGCACAGAGAGAGACCTGTCCCCTGTCACACAGAGAGAGTCCTGTCCCCTGTCACACAGAGAGTCCTGTCCCCTGTCACACAGAGTCCTGTCCCCTGTCACACAGAGAGAGTCCTGTCCCCTGTCTCAGAGACTGTCCTGTCCCCTATCACACAGGGAGAGTCCTGTGCCCTGTCACACATATAGATTCCTGTCCCCTGTCACACATATAGATTCCTGTCCCCTGTCACACAGAGAGAGTCCTGTCCCCTGTCACACAGAGAGAGTCCTGTCCCTGGTCACACCGAGATAATCCTGTCCCCTGTCACACAGAGAGAGTCCTGTCCGCTGTCGCACAGAGAGAGTCCTGTCGCCTGTCACACAGAGAGTGTCCTGTCCCCTGTCACACAGAGGGAGTCCTGTCCCCTGTCACACAGAGAGAGTCCTGTCCCCTATCACACAGAGAGAGTCATGTCCCTGGTCACACCGAGATAATCCTGTCCCCTGTCACACAGAGAGAGTCCTGTCCCCTGTCACCCAGAGAGAATCGTGTCCCCTGTCACACAGAAAGAGTCCGGTTGCCTGTCACACAGAGATAGTCCTGTCCCCTGTCTCACAGTGAGAGTCCTGTCCCCTGTCACACAGAGAGTCCTGTGCCCTGTCACACAGAGAGAGTCCTGTCCCCTTTCCCTCAGAGAGAGTCCTGTCGCCTGTCTCACAGTGAGAGTCCTGTCCCCTGTCACACAGAGAGTCCTGTTCCCTGTCACACAGAGAGAGCCCTGTCCCCTGTCACAAAGAGAGAGTCCTGTCGCCTGTCACACAGAGAGAGCCCTGTCCCCTTTCACACAGCGAGAGTCCTGTCCCCCATCACACAGCGAGATTCATGTCCCCTGTCGCACAGAGAGAGCACTCTCCCCTGTCACACAGGGAGAGTCCTGTCCCCTGTCGCACAGAGAGAGTCCTGTCCACTGTCACACAGAGAGAGTCCTGTGCCCTGTCACACAGAGAGAGTCCTTCCCTGTCACACAGAGAGAGTCCTGTCCCCTGTCCCACAGAGAGAGTCCTGTCCCCTATCACACAGAGAGTCCTGTTCCCTGTCACACAGAGAGAGCCCTGTCCCCTGTCACAGAGAGAGTCCTGTCGCCCGTCACACAGAGAGAGTCCTGTCCCTTGTCACACAGAGAGAGTCCTGTCCCCGTCACACAGAGAGAGTCCTGTCCCCTGCCACACAGAGAGAATCCTGTCCCCTGTCACACACATAGTGTCCTGTCTCCTGTCACAGAGAGAGTCCTGTCTCCTGTCACAGAGAGAGTCCTGTCTCCTGTCACACAGGGAGAGTCCTGTCCCCTGTCCCACAGAGAGGGTCCTGTCCCCTGTCGCACAGAGAGAGTCCTGTCCCCTCTCGCACAGAGAGAGTCCTGTCCCCTGTCACACAGAGAGAGTCCTGTCTCCTGTCACACAGAGAGAGTCCTGTCCCCTGTCGCACAGAGAGAGTCCTGTCCCCTGTCACACATGCAGTGTCCTGTCCCCTGTCACACAGAGAGAGTCCTGTCCCCGGTCACACAGAGAGAGCCCTGTGCCCTGTCACACAGAGAGAGTGTCCTGTTACCTGTCACAGAGAGAGAGTCCTGTCCCCTGTCAGACAGAGAGAGCCCTGTCCCCCGTCACACGCCGAGAGTCCTGTCCCCCGTCACACAGAGAGAGTCCTGTCCCCCGTCACACAGAGAGAGTCCTGTCCCTTGTCACACAGAGAGAGTCCTGTCCCCTGTCACAGAGAGAGTCCTGTCCCCTGTCACACAGAGAGAGTCCTGTCCCCTGTCGCACAGAGAGAGTCCTGTGCCCTGTCACACAGAGAGAGTCCTGTGCCCTGTCACACAGAGAGAGTCCTGTGCCCTGTCACACAGAGAGAGTCCTGTGCCCTGTCACACAGAGAGAGTCCTGTGCCCTGTCACACAGAGAGAGTCCTGTGCCCTGTCACACAGAGAGAGTCCTGTGCCCTGTCACACAGAGAGAGTCCTGTGCCCTGTCACACAGAGAGAGTCCTGTGCCCTGTCACACAGAGAGAGTCCTGTGCCCTGTCACACAGAGAGAGTCCTGTGCCCTGTCACACAGAGAGAGTCCTGTGCCCTGTCACACAGAGAGAGTCCTGTGCCCTGTCACACAGAGAGAGTCCTGTGCCCTGTCACACAGAGAGAGTCCTGTGCCCTGTCACACAGAGAGAGTCCTGTGCCCTGTCACACAGAGAGAGTCCTGTGCCCTGTCACACAGAGAGAGTCCTGTGCCCTGTCACACAGAGAGAGTCCTGTGCCCTGTCACACAGAGAGAGTCCTGTGCCCTGTCACACAGAGAGAGTCCTGTGCCCTGTCACACAGAGAGAGTCCTGTGCCCTGTCACACAGAGAGAGTCCTGTGCCCTGTCACACAGAGAGAGTCCTGTGCCCTGTCACACAGAGAGAGTCCTGTGCCCTGTCACACAGAGAGAGTCCTGTGCCCTGTCACACAGAGAGAGTCCTGTGCCCTGTCACACAGAGAGAGTCCTGTGCCCTGTCACACAGAGAGAGTCCTGTGCCCTGTCACACAGAGAGAGTCCTGTGCCCTGTCACACAGAGAGAGTCCTGTGCCCTGTCACACAGAGAGAGTCCTGTGCCCTGTCACACAGAGAGAGTCCTGTGCCCTGTCACACAGAGAGAGTCCTGTCCCCTGTCACACAGAGAGAGTCCTGTCCCCTGTCACACAGAGAGAGTCCTGTCCCCTGTCTCACAGTGACAGTCCTGTCCCCTATCACAAAGAGAGAGCCCTGTCGCCTGTCACACAGAGAGAGCCCTGTCGCCTGTCACACAGAGAGAGCCCTGTCCCTTTTCACACAGCGAGAGTCCTGTCCCCCGTCGCACAGCGAGATTCATGTCCCCCGTCGCACAGAGAGAGCACTGTCCCCCGTCACACAGACAGAGTCCTGTCCCCGTCACACAGAGAGAGTCCTGTCCCTTGTCGCACAGAGAGAGTCCTGTCCCCTGTCGCACAGAGAGAGTCCTGTCCCCTGTCGCACAGAGAGAGTCCTGTGCCCTGTCACACAGAGAGAGACCTGTCCCCTGTCACACAGAGAGAGACCTGTCCCCTGTCACACAGAGCGTGTCCTGTCCCCGTGACCCAGAGAGAGTCCTGTCCCCTGTCAAACAGAGAGAGTCCTTTCCCCCATCTCACAGAGAGAGTCCTGTCCCCTGTCACGCAGAGAGAGTCCTGTCCCCTGTCACGCAGAGAGAGAGTCCTGTCCCCTGTCACACAGAGAGAGTCCTGTCCCCGTCACACAGTGAGAGACCTGTCCCTTGCCACACAGAGAGAGTCCTGTCCCTTGTCACACAGAGTGAGTCCTGCCCCTGTCACACAGAAAGAGTCCTGTCCCCTGTCACACAGAGAGAGACCTTTCCCCTGTCACACCGAGATAATCCTTTCCCCTATCACACAGGGAGAGTCCTGTGCCCTGTCACACATATAGATTCCTGTCCCCTGTCACACATATAGATTCCTGTCCCCTGTCACACAGAGGGAGTCCTGACCCGATCACACAGAGAGAGTCCTGTCCCCTGTCACACAGAGAGAGTCCTGTCCCTGGTCACACCGAGATAATCCTGTCCCCTGTCACACAGAAAGAGTCCGGTCGCCTGTCACACAGAGATAGTCCTGTCCCCTGTCTCACAGTGACAGTCCTGTCCCCTATCACAAAGAGAGAGTCCTGTCCCCTGTCACACAGAGAGTCCTGTGCCCTGTCACACAGAGAGAGCCCTGTCCCCTGTCACAAAGAGAGAGCCCTGTCGCCTGTCACACAGAGAGAGTCCTGTCCCCTTTCACACAGCGAGAGTCCTGTCCCCCGTCACACAGCGAGATTCATGTCCCCTGTCGCACAGAGAGAGCACTGTCCCCTGTCGCACAGAGAGAGTCCTGTCCCCTGTCGCACAGAGAGAGTCCTGTCCCCTGTCGCACAGAGAGAGTCCTGTCCCCTGTCACACAGAGAGTCCTGTCGCCTGTCACAGAGTGAGCCCTGTCACAAAGAGAGAGTCCTGTCCCCTGTCGCACAGAGAGAGACCTGTCCCCTGTCACACAGAGAGAGTCCTGTCCCCTGTCACACAGAGAGTCCTGTCCCCTGTCACACAGAGAGAGTCCTGTCCCCTGTCTCAGAGACTGTCCTGTCCCCTATCACACAGGGAGAGTCCTGTGCCCTGTCACACATATAGATTCCTGTCCCCTGTCACACATATAGATTCCTGTCCCCTGTCACACAGAGAGAGTCCTGTCCCCTGTCACACAGAGAGAGTCCTGTCCCTGGTCACACCGAGATAATCCTGTCCCCTGTCACACAGAGAGAGTCCTGTCCGCTGTCGCACAGAGAGAGGCCTGTCACACAGAGAGTGTCCTGTCCCCTGTCACACAGAGGGAGTCCTGTCCCCTGTCACACAGAGAGAGTCCTGTCCCCTATCACACAGAGAGAGTCATGTCCCTGGTCACACCGAGATAATCCTGTCCCCTGTCACACAGAGAGAGTCCTGTCCCCTGTCACCCAGAGAGAATCGTGTCCCCTGTCACACAGAAAGAGTCCGGTTGCCTGTCACACAGAGATAGTCCTGTCCCCTGTCTCACAGTGAGAGTCCTGTCCCCTGTCACACAGAGAGTCCTGTGCCCTGTCACACAGAGAGAGTCCTGTCCCCTTTCCCTCAGAGAGAGTCCTGTCGCCTGTCTCACAGTGAGAGTCCTGTCCCCTGTCACACAGAGAGTCCTGTTCCCTGTCACACAGAGAGAGCCCTGTCCCCTGTCACAAAGAGAGAGTCCTGTCGCCTGTCACACAGAGAGAGCCCTGTCCCCTTTCACACAGCGAGAGTCCTGTCCCCCATCACACAGCGAGATTCATGTCCCCTGTCGCACAGAGAGAGCACTCTCCCCTGTCACACAGGGAGAGTCCTGTCCCCTGTCGCACAGAGAGAGTCCTGTCCACTGTCACACAGAGAGAGTCCTGTGCCCTGTCACACAGAGAGAGTCCTTCCCTGTCACACAGAGAGAGTCCTGTCCCCTGTCCCACAGAGAGAGTCCTGTCCCCTATCACACAGAGAGTCCTGTTCCCTGTCACACAGAGAGAGCCCTGTCCCCTGTCACAAAGAGAGAGTCCTGTCGCCCGTCACACAGAGAGAGTCCTGTCCCTTGTCACACAGAGAGAGTCCTGTCCCCGTCACACAGAGAGAGTCCTGTCCCCTGCCACACAGAGAGAATCCTGTCCCCTGTCACACACATAGTGTCCTGTCTCCTGTCACAGAGAGAGTCCTGTCTCCTGTCACAGAGAGAGTCCTGTCTCCTGTCACACAGGGAGAGTCCTGTCCCCTGTCCCACAGAGAGGGTCCTGTCCCCTGTCGCACAGAGAGAGTCCTGTCCCCTGTCGCACAGAGAGAGTCCTGTCCCCTGTCACACAGAGAGAGTCCTGTCTCCTGTCACACAGAGAGAGTCCTGTCCCCTGTCGCACAGAGAGAGTCCTGTCCCCTGTCACACATGCAGTGTCCTGTCCCCTGTCACACAGAGAGAGTCCTGTCCCCGGTCACACAGAGAGAGCCCTGTGCCCTGTCACACAGAGAGAGTGTCCTGTTACCTGTCACAGAGAGAGAGTCCTGTCCCCTGTCAGACAGAGAGAGCCCTGTCCCCCGTCACACGCCGAGAGTCCTGTCCCCCGTCACACAGAGAGAGTCCTGTCCCCCGTCACACAGAGAGAGTCCTGTCCCTTGTCACACAGAGAGAGTCCTGTCCCCTGTCACAGAGAGAGTCCTGTCCCCTGTCACACAGAGAGAGTCCTGTCCCCTGTCGCACAGAGAGAGTCCTGTGCCCTGTCACACAGAGAGAGTCCTGTGCCCTGTCACACAGAGAGAGTCCTGTGCCCTGTCACACAGAGAGAGTCCTGTGCCCTGTCACACAGAGAGAGTCCTGTGCCCTGTCACACAGAGAGAGTCCTGTGCCCTGTCACACAGAGAGAGTCCTGTGCCCTGTCACACAGAGAGAGTCCTGTGCCCTGTCACACAGAGAGAGTCCTGTGCCCTGTCACACAGAGAGAGTCCTGTGCCCTGTCACACAGAGAGAGTCCTGTGCCCTGTCACACAGAGAGAGTCCTGTGCCCTGTCACACAGAGAGAGTCCTGTGCCCTGTCACACAGAGAGAGTCCTGTGCCCTGTCACACAGAGAGAGTCCTGTGCCCTGTCACACAGAGAGAGTCCTGTGCCCTGTCACACAGAGAGAGTCCTGTGCCCTGTCACACAGAGAGAGTCCTGTGCCCTGTCACACAGAGAGAGTCCTGTGCCCTGTCACACAGAGAGAGTCCTGTGCCCTGTCACACAGAGAGAGTCCTGTGCCCTGTCACACAGAGAGAGTCCTGTGCCCTGTCACACAGAGAGAGTCCTGTGCCCTGTCACACAGAGAGAGTCCTGTGCCCTGTCACACAGAGAGAGTCCTGTGCCCTGTCACACAGAGAGAGTCCTGTGCCCTGTCACACAGAGAGAGTCCTGTGCCCTGTCACACAGAGAGAGTCCTGTGCCCTGTCACACAGAGAGAGTCCTGTGCCCTGTCACACAGAGAGAGTCCTGTGCCCTGTCACACAGAGAGAGTCCTGTGCCCTGTCACACAGAGAGAGTCCTGTGCCCTGTCACACAGAGAGAGTCCTGTGCCCTGTCACACAGAGAGAGTCCTGTGCCCTGTCACACAGAGAGAGTCCTGTGCCCTGTCACACAGAGAGAGTCCTGTGCCCTGTCACACAGAGAGAGTCCTGTGCCCTGTCACACAGAGAGAGTCCTGTGCCCTGTCACACAGAGAGAGTCCTGTGCCCTGTCACACAGAGAGAGTCCTGTGCCCTGTCACACAGAGAGAGTCCTGTCCCCTGTCACACAGAGAGAGTCCTGTCCCCTGTCTCACAGTGACAGTCCTGTCCCCTATCACAAAGAGAGTGCCCTGTCGCCTGTCACACAGAGAGAGCCCTGTCGCCTGTCACACAGAGAGAGCCCTGTCCCTTTTCACACAGCGAGAGTCCTGTCCCCCGTCGCACAGCGAGATTCATGTCCCCCGTCGCACAGAGAGAGCACTGTCCCCCGTCACACAGACAGAGTCCTGTCCCCGTCACACAGAGAGAGTCCTGTCCCTTGTCGCACAGAGAGAGTCCTGTCCCCTGTCGCACAGAGAGAGTCCTGTCCCCTGTCGCACAGAGAGAGTCCTGTCCCCTGTCGCACAGAGAGAGTCCTGTCCCCTGTCGCACAGAGAGAGTCCTGTCCCCTGTCGCACAGAGAGAGTCCTGTCCCCTGTCGCACAGAGAGAGTCCTGTCCCCTGTCGCACAGAGAGAGTCCTGTCCCCTGTCGCACAGAGAGAGTCCTGTCCCCTGTCGCACAGAGAGAGTCCTGTCCCCTGTCGCACAGAGAGAGTCCTGTCCCCTGTCACACAGAGAGAGTCCTGTCCCCTGTCACACAGAGAGTCCTGTCCCCTGTCACACAGAGTCCTGTCCCCTGTCACACAGAGAGAGTCCTGTCCCCTGTCACACAGAGAGAGACCTGTCCCCTGTCACACAGAGCGTGTCCTGTCCCCGTGACCCAGAGAGAGTCCTGTCGCACAGACAGAGTCCTGTCCCCTGTCTCAGAGACTGTCCTGTCCCCTATCACACAGGGAGAGTCCTGTGCCCTGTCACACATATAGATTCCTGTCCCCTGTCACACATATACATTCCTGTCCCCTGTCACACAGAGAGAGTCCTGTCCCCTGTCACACAGAGAGAGTCCTGTCCCTGGTCACACCGAGATAATCCTGTCCCCTGTCACACAGAGAGAGTCCTGTCCCCTGTCACACAGAAAGAGTCCTGTCCCCTGTCACACAGAGAGAGGACTGTCCCCTGTCACACAGAGAGAGTCCTGTCCCCAGTCACACAGAGATAGTCCTGTCCCCTGTCGCACAGAGAGAGTCCTGTCCCCTGTCACACAGAGAGAGACCTGTCCCCTGTCACACAGAGAGAGTCCTGTCCCTGGTCACACAGAGATAGTCCTGTCGCCTGTCACACAGAGAGTGTCCTGTCCCCTGTCACACAGAGGGAGTCCTGTCCCCTGTCACACAGAGAGAGTCCTGTCCCTGGTCACACAGAGATAGTCCTGTCCCCTGTCGCACAGAGAGAGTCCTGTCCCCTGTCACACAGAGAGAGACCTGTCCCCTGTCACACAGAGAGAGTCCTGTCCCTGGTCACACAGAGATAGTCCTGTCGCCTGTCACACAGAGAGTGTCCTGTCCCCTGTCACACAGAGGGAGTCCTGTCCCCTGTCACACAGAGAGAGTCCTGTCCCTGGTCACACCGAGATAATCCTGTCCCCTGTCACACAGAGAGAGTCCTGTCCCATGTCACACAGAGAGAGTCCTGCCCCTGTCACAAAGAGAGAGCCCTGTCCCCTGTCACACAGAGAGAGTCCTGTCCCCTGTCACCCAGAGAGAATCGTGTCCCCTGTCACACAGAAAGAGTCCGGTCGCCTGTCACACAGACAGAGTCCTGTCTCCTGTCACACAGAGATAGTCCTGTCCCCTGTCTCACAGTGAGAGTCCTGTCGCCTGTCACACAGAGAGAGACCTGTTCCCTGTCACACAGAGAGAGACCTGTCCCCTGTCACAGAGAGAGTCCTGTCGCCTGTCACACAGAGAGAGCCCTGTCCCCTGTCGCACAGAGAGAGTCCTGTCCCCTGTCGCACAGAGAGCGTCCTGTCCCCTGTCGCACAGAGAGCGTCCTGTCCCCTGTCACACAGAGAGCGTCCTGTCCCCTGTCACACAGAGAGCGTCCTGTCTCCTGTCACACAGAGAGAGTCCTGTGCCCTGTCACACAGAGAGAGTCCTGTGCCCTGTCACACAGAGAGAGACCTGTCCCCTGTCACACAGAGCGTGTCCTGTCCCCGTGACCCAGAGAGAGTCCTGTCCCCTGTCAAACAGAGAGAGTCCTTTCCCCCATCTCACAGAGAGAGTCCTGTCCCCCGTCACACAGAAAGAGTCCTGTCTCCTGTCACGCAGAGAGAGTCCTGTCCCCTGTCATGCAGAGAGAGAGTCCTGTCCCCTGTCACACAGAGAGAGTCCTGTCCCCGTCACACAGTGAGAGACCTGTCCCTTGCCACACAGAGAGAGTCCTGTCCCTTGTCACACAGAGTGAGTCCTGCCCCTGTCACACAGAAAGAGTCCTGTCCCCTGTCACACAGAGAGAGACCTTTCCCCTGTCACACCGAGATAATCCTTTCCCCTATCACACAGGGAGAGTCCTGTGCCCTGTCACACATATAGATTCCTGTCCCCTGTCACACATATAGATTCCTGTCCCCTGTCACACAGAGGGAGTCCTGACCCGATCACACAGAGAGAGTCCTGTCCCCTGTCACACAGAGAGAGTCCTGTCCCCTGTCACACAGAGAGAGTCCTGTCCCTGGTCACACCGAGATAATCCTGTCCCCTGTCACACAGTGACAGTCCTGTCCCCTATCACAAAGAGAGAGTCCTGTCCCCTGTCACACAGAGAGTCCTGTGCCCTGTCACACAGAGAGAGCCCTGTCCCCTGTCACAAAGAGAGAGCCCTGTCGCCTGTCACACAGAGAGAGTCCTGTCCCCTTTCACACAGCGAGAGTCCTGTCCCCCGTCACACAGCGAGATTCATGTCCCCTGTCGCACAGAGAGAGCACTGTCCCCTGTCGCACAGAGAGAGTCCTGTCCCCTGTCGCACAGAGAGAGTCCTGTCCCCTGTCACACAGAGAGTCCTGTCGCCTGTCACAGAGTGAGCCCTGTCCCCTGTCACAAAGAGAGAGTCCTGTCCCCTGTCGCACAGAGAGAGACCTGTCCCCTGTCACACAGAGAGAGTCCTGTCCCCTGTCACACAGAGAGTCCTGTCCCCTGTCACAGAGTCCTGTCCCCTGTCACACAGAGAGAGTCCTGTCCCCTGTCTCAGAGACTGTCCTGTCCCCTATCACACAGGGAGAGTCCTGTGCCCTGTCACACATATAGATTCCTGTCCCCTGTCACACATATAGATTCCTGTCCCCTGTCACACAGAGAGAGTCCTGTCCCCTGTCACACAGAGAGAGTCCTGTCCCTGGTCACACCGAGATAATCCTGTCCCCTGTCACACAGAGAGAGTCCTGTCCGCTGTCGCACAGAGAGAGTCCTGTCGCCTGTCACACAGAGAGTGTCCTGTCCCCTGTCACACAGAGGGAGTCCTGTCCCCTGTCACACAGAGAGAGTCATGTCCCTGGTCACACCGAGATAATCCTGTCCCCTGTCACACAGAGAGAGTCCTGTCCCCTGTCACACAGAGAGTGTCCTGTCCCCTGTCACACAGAGGGAGTCCTGTCCCCTATCACACAGAGAGAGTCATGTCCCTGGTCACACCGAGATAATCCTGTCCCCTGTCACACAGAGAGAGTCCTGTCCCCTGTCACCCAGAGAGAATCGTGTCCCCTGTCACACAGAAAGAGTCCGGTTGCCTGTCACACAGAGATAGTCCTGTCCCCTGTCTCACAGTGAGAGTCCTGTCCCCTGTCACACAGAGAGTCCTGTGCCCTGTCACACAGAGAGAGTCCTGTCCCCTTTCCCTCAGAGAGAGTCCTGTCCCCTGTCACACAGAGAGTCCTGTTCCCTGTCACACAGAGAGAGCCCTGTCCCCTGTCACAAAGAGAGAGTCCTGTCGCCTGTCACACAGAGAGAGCCCTGTCCCCTTTCACACAGCGAGAGTCCTGTCCCCCATCACACAGCGAGATTCATGTCCCCTGTCGCACAGAGAGAGCACTCTCCCCTGTCACACAGGGAGAGTCCTGTCCCCTGTCGCACAGAGAGAGTCCTGTCCACTGTCACACAGAGAGAGTCCTGTGCCCTGTCACACAGAGAGAGTCCTTCCCTGTCACACAGAGAGAGTCCTGTCCCCTGTCCCACAGAGAGAGTCCTGTCCCCTATCACACAGAGAGTCCTGTCCCCTGTCACACACAGAGAGTCCTGTCCCCTGTCGCACAGAGAGATTCCTGTCCCCTGTCACACAGAGACTGTCCTGTCCCCTATCACACACGGAGTGTCCTCTCACCCATCACACATAGAGAATGTCCTGCCCCTGTCACACAGAGAGAGTCATGTTCCCGGTCACACAGAGAGAGTCCTGTCCCCTGTCACACAGAGAGAGTCCTGTCCCCTGTCAAACACAGAGCGTCCTGTCCCCTGTCGCACAGAGAGAGTCCTGCCCCTGTCACACAGAGAGAGTCCTGTCCCCTGTCAAACAGAGAGAGTCCTGTCCCCTGTCACACAGAGAGAGTCCTTTCCCCCATCACACAGAGAGAGTCCTGTCCCCAGTCACACAGAGAGAGCCCTGTACCCTGTCACACAGGGAGAGTCCTGTCCGCTGTCACACAAAAAGAGTCCTGTCCCCTGTCACACAGAGAGAGTCCTGTCCCATGTCACACAGAGAGCGTCCTGTCCCCTGTCGCACAGAGAGAGTCCTGTCCCCTGTCACACAGAGCGAGTCCTGTCCCCTGTCACAGAGAGAGAGTCCTGTCCCCTGTCACAGAGAGAGAGTCCTGTCACTTCTCACACAGAGAGAGTCTGTCCCCTGTCACACAAAGAGAGAGTCATGTCCCCTGTCACATAGAGAGCGTCCTGTCCCTTCTTACACAGAGAGAGTCCTGTCCCCTGTCGCACAGAGAGAGTCCTGTCCCCTGTCATACAGAGCGTGTCCTGTCCCCATGACCCAGAGAGAGTCCTGTCCCCTGTCACACACAGACAGTCCTGTAACCTGTCACACAGAGAGCGTCCTGTCCCCTGTCACACAGAGAGAGTCCTGTCGCCTGTCACACAGAGAGAGACCTGTCCCCTGTCACACAGAGCGTGTCCTGTCCCCGTGACCCAGAGAGAGTCCTGTCCCCTGTCACAGAGAGAGTCCTGTCCCCTGTCACACAGAGAGAGTACTGTCCCCTGTCACACAGAGAGAGTCCTGTCCCCTGTCACCAGAGCGAGTCCTGCCCCCTGTCACACAGAGAGAGACCTGTCCCCTGTCACACAGAGCGAGTCCTGTCCCCGTGACATAGAGAGAGTCCTGTCCCCTGTCGCACAGAGAGAGTCTCGTCCCCTGTCACACAGAGACTGTCCTGTCCCCTGTCACACAGAGCGAGTCCTGTCCCCTGTCACACAGAGCGAGTCCTGTCCCCTGTCAAACAGAGTCCTGTCCCCTGCCAAACAGAGAGAGTCCTGTCCCCTGTCGCACAGGCACTGTCCTGTCCCCTATCGCACAGGGAGAGTCCTGTCCCCTGTCACACAGAGACTGTCCTGTCCCCTATCACACACGGAGTGTCCTCTCACCCATCACACATAGAGAATGTCCTGCCCCTGTCACACAGAGAGAGTCCTGTCCCCTGTCACACAGAGAGAGTCCTGTCCCTGGTCACACCAAGATAATCCTGTCCCCTGTCACACAGAGAAAGTCCTGTCCCCTGTCACAAAGAGAGAGTCCTGTCCCCTGTCACACCGAGATAATCCTGTCCCCTGTCACACAGAGAGAGACCTGTCCCCTGTCACACAGAGAGAGTCCTGTCGCCGTGACCCAGAGAGAGTCCTGTCCCCTGTCACACAGAGAGTCCTGTCCCCTGCCACACAGAGAGAGTCATGTCCCTGTCACACAGAGAGAGCCCTGTACCCTGTCACACAGGGAGAGACCTGTCCCGTGTCACACAGAGAGAGTCCTGTCCCGTGTCACACAGAGAGCGTCCTGTCCCCTGTCGCACAGAGAGAGTCCTGTCCCCTGTCACACAGAGAGAGTCCTGTCCCCTGGCACACAGAGAGAGTCCTGTCCCGTGTCACACAGAGAGAGTCCTGTCCCGTGTCACACAGAGAGCGTCCTGTCCCCTGTCACACACAGAGCGTCCTGTCCCCTGTCACACAGAGAGAGTCCTGTCCCCTGTCACACAGAGCGAGTCCTGTCCCCTGTCACACAGAGCGTCCTGTCCCCTGTCGCACAGAGAGAGTCCTGTCCCCTGTCACACAGAGAGAGTCCTGTCCCCTATCACACAGAGAGAGTCCTGTCCCTTGTCACACAGAGAGAGTCCTGTCCCCTGTCACACAGAGCGAGTCCTGCCCCCTGTCACACAGAGAGAGACCTGTCCCCTGTCACACAGAGCGAGTCCTGTCCCCGTGACACAGAGAGAGTCCTGTCCCCTATCACACAGAGAGAGTCCTGTCCCCTGTCACACAGAGCGAGTCCTGTCCCCTGTCACACAGAGCGAGTCCTGTCCCCTGCCAAACAGAGAGAGTCCTGTCCCCTGCCAAACAGAGAGAGTCCTGTCCCCTGCCAAACAGAGAGAGTCCTGTCCCCTGTCACACAGAGAGAGTCCTGTCCCCTGTCGCACAGGCACTGTCCTGTCCCCTATCGCACAGGGAGAGTCCTGTCCCCTGTCACAAAGAGAGAGTCATGTTCCCGGTCACACAGAGAGAGTCCTGTCCCCTGTCGCACAGAGAGAGTCCTGTCCCCTGTCACACAGAGGGAGTCCTGACCCTATCACACAGAGAGAGTCCTGTCCCCTGTCACACACACAGCATCCTGTCCCTTGTCACACTGAGAGAGAGTCCTGTCCCCTGTCACACAGAGAGTGTCCTGTCACCTTTCACACAGAGACAGTCCTGTCCCCTGTCGCACAGAGAGAGTCCTGTCCCCTGTTACACAGTGAGAGACCTGTCCCCTGTCACACAGAGAGAGTCCTGTCCCCTGTCGCACAGAGAGAGTCCTGTCCCCTGTCGCACAGAGAGAGTCCTGTCCCCTGTCGCACAGAGAGAGTCCTGTCCCCTGTCGCACAGAGAGAGTCCTGTCCCCTGTCGCACAGAGAGAGTCCTGTCCCCTGTCGCACAGAGAGAGTCCTGTCCCCTGTCGCACAGAGAGAGTCCTGTCCCCTGTCGCACAGAGAGAGTCCTGTCCCCTGTCGCACAGAGAGAGTCCTGTCCCCTGTCGCACAGAGAGAGTCCTGTCCCCTGTCGCACAGAGAGAGTCCTGTCCCCTGTCGCACAGAGAGAGTCCTGTCCCCTGTCGCACAGAGAGAGTCCTGTCCCCTGTCGCACAGAGAGAGTCCTGTCCCCTGTCGCACAGAGAGAGTCCTGTCCCCTGTCGCACAGAGAGAGTCCTGTCCCCTGTCGCACAGAGAGAGTCCTGTCCCCTGTCGCACAGAGAGAGTCCTGTCCCCTGTCGCACAGAGAGAGTCCTGTCCCCTGTCGCACAGAGAGAGTCCTGTCCCCTGTCGCACAGAGAGAGTCCTGTCCCCTGTCGCACAGAGAGAGTCCTGTCCCCTGTCGCACAGAGAGAGTCCTGTCCCCTGTCGCACAGAGAGAGTCCTGTCCCCTGTCGCACAGAGAGAGTCCTGTCCCCTGTCGCACAGAGAGAGTCCTGTCCCCTGTCGCACAGAGAGAGTCCTGTCCCCTGTCGCACAGAGAGAGTCCTGTCCCCTGTCGCACAGAGAGAGTCCTGTCCCCTGTCGCACAGAGAGAGTCCTGTCCCCTGTCGCACAGAGAGAGTCCTGTCCCCTGTCGCACAGAGAGAGTCCTGTCCCCTGTCGCACAGAGAGAGTCCTGTCCCCTGTCGCACAGAGAGAGTCCTGTCCCCTGTCGCACAGAGAGAGTCCTGTCCCCTGTCGCACAGAGAGAGTCCTGTCCCCTGTCGCACAGAGAGAGTCCTGTCCCCTGTCGCACAGAGAGAGTCCTGTCCCCTGTCGCACAGAGAGAGTCCTGTCCCCTGTCGCACAGAGAGAGTCCTGTCCCCTGTCGCACAGAGAGAGCCCTGTCGCACAGAGAGAGCCCTGTCCCCTGTCGCACAGAGATAGTCCTGTCCCCTGTCTCACAGTGAGAGTCCTGTGCCCCATCACACAGAGAGAGTCCTGTCCCCAGTCACACAGAGAGAGCCCTGTACCCTGTCACACAGGGAGAGCCCTGTCCCCTGTCACACAGAGTGTGTCCTGTCCCCGTGACCCAGAGAGAGTCCTGTCCCCTGTCACACATATAGATTCCTGTCCCCTGTCACACAGAGGGAGTCCTGACCCTATCACACAGAAAGAGTCCTGTCCCTGGTCACACCGAGATAATCCTGTCCCCTGTCACACAGAAAGAGTCCTGTCCCCTGTCACAGAGAGAGTACTGTCCCCTGTCACACAGAGAGAGTCCTGTCCCCGGTCACACCGAGATAATCCTGTCCCCTGTCAGACAGAGAGAGTCCTGTCCCCTGTCACACAGAGAGAATCGTGTCCCCTGTCACACAGAAAGAGTCCTGTCCCCTGTCGCACCGAGATAATCCTGTCCCCTGTCACACAGAGAGTCCTGTCCCCTGTCACACAGAAAGAGTCCTGTCCCCTGTCACAGAGAGAGTACTGTCCCCTGTCACACCGAGATAATCCTGTCCCCTGTCAGACAGAGAGAGTCCTGTCCCCTGTCACACAGAGAGAATCGTGTCCCCTGTCACACAGAAAGAGTCCTGTCCCCTGTCGCACCGAGATAATCCTGTCCCCTGTCAGACAGAGATAGTCCTGTCCCCTGTCTCACAGTGACAGTCCTGTCCCCTATCACAAAGAGAGAGTCCTGTCCCCTGTCACACAGAGAGAGCCCTGTCGCCTGTCACACAGAGAGAGCCCTGTCGCCTGTCACACAGAGAGAGCCCTGTCGCCTGTCACACAGAGAGAGCCCTGTCGCCTGTCACACAGAGAGAGTCCTGTCCCCTTTCACACAGCGAGAGTCCTGTCCCCCGTCACAGCGAGATTCATGTCCCCTGTCGCACAGAGAGAGCACTGTCCCCTGTCACACAGACAGAATCCTGTCCCCTGTCACACAGAGAGAGACCTGTCCCTTGTCACACAGAGAGAGTCCTGTCCCCTGTCACAGAGAGAGTCCTGTCCCCTGTCACAGAGAGAGTCCTGTCCCCTGTCACACAGAGCAAGTCCTGTCCCCTGTCAGACAGAGAGAGTCCTGTCCCCGGTCACACCGAGATAATCCTGTCCCCTGTCAGACAGAGAGAGTCCTGTCCCCTGTCACACAGAGAGAATCGTGTCCCCTGTCACACAGAAAGAGTCCTGTCCCCTGTCACACCGAGATAATCCTGTCCCCTGTCAGACAGAGATAGTCCTGTCCCCTGTCTCACAGTGACAGTCCTGTCCCCTATCACAAAGAGAGAGTCCTGTCCCCTGTCACACAGAGAGCCCTGTCGCCTGTCACACAGAGAGAGCCCTGTCGCCTGTCACACAGAGAGGGCCCTGTCGCCTGTCACACAGAGAGAGTCCTGTCCCCTTTCACACAGCGAGAGTCCTGTCCCCCGTCACAGCGAGATTCATGTCCCCTGTCGCACAGAGAGAGCACTGTCCCCTGTCACACAGAGAGAGTCCTGTCCCTTGTCACACAGAGAGAGTCCTGTCCCCTGTCACAGAGAGAGTCCTGTCCCCTGTCACAGAGAGAGTACTGTCCCCTGTCACAGAGAGAGTCCTGTCCGCTGTCGCACAGAGAGAGTCCTGTCCCCTGTTACACAGTGAGATACCTGTCCCTTGTCACACAGAGAGAGTCCTGTCGCCTGTCACACAGAGAGAGTCCTGTCCCCTGTCACACAGAGAGAGTCCTGTCCCCTGTCGCACAGAGAGAGTCCTGTCCCCTGTCGCACAGAGAGAGTCCTGTCCCCTGTCGCACAGAGAGAGTCCTGTCCCCTGTCGCACAGAGATAGTCCTGTCCCCTGTCGCCCAGAGAGAATTGTGTCCCCTGTCACACAGAAAGAGTCCGGTCGCCTGTCACACAGAGATAGTCCTGTCCCCTGTCACACAGAGAGAGTCCTGTCCCCTGTCGCACAGAGAGAGTCCTGTCCCCCGTCACACAGCGAGATTCATGTCCCCTGTCGCACAGAGAGAGCACTCTCCCCTGTCACACAGGGAGAGTCCTGTCCCCTGTCGCACAGAGAGAATCCTGTCCACTGTCACACAGAGAGAGTCCTGTCCCCTGTCACACAGAGAGAGTCCTGTCCCCTGTCACACAGAGAGAGTCCTGTCCCCTGTCACACAGAGAGAGTCCTGTCCCCTGTCACACAGAGAGAGTCCTGTCCCCTGTCACACAGAGAGAGTCCTGTCCCCTGTCACACAGAGAGAATCCTGTCCCCTGTCACAGAGAAAGTCCTGTCCCCTGTCACAAAGAGAGAGTCCTGTCCCCTGTCACACAGAGAGCATCCTGTCCCTTGTAACAGAGAAAGTCCTGTCCCCTGTCACACAGAGAGAGTCCTGTCCGCGGTCACACAGAGAGAGTCATGTTCCCGGTCACACAGAGAGAGTCCTTTCCCCCATCACACAGAGAGAGTCCTGTCCCCAGTCACACAGAGAGAGCCCTGTACCCTGTCACACAGGGAGAGTCCTGTCCCCTGTCACACAAAAAGAGTCCTGTCCCCTGTCTCACAGAGAGAGTCCTGTCCCCTGTCACACCGAGATAATCCTGTCCCCTGTCACACAGAGAGAGTCCTGTCCCCTGTCACACAGAGAGAGTCCTGTCCCCTGTCACACAGAGCGTGTCCTGTCCCCGTGACCCAGAGAGAGTCCTGTCCCCTGTCACACATATAGATTCCTGTCCCCTGTCACACAGAGGGAGTCCTGACCCTATCACACAGAAAGAGTCCTGTCCCTGGTCACACCGAGATAATCCTGTCCCCTGTCACACAGAGAGAGTCCTGTCCCTGGTCACACCGAGATAATCCTGTCCCCTGTCACACAGAGAGAGTCCTGTCCCCTGTCACACAGAGAGAGTCATGTCCCCTGTCACACAGAGAGAGTCCTGTCCCCTGTCACACAGAGAGAGTCCTGTCCCTGGTCACACCGAGATAATCCTGTCCCCTGTCACACAGAGAGAGTCCTGTCCCCTGTCACACAAAGAGTGACCTGTCCCCTGTCACACAGAGAGAGTCCTGTCGCCTGTCACACAGAGAGAGTCCTGTCGCCTGTCACACAGAGAGAGTCCTGTCCCCTGTCACACAGAGAGAGTCCTGTCCCCTGTCGCACAGAGAGTCCTGTGCCCTGTCACACAGAGAGAGTCCTGTGCCCTGTCACACAGAGAGAGTCCTGTGCCCTGTCACACAGAGAGAGTCCTGTGCCCTGTCACACAGAGAGAGTCCTGTGCCCTGTCACAGAGCGAGTCCTGTGCCCTGTCACAGAGCGAGTCCTGTCCCCTGTCGCACAGAGAGAGTCCTGTCCCCTGTCGCACAGAGAGAGTCCTGTCCCCTGTCGCACAGAGAGAGTCCTGTCCCCTGTCGCACAGAGAGAGTCCTGTCCCCTGTCGCACAGAGAGAGTCCTGTCCCCTGTCGCACAGAGAGAGTCCTGTCCCCTGTCGCACAGAGAGAGTCCTGTCCCCTGTCGCACAGAGAGAGTCCTGTCCCCTGTCGCACAGAGACTGTCCTGTCCCCGATCACACAGGGAGAGACCTGTCCCCTGTCACACAGAGCGAGTCCGGTCCCCGTGAAACAGAGAAAGTCCTGTCCCCTGTCAAACAGAGCGTCCTGTCCCCTGTCACACAGAGAGAGTCCTGTCCCCTGTCACACAGAGAGAGCCCTGTCCCCTATCACACACGGAGTGTCCTCTCACCCATCACACATGGAGAATGTCCTGTCCCCTGTCACACAGAGAGAGTCCTGTGCCCTGTCACACAGAGAGAGTCCTGTGCCCTGTCACACAGAGAGAGAGTCCTGTCCCCTGTCGCACAGAGAGAGTCCTGTCCCCTGTCACACAGAGAGAGTCCTGTCCCCTGTCACACAGAGAGAGTCCTGTCACCTGTCACACAGGTAGTCCTGTCGCCTGTCACACACAGCGTGGCCTGTCCCCGTGACCCAGAGAGAGTCCTGTCCCCTGTCACACAGAGAGAGTCCTGTCTCCTGTCACACAGAGAGAGTCCTGTCCCCTGTCAGAGAGTCCTGTCCCCTGTCGCACAGAGATAGTCCTGTCCCCTGTCGCACAGAGAGAGTCCTGTCCCCTGTCGCACAGAGAGAGTCCTGTCCCCTGTCGCACAGAGAGAGTCCTGTCCCCTGTCACACAGAGTGAGCCGGCCCCTGTTCGCACAGAGAGAGTCCTGTCCCCAGTCACACAGAGAGAGCCCTGTACCCTGTCACACAGAAAGAGTCCTGTCCCCTGTCACACAGAGAGAGTCCTGTCCCTGGTCACGCCGAGATAATCCTGTCCCCTGTCACGCAGAGAGAGAGTCCTGTCCCCTGACACACAGTGAGAGACCTGTCCCTTGTCACACAGAGAGAGTCCTCTCCCCTGTCACACAGAGAGAGACCTGTCCCCTGTCACACAGAGCGAGTCCGGTCCCCGTGAAACAGAGAAAGTCCTGTCCCCTGTCGCACAGAGAGAGTCCTGTCTCCTGTCACACATATAGATTCCTGTCCCCTGTCACACAGAGGGAGTCCTGACCCTATCACACAGAGAGAGTCCTGTCCCCTGTCACACAGACAGAGTCCTGTGCCCTGTCACACAGAGAGAGTCCTGTCACCTTTCACACAGAGACAGTCCTGTCCCCTGACAGAGAGAGTCCTGTCCGCTGTCGCACAGAGAGAATCCTGTCCGCTGTCGCACAGAGAGAGTCCTGTCCGCTGTCGCACAGAGAGAGTCCTGTCCCCTGTCGCACAGAGAGAGTCCTGTCCCCTGTCGCACAGGGAGAGTCCTGTGCCCTGTCACACATATAGATTCCTGTCCCCTGTCACACATATAGATTCCTGTCCCCTGTCACACAGAGGGAGTCCTGACCCTATCACACAGAAAGAGTCCTGTCCCCTGTCACAGAGAGAGTACTGTCCCCTGTCACACAGAGAGAGTCCTGTCCCCGGTCACACCGAGATAATCCTGTCCCCTGTCAGACAGAGAGAGTCCTGTCCCCTGTCACACAGAGAGAATCGTGTCCCCTGTCACACAGAGCGAGTCCTGTCCCCTGTCACACAGAGCGAGTCCTGTCCCCTGTCGCACAGAGAGAGTCCTGTCCCCTGTCGCACAGAGAGAGTCCTGTCCCCTGTCGCACAGAGAGAGTCCTGTCCCCTGTCGCACAGAGAGAGAGTCCTGTCCCCTGTCACACAGAGAGAGTCCTGTCCCCGTCACACAGTGAGAGTCCTGTCCCTTGTCACACAGAGAGAGTCCTGTCCCCTATCACAGAGAGAGTCCTGTCCCCTGTCACACAGAGAGAGTCCTGTCCCCTGTCACACAGAGAGAGACCTGTCCCTTGTCACACAGAGAGAGTCCTGTCCCCTGTCACACAGAGAGAGTCCTGTCCCCTGTCACACAGAGAGAGACCTGTCCCCTGTCACACAGAGCGAGTCCGGTCCCCGTGAAACAGAGAAAGTCCTGTCCCCTGTCAAACAGAGAGAGTCCTGTCCCCTGTCACACAGAGAGAGTCCTGTCCCCTGTCACACAGACAGAGTCCTGTCTCCTGTCACACAGAGAGAGTCCTGTCCCCTGTCGCAGAGAGAGTCCTGTCCCCTGTCGCACAGAGAGAGTCCTGTCCCCTGTCACACAGAGCGAGTCCTGTCCCCTGTCACACAGAGAGAGTCCTGTCTCCTGTCACACAGAGATAGTCCTGTCCCCTGTCAAACAGAGAGAGTCCTGTCCCCTGTCACACAGAGAGAGTCCTGTCCCCTGTCACACAGAGAGAGTCCTGTCTCCTGTCACACAGAGATAGTCCTGTCCCCTGTCGCACAGAGAGAGTCCTGTCCCCTGTCACAGAGCGAGTCCTGTCCCCTGCCGCACAGAGAGAGTCCTGTCCCCTGTCGCACAGAGAGAGTCCTGTCCCCTGTCACACAGAGAGTCCTGTCCCCTGTCACACAGAGAGAGTCCTGTCCCCTGTCACACAGAGAGAGTCCTGTCCCCTGTCACACAGAGAGAGTCCTTTCCCCCATCACACAGAGAGAGTCCTGTCCCCAGTCACAGAGAAAGTCCTGTCCCCTGTCAAACAGAGGGAGTCCTGTCCCCTGTCACACAGAGAGTCCTGTCCCCTGTCACACAGAGAGACTCCTGTCCCCTGTCACACAGAGAGAGTCGTGTTCCCTGTCACACAGAGAGAGTCCTTTCCCCCATCACACAGAGAGAGTCCTGTCCCGTCATAGAGAGAGAGCCGTCCCCTGTTCGCACAGAGAGAGCCCTGTACCCTGTCACACAGAAAGAGTCCTGTCCCCTGTCACACAGAGAGAGTCCTGTCCGCTGTCGCACAGAGAGAGTCCTGTCCCCTATCACACAGAGAGAGTCCTGTCCCTGGTCACACCGAGATAATTCTGTCCCCTGTCACGCAGAGAGAGAGTCCTGTCCCCGTCACACAGTGAGAGTCCTGTCCCCTGTCACACAGAGAGAGTCCTGTCACCTTTCACACAGAGACAGTCCTGTCCCCTGTCATACAGAGAGAGTCCTGTCCCGTCACACAGAGAGAGCCCTGTCCGCTGTCGCACAGAGAGAGTCCTGTCCCCTGTCGCACAGAGAGAGTCCTGTCCCCTGTCGCACAGAGAGAGTCCTGTCCCCTGTCGCACAGAGAGAGTCCTGTCCCCTGTCACACAGAGACTGTCCTGTCCCCGGTCACACAGAGAGAGTCCTGTGCCCTGTCACACAGAGAGAGTCCTGTCCCCTTTCCCTCAGAGAGAGCCCTGTCCCCTTTCACACAGCGAGAGTCCTGTCCCCCGTCACACAGCGAGATTCATGTCCCCTGTCCCACAGAGAGAGTCCTGTCCCCTGTCCCACAGAGAGAGTCCTGTCCCCTGTCCCACAGAGAGAGTCCTGTCTCCTGTCCCACAGAGAGAGCCCTGTACCCTGTCACACAGAAAGAGTCCTGTCCCCTGTCACACAGAGAGAGTCCTGTCTCTGGTCACACCGAGATAATCCTGTCCCCTGTCACGCAGAGAGAGAGTCCTGTCCCCTGTCACACAGAGAGAGTCCTGTCCCCTATCACACAGAGCGAGTCCGGTCCCCGTGAAACAGAGAAAGTCCTGTCCCCTGTCAAACAGAGAGAGTCCTGTCCCCTGTCACACAGAGCGTGTCCTGTCCCCGTTCAAACAGAGAGAGTCCTGTGCCCTGTCACACAGAGAAAATCCTGTCCCCTGTCAAACAGAGAGAGTCCTGTGCCCTGTCACACAGAGAGAGTCCTGTCTCCTGTCACACATATAGATTCCTGTCCCCTGTCACACAGAGGGAGTCCTGACCCTATCACACAGAGAGAGTCCTGTCCCCTGTCACACAGAGAGAGTCCTGTCCCCTGTCACACAGACAGAGTCCTGTCCCCTGTCACACAGACAGAGTCCTGTGCCCTGTCACACAGAGAGAGTCCTGTCACCTTTCACACAGAGACAGTCCTGTCCCCTGACAGAGAGAGTCCTCTCCCCTGTCGCACAGAGAGAGTCCTGTCCCCTGTCGCACTGAGAGAGTCCTGTCCCCTGTCTCAGAGACTGTCCTGTCCCCTATCACACAGGGAGAGTCCTGTGCCCTGTCACACATATAGATTCCTGTCCCCTGTCACACATATAGATTCCTGTCCCCTGTCACACAGAGGGAGTCCTGACCCTATCACACAGAGAGAGTCCTGTCCCCTGTCACACAGAGAATCGTGTCCCCTGTCACACAGAGGGAGTCCTGTCCCCTATCACACAGAGAGAGTCCTGTCCCTGGTCACACCGAGATAATCCTGTCCCCTGTCACACAGAGAGAGTCCTGTCCCATGTCACACAGAGAGAGTCCTGCCCCTATCACACACACAGCATCCTGTCCCCTGTCACACAGAGAGAGTCCTGTCACCTTTCACACAGAGACAGTCCTGTCCCCTGACAGAGAGAGTCCTGTCCCCTGTTACACAGTGAGAGACCTGTCCCTTGTCACACAGAGAGAGTCCTGTCGCCTGTCACACAGAGAGAGTCCTGTCCCCTGTCACACAGAGAGAGTCCTTTCCCCTGTCACACAGAGAGAGTCCTGTCCCCTGTCGCACAGAGAGAGTCCTGTCCCGTCACACAGAGAGAGTCCTGTCCCCTGTCACACAGAGAGAGTCCTGTCCCCCGTCACACAGGGAGAGTCCTGTCCCCTGTCGCACAGAGAGCACTCTCCCCTGTCACACAGGGAGAGTCCTGTCCCCTGTCGCACAGAGAGATTCCTGTCCCCTGTCACACAGAGACTGTCCTGTCCCCTATCACACACGGAGTGTCCTCTCACCCATCACACATAGAGAATGTCCTGTCCCCTGTCACACAGAGAGAGTCCTGTCCCCTGTCACACAGAGAGAGTCCTGTCCCCTGTCACACAGAGAGTCCTGTCCCCTGTCACACAGAGAGAGTCCTGTCCCCGTCACACAGTGAGAGTCCTGTCCCTTGTCACACAGAGAGAGTCCTGTCCCCTGTCACACAGAGCAAGTCCTGTCCCCTGTCACACAGAGAGAGTCCTGTCGCCTGTCACACAGAGAGAGTCCTGTCCCGTCACAAAGAGAGAGAGCCGTCCCCTGTTCGCACAGAGAGAGTCCTGTCCCCTGTCACACAGGTAGTCCTGTCGCCTGTCACACACAGCGTGGCCTGTCCCCGTGACCCAGAGAGAGTCCTGTCCCCTGTCACGCAGAGAGAGTCCTGTCTCCTGTCACACAGAGAGAGTCCTGTCCCCTGTCACACAGAGCGAGTCCTGTCCCCTGTCACACAGAGCGAGTCCTGTCCCCTGTCACACAGAGCGAGTCCTGTCCCCTGTCACAGAGAGTCCTGTCTCCTGTCACACAGAGATAGTCCTGTCCCCTGTCGCACAGAGAGAGTCCTGTCCCCTGTCACACAGAGAGAGTCCTGTCCCCTGTCACACAGAGCGAGTCCTGTCCCCTGTCACACAGAGCGAGTCCTGTCCCCTGTCACAGAGAGTCCTGTCTCCTGTCACACAGAGATAGTCCTGTCCCCTGTCGCACAGAGAGAGTCCTGTCCCCTGTCACACAGAGAGAGTCCTGTCCCCTGTCACGCAGAGAGAGAGTCCTGTCCCCTGTCACACAGAGAGAGTCCTGTCCCCGTCACACAGTGAGAGTCCTGTCCCTTGTCACACAGAGAGAGTCCTGTCCCCTGTCACACAGAGCAAGTCCTGTCCCCTGTCACACAGAGAGAGTCCTGTCCGCTGTCGCACTGAGAGAGTCCTGTCCCCTATCACACAGGGCGAGTCCGGTCCCCGTGAAACAGAGAAAGTCCTGTCCCCTGTCAAACAGAGAGAGCCCTGTCCCCTGTCACACAGAGAGAGTCCTGTCCCCTGTCACACAGAGAGAGTCCTGTCTCCTGTCACACAGAGATAGTCCTGTCCCCTGTCGCACAGAGAGAGTCCTGTCCCCTGTCACAGAGCGAGTCCTGTCCCCTGTCACACAGAGAGAGTCCTGTCCCCTGTCGCACAGAGAGAGTCCTGTCCCCTGTCACACACAGAGAGTCCTGTCCCCTGTCACACAGGGAGAGTCCTGTCCCCTGTCACACAGAGAGAGTCCTGTCCCCTGTCACACAGAGAGAGTCCTTTCCCCCATCACACAGAGAGAGTCCTGTCCCCAGTCACAGAGAGAGCCCTGTACCCTGTCACACAGAAAGAGTCCTGTCCTCTGTCACAAAGAGAGTCCTGTCCGCTGTCGCACAGAGAGAGTCCTGTCCCCTATCACACAGAGAGAGTCCTGTCCCCGGTCACACAGAGAGAGTCCTGTCGCCTGTCACACAGAGAGTCCTGTCCCGTCACAAAGAGAGAGAGCCGTCCCCTGTTCGCACAGAGAGAGTCCTGTCCCCTGTCACACAGAGAGAGCCCTGTGCCCTGTCAGACAAAGAGTCCTGTCCCCTGTCACACAGAGAGAGACCTGTCCCCTGTCACACACAGCGTGTCCTGTCCCCATGACCCAGAGAGAGTCCTGTCCTCTGTCACACAGAGAGAGTCGTGTACCCTGTCACACAGAAAGAGTCCTGTCCCCTGTCACAAAGAGAGTCCTGTCCCCTGTCACACAGAGAGAGTCCTGTCCCTGGTCACACCGAGATAATCCTGTCCCCTGTCACGCAGAGAGAGAGTCCTGTCCCCTGTCACACAGAAAGAGTCCTGTCCCCTGTCACACAGAGAGAGTACTGTCCCCTGTCACACAGAGAGAGTCCTGTCCCCTGTCACACAGAGAGAGTCCTGTCCCCTGCCACACAGAGAGAGTCCTGTCCCTGGTCACACCGAGATAATCCTGTCCCCTGTCACACAGAGAGAGTCCTGTCGCCTGACAGAGAGACTCCTGTCCCCTGTCGCACAGAGAGAGTCCTGTCCCCTGTCGCACAGAGAGAGTCCTGTCCACTGTCGCACAGAGAGAGTCCTGTCCCCTGTCGCACAGAGAGAGACCTGTCCCCTGTCGCACAGAGAGAGTCCTGTCGCACAGAGAGAGTCCTGTCCCCTGTCGCACAGAGAGAGCCCTGTCCCCTATCACACACGGAGTGTCCTCTCACCCATCACACATGGAGAATGTCCTGTCCCCTGTCACACAGAGAGTCCTGTGCCCTGTCACACAGAGAGAGTCCTGTGCCCTGTCACACAGAGAGAGTCCTGTGCCCTGTCACACAGAGAGAGTCCTGTGCCCTGTCATACAGAGAGAGTCCTGTGCCCTGTCACACAGAGAGTCCTGTGCCCTGTCACACAGAGAGAGTCCTGTCCCCTGTCACACAGAGAGAGTCATATCCCCTGTCACACAGAGATAGTCCTGTCCCCTGTCACACAGAGAGAGTCCTGTCCCCTGTCGCACAGAGAGAGTCCTGTCCCCTGTCGCACAGAGAGAGTCCTGTCCCCTGTCGCACAGAGAGAGTCCTGTCCCCTGTCACACAGAGAGAGTCCTGTCCCCTGTCACACAGGTAGTCCTGTCGCCTGTCACACACAGCGTGGCCTGTCCCCGTGACCCAGAGAGAGTCCTGTCCCCTGTCACGCAGAGAGAGTCCTGTCTCCTGTCACACAGAGAGAGTCCTGTCCCCTGTCACACAGAGCGAGTCCTGTCCCCTGTCACACAGAGCGAGTCCTGTCCCCTGTCACAGAGAGTCCTGTCTCCTGTCACACAGAGATAGTCCTGTCCCCTGTCGCACAGAGAGAGTCCTGTCCCCTGTCGCACATATAGATTCCTGTCCCCTGTCACACAGAGGGAGTCCTGACCCTATCACACAGAAAGAGTCCTGTCCCTGGTCACACCGAGATAATCCTGTCCCCTGTCACACAGAGAGAGTCCTGTCCCTGGTCACACCGAGATAATCCTGTCCCCTGTCACACAGAGAGAGTCCTGTCCCCTGTCACACAGAGAGAGTCATGTCCCCTGTCACACAGAGAGAGTCCTGTCCCCTGTCACACAGAGAGAGTCCTGTCCCTGGTCACACCGAGATAATCCTGTCCCCTGTCACACAGAGAGAGTCCTGTCCCCTGTCACACAAAGAGTGACCTGTCCCCTGTCACACAGAGAGAGTCCTGTCGCCTGTCACACAGAGAGAGTCCTGTCGCCTGTCACACAGAGAGAGTCCTGTCCCCTGTCACACAGAGAGAGTCCTGTCCCCTGTCGCACAGAGAGTCCTGTGCCCTGTCACACAGAGAGAGTCCTGTGCCCTGTCACACAGAGAGAGTCCTGTGCCCTGTCACACAGAGAGAGTCCTGTGCCCTGTCACACAGAGAGAGTCCTGTGCCCTGTCACAGAGCGAGTCCTGTCCCCTGTCGCACAGAGAGAGTCCTGTCCCCTGTCGCACAGAGAGAGTCCTGTCCCCTGTCGCACAGAGAGAGTCCTGTCCCCTGTCGCACAGAGAGAGTCCTGTCCCCTGTCGCACAGAGAGAGTCCTGTCCCCTGTCGCACAGAGAGAGTCCTGTCCCCTGTCGCACAGAGAGAGTCCTGTCCCCTGTCGCACAGAGAGAGTCCTGTCCCCTGTCGCACAGAGACTGTCCTGTCCCCGATCACACAGGGAGAGACCTGTCCCCTGTCACACAGAGCGAGTCCGGTCCCCGTGAAACAGAGAAAGTCCTGTCCCCTGTCAAACAGAGCGTCCTGTCCCCTGTCACACAGAGAGAGTCCTGTCCCCTGTCACACAGAGAGAGCCCTGTCCCCTATCACACACGGAGTGTCCTCTCACCCATCACACATGGAGAATGTCCTGTCCCCTGTCACACAGAGAGAGTCCTGTGCCCTGTCACACAGAGAGAGTCCTGTGCCCTGTCACACAGAGAGAGAGTCCTGTCCCCTGTCGCACAGAGAGAGTCCTGTCCCCTGTCACACAGAGAGAGTCCTGTCCCCTGTCACACAGAGAGAGTCCTGTCACCTGTCACACAGGTAGTCCTGTCGCCTGTCACACACAGCGTGGCCTGTCCCCGTGACCCAGAGAGAGTCCTGTCCTCTGTCACACAGAGAGAGTCCTGTCTCCTGTCACACAGAGAGAGTCCTGTCCCCTGTCAGAGAGTCCTGTCCCCTGTCGCACAGAGATAGTCCTGTCCCCTGTCGCACAGAGAGAGTCCTGTCCCCTGTCGCACAGAGAGAGTCCTGTCCCCTGTCGCACAGAGAGAGTCCTGTCCCCTGTCACACAGAGTGAGCCGGCCCCTGTTCGCACAGAGAGAGTCCTGTCCCCAGTCACACAGAGAGAGCCCTGTACCCTGTCACACAGAAAGAGTCCTGTCCCCTGTCACACAGAGAGAGTCCTGTCCCTGGTCACGCCGAGATAATCCTGTCCCCTGTCACGCAGAGAGAGAGTCCTGTCCCCTGACACACAGTGAGAGACCTGTCCCTTGTCACACAGAGAGAGTCCTCTCCCCTGTCACACAGAGAGAGACCTGTCCCCTGTCACACAGAGCGAGTCCGGTCCCCGTGAAACAGAGAAAGTCCTGTCCCCTGTCGCACAGAGAGAGTCCTGTCTCCTGTCACACATATAGATTCCTGTCCCCTGTCACACAGAGGGAGTCCTGACCCTATCACACAGAGAGAGTCCTGTCCCCTGTCACACAGACAGAGTCCTGTGCCCTGTCACACAGAGAGAGTCCTGTCACCTTTCACACAGAGACAGTCCTGTCCCCTGACAGAGAGAGTCCTGTCCGCTGTCGCACAGAGAGAATCCTGTCCGCTGTCGCACAGAGAGAGTCCTGTCCGCTGTCGCACAGAGAGAGTCCTGTCCCCTGTCGCACAGAGAGAGTCCTGTCCCCTGTCGCACAGGGAGAGTCCTGTGCCCTGTCACACAGAGGGAGTCCTGACCCTATCACACAGAAAGAGTCCTGTCCCCTGTCACAGAGAGAGTACTGTCCCCTGTCACACAGAGAGAGTCCTGTCCCCGGTCACACCGAGATAATCCTGTCCCCTGTCAGACAGAGAGAGTCCTGTCCCCTGTCACACAGAGAGAATCGTGTCCCCTGTCACACAGAGCGAGTCCTGTCCCCTGTCACACAGAGCGAGTCCTGTCCCCTGTCACACAGAGCGAGTCCTGTCCCCTGTCACACAGAGCGAGTCCTGTCCCCTGTCACACAGAGCGAGTCCTGTCCCCTGTCACACAGAGCGAGTCCTGTCCCCTGTCACAGAGAGTCCTGTCTCCTGTCACACAGAGATAGTCCTGTCCCCTGTCGCACAGAGAGAGTCCTGTCCCCTGTCGCACAGAGAGAGTCCTGTCCCCTGTCGCACAGAGAGAGTCCTGTCCCCTGTCGCACAGAGAGAGAGTCCTGTCCCCTGTCACACAGAGAGAGTCCTGTCCCCGTCACACAGTGAGAGTCCTGTCCCTTGTCACACAGAGAGAGTCCTGTCCCCTATCACAGAGAGAGTCCTGTCCCCTGTCACACAGAGAGAGTCCTGTCCCCTGTCACACAGAGAGAGACCTGTCCCTTGTCACACAGAGAGAGTCCTGTCCCCTGTCACACAGAGAGAGTCCTGTCCCCTGTCACACAGAGAGAGACCTGTCCCCTGTCACACAGAGCGAGTCCGGTCCCCGTGAAACAGAGAAAGTCCTGTCCCCTGTCAAACAGAGAGAGTCCTGTCCCCTGTCACACAGAGAGAGTCCTGTCCCCTGTCACACAGACAGAGTCCTGTCTCCTGTCACACAGAGAGAGTCCTGTCCCCTGTCGCAGAGAGAGTCCTGTCCCCTGTCGCACAGAGAGAGTCCTGTCCCCTGTCACACAGAGCGAGTCCTGTCCCCTGTCACACAGAGAGAGTCCTGTCTCCTGTCACACAGAGATAGTCCTGTCCCCTGTCAAACAGAGAGAGTCCTGTCCCCTGTCACACAGAGAGAGTCCTGTCCCCTGTCACACAGAGAGAGTCCTGTCTCCTGTCACAGAGCGAGTCCTGTCCCCTGCCGCACAGAGAGAGTCCTGTCCCCTGTCGCACAGAGAGAGTCCTGTCCCCTGTCACACAGAGAGTCCTGTCCCCTGTCACACAGAGAGAGTCCTGTCCCCTGTCACACAGAGAGAGTCCTGTCCCCTGTCACACAGAGAGAGTCCTGTCCCCTGTCACACAGAGAGAGTCCTTTCCCCCATCACACAGAGAGAGTCCTGTCCCCAGTCACAGAGAAAGTCCTGTCCCCTGTCAAACAGAGGGAGTCCTGTCCCCTGTCACACAGAGAGTCCTGTCCCCTGTCACACAGAGAGACTCCTGTCCCCTGTCACACAGAGAGAGTCGTGTTCCCTGTCACACAGAGAGAGTCCTTTCCCCCATCACACAGAGAGAGTCCTGTCCCGTCATAGAGAGAGAGCCGTCCCCTGTTCGCACAGAGAGAGCCCTGTACCCTGTCACACAGAAAGAGTCCTGTCCCCTGTCACACAGAGAGAGTCCTGTCCGCTGTCGCACAGAGAGAGTCCTGTCCCCTATCACACAGAGAGAGTCCTGTCCCTGGTCACACCGAGATAATCCTGTCCCCTGTCACGCAGAGAGAGAGTCCTGTCCCCGTCACACAGTGAGAGTCCTGTCCCCTGTCACACAGAGAGAGTCCTGTCACCTTTCACACAGAGACAGTCCTGTCCCCTGTCATACAGAGAGAGTCCTGTCCCGTCACACAGAGAGAGCCCTGTCCGCTGTCGCACAGAGAGAGTCCTGTCCCCTGTCGCACAGAGAGAGTCCTGTCCCCTGTCGCACAGAGAGAGTCCTGTCCCCTGTCGCACAGAGAGAGTCCTGTCCCCTGTCACACAGAGACTGTCCTGTCCCCGGTCACACAGAGAGAGTCCTGTGCCCTGTCACACAGAGAGAGTCCTGTCCCCTTTCCCTCAGAGAGAGCCCTGTCCCCTTTCACACAGCGAGAGTCCTGTCCCCCGTCACACAGCGAGATTCATGTCCCCTGTCCCACAGAGAGAGTCCTGTCCCCTGTCCCACAGAGAGAGTCCTGTCCCCTGTCCCACAGAGAGAGTCCTGTCTCCTGTCCCACAGAGAGAGCCCTGTACCCTGTCACACAGAAAGAGTCCTGTCCCCTGTCACACAGAGAGAGTCCTGTCTCTGGTCACACCGAGATAATCCTGTCCCCTGTCACGCAGAGAGAGAGTCCTGTCCCCTGTCACACAGAGAGAGTCCTGTCCCCTATCACACAGAGCGAGTCCGGTCCCCGTGAAACAGAGAAAGTCCTGTCCCCTGTCAAACAGAGAGAGTCCTGTCCCCTGTCACACAGAGCGTGTCCTGTCCCCGTTCAAACAGAGAGAGTCCTGTGCCCTGTCACACAGAGAAAATCCTGTCCCCTGTCAAACAGAGAGAGTCCTGTGCCCTGTCACACAGAGAGAGTCCTGTCTCCTGTCACACATATAGATTCCTGTCCCCTGTCACACAGAGGGAGTCCTGACCCTATCACACAGAGAGAGTCCTGTCCCCTGTCACACAGAGAGAGTCCTGTCCCCTGTCACACAGACAGAGTCCTGTCCCCTGTCACACAGACAGAGTCCTGTGCCCTGTCACACAGAGAGAGTCCTGTCACCTTTCACACAGAGACAGTCCTGTCCCCTGACAGAGAGAGTCCTCTCCCCTGTCGCACAGAGAGAGTCCTGTCCCCTGTCGCACTGAGAGAGTCCTGTCCCCTGTCTCAGAGACTGTCCTGTCCCCTATCACACAGGGAGAGTCCTGTGCCCTGTCACACATATAGATTCCTGTCCCCTGTCACACATATAGATTCCTGTCCCCTGTCACACAGAGGGAGTCCTGACCCTATCACACAGAGAGAGTCCTGTCCCCTGTCACACAGAGAATCGTGTCCCCTGTCACACAGAGGGAGTCCTGTCCCCTATCACACAGAGAGAGTCCTGTCCCTGGTCACACCGAGATAATCCTGTCCCCTGTCACACAGAGAGAGTCCTGTCCCATGTCACACAGAGAGAGTCCTGCCCCTATCACACACACAGCATCCTGTCCCCTGTCACACAGAGAGAGTCCTGTCACCTTTCACACAGAGACAGTCCTGTCCCCTGACAGAGACAGTCCTGTCCCCTGTTACACAGTGAGAGACCTGTCCCTTGTCACACAGAGAGAGTCCTGTCGCCTGTCACACAGAGAGAGTCCTGTCCCCTGTCACACAGAGAGAGTCCTTTCCCCTGTCACACAGAGAGAGTCCTGTCCCCTGTCGCACAGAGAGAGTCCTGTCCCGTCACACAGAGAGAGTCCTGTCCCCTGTCACACAGGGAGAGTCCTGTCCCCTGTCGCACAGAGAGCACTCTCCCCTGTCACACAGGGAGAGTCCTGTCCCCTGTCGCACAGAGAGATTCCTGTCCCCTGTCACACAGAGACTGTCCTGTCCCCTATCACACACGGAGTGTCCTCTCACCCATCACACATAGAGAATGTCCTGTCCCCTGTCACACAGAGAGAGTCCTGTCCCCTGTCACACAGAGAGAGTCCTGTCCCCTGTCACACAGAGAGTCCTGTCCCCTGTCACACAGAGAAAGTCCTGTCCCCGTCACACAGTGAGAGTCCTGTCCCTTGTCACACAGAGAGAGTCCTGTCCCCTGTCACACAGAGCAAGTCCTGTCCCCTGTCACACAGAGAGAGTCCTGTCCCCTGTCACACAGAGAGAGTCCTGTCGCCTGTCACACAGAGAGAGTCCTGTCCCGTCACAAAGAGAGAGAGCCGTCCCCTGTTCGCACAGAGAGAGTCCTGTCCCCTGTCACACAGGTAGTCCTGTCGCCTGTCACACACAGCGTGGCCTGTCCCCGTGACCCAGAGAGAGTCCTGTCCCCTGTCACGCAGAGAGAGTCCTGTCTCCTGTCACACAGAGAGAGTCCTGTCCCCTGTCACACAGAGCGAGTCCTGTCCCCTGTCACACAGAGCGAGTCCTGTCCCCTGTCACACAGAGCGAGTCCTGTCCCCTGTCACAGAGAGTCCTGTCTCCTGTCACACAGAGATAGTCCTGTCCCCTGTCGCACAGAGAGAGTCCTGTCCCCTGTCACACAGAGAGAGTCCTGTCCCCTGTCACACAGAGCGAGTCCTGTCCCCTGTCACACAGAGCGAGTCCTGTCCCCTGTCACAGAGAGTCCTGTCTCCTGTCACACAGAGATAGTCCTGTCCCCTGTCGCACAGAGAGAGTCCTGTCCCCTGTCACACAGAGAGAGTCCTGTCCCCTGTCACGCAGAGAGAGAGTCCTGTCCCCTGTCACACAGAGAGAGTCCTGTCCCCGTCACACAGTGAGAGTCCTGTCCCTTGTCACACAGAGAGAGTCCTGTCCCCTGTCACACAGAGCAAGTCCTGTCCCCTGTCACACAGAGAGAGTCCTGTCCGCTGTCGCACTGAGAGAGTCCTGTCCCCTATCACACAGGGCGAGTCCGGTCCCCGTGAAACAGAGAAAGTCCTGTCCCCTGTCAAACAGAGAGAGCCCTGTCCCCTGTCACACAGAGAGAGTCCTGTCCCCTGTCACACAGAGAGAGTCCTGTCTCCTGTCACACAGAGATAGTCCTGTCCCCTGTCGCACAGAGAGAGTCCTGTCCCCTGTCACAGAGCGAGTCCTGTCCCCTGTCACACAGAGAGAGTCCTGTCCCCTGTCGCACAGAGAGAGTCCTGTCCCCTGTCACACAGAGAGAGTCCTGTCCCCTGTCACACAGGGAGAGTCCTGTCCCCTGTCACACAGAGAGAGTCCTGTCCCCTGTCACACAGAGAGAGTCCTTTCCCCCATCACACAGAGAGAGTCCTGTCCCCAGTCACAGAGAGAGCCCTGTACCCTGTCACACAGAAAGAGTCCTGTCCTCTGTCACAAAGAGAGTCCTGTCCGCTGTCGCACAGAGAGAGTCCTGTCCCCTATCACACAGAGAGAGTCCTGTCCCCGGTCACACAGAGAGAGTCCTGTCCCCTGTCACACAGAGAGAGTCCTGTCGCCTGTCACACAGAGAGTCCTGTCCCGTCACAAAGAGAGAGAGCCGTCCCCTGTTCGCACAGAGAGAGTCCTGTCCCCTGTCACACAGAGAGAGCCCTGTGCCCTGTCAGACAAAGAGTCCTGTCCCCTGTCACACAGAGAGAGACCTGTCCCCTGTCACACACAGCGTGTCCTGTCCCCATGACCCAGAGAGAGTCCTGTCCTCTGTCACTCAGAGAGTCCTGTCCCCTGTCACACAGAGAGAGTCGTGTACCCTGTCACACAGAAAGAGTCCTGTCCCCTGTCACAAAGAGAGTCCTGTCCCCTGTCACTCAGAGAGAGTCCTGTCCCTGGTCACACCGAGATAATCCTGTCCCCTGTCACGCAGAGAGAGAGTCCTGTCCCCTGTCACACAGAAAGAGTCCTGTCCCCTGTCACACAGAGAGAGTACTGTCCCCTGTCACACAGAGAGAGTCCTGTCCCCTGTCACACAGAGAGAGTCCTGTCCCCTGTCACACAGAGAGAGTCCTGTCCCTGGTCACACCGAGATAATCCTGTCCCCTGTCACGCAGAGAGAGAGTCCTGTCCCCTGTCACACAGAAAGAGTCCTGTCCCCTGTCACACAGAGAGAGTACTGTCCCCTGTCACACAGAGAGAGTCCTGTCCCCTGCCACACAGAGAGAGTCCTGTCCCTGGTCACACCGAGATAATCCTGTCCCCTGTCACACAGAGAGAGTCCTGTCGCCTGACAGAGAGACTCCTGTCCCCTGTCGCACAGAGAGAGTCCTGTCCCCTGTCGCACAGAGAGAGTCCTGTCCACTGTCGCACAGAGAGAGTCCTGTCCCCTGTCGCACAGAGAGAGACCTGTCCCCTGTCACACAGAGCGAGTCCGGTCCCCGTGAAACAGAGAAAGTCCTGTCCCCTGTCAAACAGAGCGTCCTGTCCCCTGTCACACAGAGAGAGTCCTGTCCCCTGTCGCACAGAGAGAGTCCTGTCGCACAGAGAGAGTCCTGTCCCCTGTCGCACAGAGAGAGCCCTGTCCCCTATCACACACGGAGTGTCCTCTCACCCATCACACATGGAGAATGTCCTGTCCCCTGTCACACAGAGAGTCCTGTGCCCTGTCACACAGAGAGAGTCCTGTGCCCTGTCACACAGAGAGAGTCCTGTGCCCTGTCACACAGAGAGAGTCCTGTGCCCTGTCATACAGAGAGAGTCCTGTGCCCTGTCACACAGAGAGTCCTGTGCCCTGTCACACAGAGAGAGTCCTGTCCCCTGTCACACAGAGAGAGTCATATCCCCTGTCACACAGAGATAGTCCTGTCCCCTGTCACACAGAGAGAGTCCTGTCCCCTGTCGCACAGAGAGAGTCCTGTCCCCTGTCGCACAGAGAGAGTCCTGTCCCCTGTCGCACAGAGAGAGTCCTGTCCCCTGTCACACAGAGAGAGTCCTGTCCCCTGTCACACAGGTAGTCCTGTCGCCTGTCACACACAGCGTGGCCTGTCCCCGTGACCCAGAGAGAGTCCTGTCCCCTGTCACGCAGAGAGAGTCCTGTCTCCTGTCACACAGAGAGAGTCCTGTCCCCTGTCACACAGAGCGAGTCCTGTCCCCTGTCACACAGAGCGAGTCCTGTCCCCTGTCACACAGAGCGAGTCCTGTCCCCTGTCACAGAGAGTCCTGTCTCCTGTCACACAGAGATAGTCCTGTCCCCTGTCGCACAGAGAGAGTCCTGTCCCCTGTCGCACAGAGAGAGTCCTGTCCCCTGTCACACACAGACAGCCCTGTACCCTGTCACACAGAAAGAGTCCTGTCCCCTGTCACACAGAGAGAGTCCTGTCCCCTGTCACGCAGAGAGAGAGTCCTGTCCCCTGTCACACAGAGAGAGTCCTGTCCCCGTCACACAGTGAGAGTCCTGTCCCTTGTCACACAGAGAGAGTCCTGTCCCCTGTCACACAGAGAAAGTCCTGTCCCCTGTCACACAGAGAGAGTCCTGTCCGCTGTCGCACTGAGAGAGTCCTGTCCCCTATCACACAGAGCGAGTCCGGTCCCCGTGAAACAGAGAAAGTCCTGTCCCCTGTCGCACAGAGAGAGTCCTGTCCCCTGTCACAGAGCGAGTCCTGTCCCCTGTCACACAGAGAGAGTCCTGTCCCCTGTCACACGGAGAGTCCTGTCCCCTGTCACACAGAGAGAGTCCTGTCCCCTGTCACACAGAGAGAGTCCTTTCCCCCATCACACAGAGAGAGTCCTGTCCCCAGTCACAGAGAGAGCCCTGTACCCTGTCACACAGAAAGAGTCCTGTCCTCTGTCACAAAGAGAGTCCTGTCCGCTGTCGCACAGAGAGAGTCCTGTCCCCTATCACACAGAGAGAGTCCTGTCCCTGGTCACACCGAGATAATCCTGTCCCCTGTCACGCAGAGAGAGAGTCCTGTCCCCGTCACACAGTGAGAGTCCTGTCTCCTGTCACACAGAGAGAGTCCTGTCCCCTGTCATACAGAGAGAGTCCTGTCCCTTGTCACTTAGAGATAGTCCTGTCCCCTGTCACACAGAGAGCGTCCTGTCCCCTGTCACACAGAGAGAGTCCTGTCCCGTCACACAGAGAGAGCCCTGTCCGCTGTCGCACAGAGAGAGTCCTGTCCCCTGTCGCACAGAGAGAGTCCTGTCCCCTGTCGCACAGAGAGAGTCCTGTCCCCTGTCGCACAGAGAGAGTCCTGTCCCCTGTCACACAGAGACTGTCCTGTCCCCGGTCACACAGAGAGAGTCCTGTGCCCTGTCACACAGAGAGAGTCCTGTCCCCTTTCCCTCAGAGAGAGCCCTGTCCCCTTTCACACAGCGAGAGTCCTGTCCCCCGTCACACAGCGAGATTCATGTCCCCTGTCCCACAGAGAGAGTCCTGTCTCCTGTCCCACAGAGAGAGTCCTGTCCCCTGTCCCACAGAGAGAGTCCTGTCCCCTGTCACACAGAGAGAGCCGTCCCCTGTCGCACAGAGAGAGCCGTCCCCTGTTCGCACAGAGAGAGTCCTGTCCCCAGTCACACAGAGAGAGCCCTGTACCCTGTCACACAGAAAGAGTCCTGTCCCCTGTCACACAGAGAGAGTCCTGTCTCTGGTCACACCGAGATAATCCTGTCCCCTGTCACGCAGAGAGAGAGTCCTGTCCCCTGTCACACAGAGAGAGTCCTGTCCCCTGTGACACAGAGAGAGTCCTGTCCCCGTCACACAGTGAGAGTCCTGTCCCTTGACACACAGAGAGAGTCCTGTCCCCTGTCACACAGAGAGAGTCCTGTCCCCTGTCACACAGAGAGAGACCTGTCCCCTGTCACACAGAGCGAGTCCGGTCCCCGTGAAACAGAGAAAGTCCTGTCCCCTGTCAAACAGAGAGAGTCCTGTCCCCTGTCACACAGAGCGTGTCCTGTCCCCGTGACCCAGAGAGAGTCCTGTCCCCTGTCACACCGAGATAATCCTGTCCCCTGTCACACAGAGAGAGTCCTGTCCCCTGTCGCACAGAGAGAGTCCTGTCCCCTGTCACACAGAGAGAGTCCTGTCCCCTGTCGCACAGAGAGAGTCCTGTCCCCTGTCGCACAGAGAGAGTCCTGTCCCCTGTCGCACAGAGAGAGTCCTGTCCCCTGTCGCACAGAGAGAGTCCTGTCCCCTGTCACACAGGGAGAGTCCTGTGCCCTGTCACACAGAGAGAGTCCTGTCTCCTGTCACACATATAGATTCCTGTCCCCTGTCACACAGAGGGAGTCCTGACCCTATCACACAGAGAGAGTCCTGTCCCCTGTCACACAGAGAGAGTCCTGTCCCCTGACAGAGAGAGTCCTGTCCCCTGACAGAGAGAGTCCTGTCCCCTGACAGAGAGAGTCCTCTCCCCTGTCGCACAGAGAGAGTCCTGTCCCCTGTCTCAGAGACTGTCCTGTCCCCTATCACACAGGGAGAGTCCTGTGCCCTGTCACACATATAGATTCCTGTCCCCTGTCACACATATAGATTCCTGTCCCCTGTCACACAGAGGGAGTCCTGACCCTATCACACAGAGAGAGTCCTGTCCCCTGTCACACAGAGAATCGTGTCCCCTGTCACACAGAAAGAGTCCTGTCCCCTGTCACAGAGAGAGTACTGTCCCCTGTCACACAGAGAGAGTCCTGTCCCCTGTCACACCGAGATAATCCTGTCCCCTGTCACACAGAGAGAGCCCTGTCGCCTGTCACACAGAGAGAGTCCTGTCCCCTGTCACACAGAGAATCGTGTCCCCTGTCACACAGAAAGAGTCCTGTCCCCTGTCACAGAAAGAGTCCTGTCCCCTGTCACAGAGAGAGTCCTGTCCCCTATCACAAAGAGAGAGCCCTGTCGCCTGTCACACAGAGAGAGCCCTGTCGCCTGTCACACAGAGAGAGCCCTGTCGCCTGTCACACAGAGAGAGCCCTGTCGCCTGTCACACAGAGAGAGCCCTGTCGCCTGTCACACAGAGAGAGCCCTGTCGCCTGTCACACAGAGAGAGCCTTGTCGCCTGTCACACAGAGAGAGTCCTGTCCCCTGTCGCACAGAGAGAGTCCTGTCCCCTGTCACACAGAGAGAGTCCTGTCCCCTATCACACACGGAGTGTCCTCTCACCCATCACACATAGAGAATGTCCTGTCCCCTGTCACACAGAGAGAGTCCTGTCCCCTGTCACACAGAGAGAGTCCTGTCCCCTGTCACACAGAGAGAGTCCTGTCCCCTGTCACACAGAGAGAGTCCTGTCCCCTGTCACAGAGAGAGTCCTGTCCCCTGTCACGCAGAGAGAGTCCTGTCCCCTGTCACACAGAGGGAGTCCTGTCCGCTGTCACACAGAGAGAGTCCTGTCCCCTGTCACAGAGAGTCCTGTCGCCTGTCACACAGAGAGAGTCCTGTCCCGTCACAAAGAGAGAGAGCCGTCCCCTGTTCGCACAGAGAGAGTCCTGTCCCCTGTCTCTCAGAGAGAGTCCTGTCCCCTGTCACAAAGAGAGTCCTGTCCCTGGTCACACCGAGTTAATCCTGTCCCCTGTCACAGAGAGAGAGTCCTGTCCCCTGTCACACAGAGAGAGTCCTGTCCCCTGTCACACAGAAAGAGTCCTGTCCCCTGTCACACAGAGAGAGTACTGTCCCCTGTCACACAGAGCGAGTCCTGTCCCCTGTCACACAGACAGAGTCCTGTCCCTGGTCACACCGAGATAATCCTGTCCCCTGTCACACAGAGAGAGTCCTGTCCCCTGTCACACAGAGAGAGTCCTGTCGCCTGACAGAAGAGTCCTGTCCCCTGTCACACAGAGAGAGTCCTGTCCCCTGTCGCACAGAGAGAGTCCTGTCCCCTGTCGCACAGAGAGTCCTGTGCCCTGTCACACAGAGAGAGTCCTGTGCCCTGTCACACAGAGAGAGTCCTGTGCCCTGTCACACAGAGAGAGTCCTGTCCCCTGTCACACAGAGAGAGTCCTGTCCCCTGTCACACAAAGAATGTCCTGTCCCCTGTCACAGAGAGAGTCCTGTCCCCTGTCACACAGAGCGAGTCCTGTCCCCTGTCGCACAGAGAGAGTCCTGTCCGCTGTCGCACAGAGTGAGTCCTGTCCCCTGTCACACAGAGACTGTCCTGTCCCCGGTCACACAGAGAGAGTCCTGTGCCCTGTCACACAGAGAGAGTCCTGTCCCCTTTCCCTCAGAGAGAGCCCTGTCCCCTTTCACACAGCGAGAGTCCTGTCCCCCGTCACACAGCGAGATTCATGTCCCCTGTCCCACAGAGAGAGTCCTGTCTCCTGTCCCACAGAGAGAGTCCTGTCCCCTGTCCCACAGAGAGAGTCCTGTCCCCTGTCACACAGAGAGAGCCGTCCCCTGTTCGCACAGAGAGAGTCCTGTCCCCAGTCACAGAGAGAGCCCTGTACCCTGTCACACAGAAAGAGTCCTGTCCCCTGTCACACAGAGAGAGTCCTGTCTCTGGTCACACCGAGATAATCCTGTCCCCTGTCACGCAGAGAGAGAGTCCTGTCCCCTGTCACACAGAGAGAGTCCTGTCCCCGTCACACAGTGAGAGTCCTGTCCCTTGTCACACAGAGAGAGTCCTGTCCCCTATCACACAGAGAGAGTCCTGTCCCCTGTCACACAGAGAAAGTCCTGTCCCCTGTCACACAGAGAGAGTCCTGTCTGCTGTCGCACTGAGAGAGTCCTGTCCCCTATCACACTGAGAGAGTCCTGTCCCCTGTCACACACATAGAGACCTGTCCCTTGACACACAGAGAGAGTCCTGTCCCCTGTCACACAGAGAGAGTCCTGTCCCCTGTCACACAGAGAGAGACCTGTCCCCTGTCACACAGAGCGAGTCCTGTCCCCGTGACCCAGAGAGAGTCCTGTCCCCTATCACACAGAGAGTCCTGTCCCCTGTCACACCGAGATAATCCTGTCCCCTGTCACACAGAGAGAGTCCTGTCCCCTGTCGCACAGAGAGAGTCCTGTCCCCTGTCACACAGAGAGAGTCCTGTCCCCGTCGCACAGAGAGAGTCCTGTCCCCTGTCGCACAGAGAGAGTCCTGTCCCCTGTCGCACAGAGAGAGTCCTGTCCCCTGTCGCACAGAGAGAGTCCTGTCCCCTGTCGCACAGAGAGAGTCCTGTCCCCTGTCACACAGGGAGAGTCCTGTGCCCTGTCACACAGAGAGAGTCCTGTCTCCTGTCACACATATAGATTCCTGTCCCCTGTCACACAGAGGGAGTCCTGACCCTATCACACAGAGAGAGTCCTGTCCCCTGTCACACAGAGAGAGTCCTGTCCCCTGACAGAGAGAGTCCTGTCCCCTGACAGAGAGAGTCCTCTCCCCTGTCGCACAGAGAGAGTCCTGTCCCCTGTCGCACTGAGAGAGTCCTGTCCCCTGTCTCAGAGACTGTCCTGTCCCCTATCACACAGGGAGAGTCCTGTGCCCTGTCACACATATAGATTCCTGTCCCCTGTCACACATATAGATTCCTGTCCCCTGTCACACAGAGGGAGTCCTGACCCTATCACACAGAGAGAGTCCTGTCCCCTGTCACACAGAGAATCGTGTCCCCTGTCACACAGAAAGAGTCCTGTCCCCTGTCACAGAGAGAGTACTGTCCCCTGTCACACAGAGAGAGTCCTGTCCCCTGTCACACCGAGATAATCCTGTCCCCTGTCACACAGAGAGAGCCCTGTCGCCTGTCACACAGAGAGAGTCCTGTCCCCTGTCACACAGAGAATCGTGTCCCCTGTCACAGAAAGAGTCCTGTCCCCTGTCACAGAGAGAGAGTCCTGTCCCCTATCACAAAGAGAGAGCCCTGTCGCCTGTCACACAGAGAGAGCCCTGTCGCCTGTCACACAGAGAGAGCCCTGTCGCCTGTCACACAGAGAGAGCCCTGTCGCCTGTCACACAGAGAGAGCCCTGTCGCCTGTCACACAGAGAGAGCCCTGTCGCCTGTCACACAGAGAGAGTTCTGTCCCCTTTCACACAGCGAGAGTCCTGTCCCCCGTCACACAGCGAGATTCATGTCCCCTGTCGCACAGAGAGAGCACTGTCCCCTGTCACACAGAGAGAGTCCTGTCCCTTGTCGCACAGAGAGAGTCCTGTCCCCTGTCGCACAGAGAGAGTCCTGTCCCCTGTCACACAGAGAGAGACCTGTCCCCTGTCACACAGAGAGAGACCTGTCCCCTGTCACACAGAGAGAGTCCTGTCCCCTGTCACACAGAGAGAGTCCTGTCACCTTTCACACAGAGACAGTCCTGTCCCCTGACAGAGAGAGTCCTGTCCCCTGTTACACAGTGAGGGACCTGTCCCCTTTCCCTCAGAGAGAGTCCTGTCGCCTGCCACACAGAGAGAGACCTGTCCCCTGTCACACAGAGAGAGTCCTGTCCCCTTTCACACAGCGAGAGTCCTGTCCCCCGTCACACAGCGAGATTCATGTCCCCTGTCGCACAGAGAGAGCACTCTCCCCTGTCACACAGGGAGAGTCCTGTCCCCTGTCGCACAGAGAGAGTCCTGTCCACTGTCACACAGAGAGAATCCTGTCCCCTGTCGCACAGAGAGATTCCTGTCCCCTGTCACACAGAGACTGTCCTGTCCCCTATCACACACGGAGTGTCCTCTCACCCATCACACATAGAGAATGTCCTGTCCCCTGTCACACAGAGAGAGTCCTGTCCCCTGTCACACAGAGAGAGTCCTGTCCCCTGTCACACAGAGAGAGTCCTGTCCCCTGTCACACAGAGAGAGTCCTGTCCCCTGTCACACAGAGAGTCCTGTCCCCTGTCACACAGAGAGAGTCCTGTCCCCTGTCACACAGAGAGAGTCCTGTCCCCTGTCACACAGAGAAAGTCCTGTCCCCTGTCACGCAGAGAGAGTCCTGTCCCCTGTCACACAGAGGGAGTCCTGTCCGCTGTCACACAGAGAGAGTCCTGTCCCCTGTCACAGAGAGTCCTGTCGCCTGTCACACAGAGAGAGTCCTGTCCCGTCACAAAGAGAAAGAGCCGTCCCCTGTTCGCACAGAGAGAGTCCTGTCCCCTGTCACTCAGAGAGAGTCCTGTCCCCTGTCACAAAGAGAGTCCTGTCCCTGGTCACACCGAGATAATCCTGTCCCCTGTCATGCAGAGAGAGAGTCCTGTCCCCTGTCACACAGAGAGAGTCCTGTCCCCTGTCACACAAAGAATGTCCTGTCCCCTGTCACAGAGAGAGTCCTGTCCCCTGTCACACAGAGCGAGTCCTGTCCCCTGTCGCACAGAGAGAGTCCTGTCCGCTGTCGCACAGAGAGAGTCCTGTCCGCTGTCGCACAGAGAGAGTCCTGTCCCCTGTCGCACAGAGAGAGTCCTGTCCCCTGTCGCACAGAGAGAGTCCTGTCCCCTGTCGCACAGAGAGAGTCCTGTCCCCTGTCGCACAGAGACTGTCCTGTCCCCGTTCACACAGAGAGAGTCCTGTCCCCTGTCGCACAGAGAGAGTCCTGTCGCCTGTCACACAGAGAGAGTCCTGTCCCGTCACAAAGAGAGAGAGCCGTCCCCTGTTCGCACAGAGAGAGTCCTGTCCCCTGTCACAAAGAGAGTCCTGTCCCTGGTCACACCGAGATAATCCTGTCCCCTGTCATGCAGAGAGAGAGTCCTGTCCCCTGTCACACAGAGAGAGTCCTGTGCCCTGTCACACAGAAAGAGTCCTGTCCCCTGTCACACAGAGAGAGTACTGTCCCCTGTCACACAGAGCGAGTCCTGTCCCCTGTCACACAGAGAGAGTCCTGTCTCTGGTCACACCGAGATAATCCTGTCCCCTGTCACACAGAGAGAGTCCTGTCCCCTGTCACACAGAGAGAGTCCTGTCCCCTGTCACACAAAGAGTGACCTGTCCCCTGTCACACAGAGAGAGTCCTGTCCCCTGTCGCACAGAGAGAGTCCTGTCCCCTGTCGCACAGAGAGTCCTGTGCCCTGTCACACAGAGAGAGTCCTGTGCCCTGTCACACAGAGAGAGTCCTGTGCCCTGTCACACAGAGAGAGTCCTGTCCCCTGTCACACAGAGAGAGTCCTGTCCCCTGTCACACAAAGAATGTCCTGTCCCCTGTCACAGAGAGAGTCCTGTCCCCTGTCACACAGAGCGAGTCCTGTCCCCTGTCGCACAGAGAGAGTCCTGTCCGCTGTCGCACAGAGAGAGTCCTGTCCCCTGTCGCACAGAGAGAGTCCTGTCCCCTGTCGCACAGAGAGAGTCCTGTCCCCTGTCGCACAGAGAGAGTCCTGTCCCCTGTCGCACAGAGACTGTCCTGTCCCCGATCACACAGGGAGAGTCCTGTGCCCTGTCACACAGAGAGAGACCTGTCCCCTGTCACACAGAGCGAGTCCGGTCCCCGTGAAACAGAGAAAGTCCTGTCCCCTGTCAAACAGAGCGTCCTGTCCCCTGTCACACAGAGAGAGTCCTGTCCCCTGTCACACAGAGAGAGTCCTGTCCCCTGTCGCACAGAGAGAGTCCTGTCCCCTGTCACGCAGAGAGAGTCCTGTCCCCTGTCACACAGAGGGAGTCCTGTCCCCTGTCACAGAGAGTCCTGTCGCCTGTCACACAGAGAGAGTCCTGTCCCGTCACAAAGAGAGAGAGCCGTCCCCTGTTCGCACAGAGAGAGTCCTGTCCCCTGTCACTAAGAGAGTCCTGTCCCTGGTCACACCGAGATAATCCTGTCCCCTGTCATGCAGAGAGAGAGTCCTGTCCCCTGTCACACAGAAAGAGTCCTGTCCCCTGTCACACAGAGAGAGTACTGTCCCCTGTCACACAGAGCGAGTCCTGTCCCCTGTCACACAGAGAGAGTCCTGTCCCTGGTCACACCGAGATAATCCTGTCCCCTGTCACACAGAGAGAGTCCTGTCCCCTGTCACACAGAGAGAGTCCTGTCGCCTGACAGAGAGAGTCCTGTCCCCTGTCACACAGAGAGAGTCCTGTCCCCTGTCGCACAGAGAGAGTCCTGTCCCCTGTCGCACAGAGAGTCCTGTGCCCTGTCACACAGAGAGAGTCCTGTGCCCTGTCACACAGAGAGAGTCCTGTGCCCTGTCACACAGAGAGAGTCCTGTGCCCTGTCACACAGAGAGAGTCCTGTCCCCTGTCACACAGAGAGAGTCCTGTCCCCTGTCACACAGAGAGAGTCCTGTCCGCTGTCGCACAGAGAGAGTCCTGTCCCCTGTCGCACAGAGAGAGTCCTGTCCCCTGTCGCACAGAGAGAGTCCTGTCCCCTGTCGCACAGAGAGAGTCCTGTCCCCTGTCGCACAGAGACTGTCCTGTCCCCGATCACACAGGGAGAGACCTGTCCCCTGTCACACAGAGCGAGTCCGGTCCCCGTGAAACAGAGAAAGTCCTGTCCCCTGTCAAACAGAGCGTCCTGTCCCCTGTCACACAGAGAGAGTCCTGTCCCCTGTCACACAGAGAGAGTCCTGTCCCCTGTCGCACAAAGATAGTCCTGTCCCCTGTCGCACAGAGAGAGTCCTGTCCCCTGTCGCACAGAGAGAGTCCTCTCCCCTGTCACACAGAGCGAGTCCTGTCCCCTGTCACACACGGAGTGTCCTCTCACCCATCACACATGGAGAATGTCCTGTCCCCTGTCACAGAGAGAGTCCTGTCCCCTGTCACACAGAGAGAGTCCTGTGCCCTGTCACACAGAGAGAGTCCTGTCCCCTGTCACACAGGTAGTCCTGTCGCCTGTCAAACACAGCGTGGCCTGTCCCCATGACCCAGAGAGAGTCCTGTCCCCTGTCACACAGAGAGAGTCCTGTCTCCTGTCACACAGAGAGAGTCCTGTCCCCTGTCACAAAGAGAGTCCTGTCCCCTGTCACACAGAGAGAGTCCTGTCCCCTGTCACACAGAGCGAGTCCTGTCCCCTGTCACAGAGAGTCCTGTCTCCTGTCACACAGAGATAGTCCTGTCCACTGTCGCACAGAGAGAGTCCTGTCCCCTGTCGCACAGAGAGAGACCTGTCCCTTGACACACAGAGAGAGTCCTGTCCCCTGTCACACAGAGAGAGACCTGTCCCCTGTCACACAGAGCGAGTCCGGTCCCCGTGAAACAGAGAAAGTCCTGTCCCCTGTCAAACAGAGAGAGTCCTGTCCCCTGTCACACAGAGCGTGTCCTGTCCCCGTGACCCAGAGAGAGTCCTGTCCCCTATCACACAGAGAGTCCTGTCCCCTGTCACACCGAGATAATCCTGTCCCCTGTCACACAGAGAGAGTCCTGTCCCCTGTCGCACAGAGAGAGTCCTGTCCCCTGTCACACAGAGAGAGTCCTGTCCCCTGTCGCACAGAGAGAGTCCTGTCCCCTGTCGCACAGAGAGAGTCCTGTCCCCTGTCACACAGGGAGAGTCCTGTGCCCTGTCACACAGAGAGAGTCCTGTCTCCTGTCACACATATAGATTCCTGTCCCCTGTCACACAGAGGGAGTCCTGACCCTATCACACAGAGAGAGTCCTGTCCCCTGTCACACAGAGAGAGTCCTGTCCCCTGACAGAGAGAGTCCTGTCCCCTGACAGAGAGAGTCCTGTCCCCTGACAGAGAGAGTCCTGTCCCCTGACAGAGAGAGTCCTGTCCCCTGACAGAGAGAGTCCTGTCCCCTGTCGCACAGAGAGAGTCCTGTCCCCTGTCGCACTGAGAGAGTCCTGTCCCCTGTCTCAGAGACTGTCCTGTCCCCTATCACACAGGGAGAGTCCTGTGCCCTGTCACACATATAGATTCCTGTCCCCTGTCACACATATAGATTCCTGTCCCCTGTCACACAGAGGGAGTCCTGACCCTATCACACAGAGAGAGTCCTGTCCCCTGTCACACAGAGAATCGTGTCCCCTGTCACACAGAAAGAGTCCTGTCCCCTGTCACAGAGAGAGTCCTGTCCCCTGTCACACCGAGATAATCCTGTCCCCTGTCACACAGAGAGAGCCCTGTCGCCTGTCACACAGAGAGAGTCCTGTCCCCTGTCACACAGAGAATCGTGTCCCCTGTCACACAGAAAGAGTCCTGTCCCCTGTCACAGAAAGAGTCCTGTCCCCTGTCAGAGAGAGTCCTGTCCCCTATCACAAAGAGAGAGCCCTGTCGCCTGTCACACAGAGAGAGCCCTGTCACCTGTCACACAGAGAGAGCCCTGTCGCCTGTCACACAGAGAGAGCCCTGTCGCCTGTCACACAGAGAGAGTTCTGTCCCCTTTCACACAGCGAGAGTCCTGTCCCCCGTCACACAGCGAGATTCATGTCCCCTGTCGCACAGAGAGAGCACTGTCCCCTGTCACACAGACAGAATCCTGTCCCCTGTCGCACAGAGAGAGTCCTGTCCCCTGTCGCACAGAGAGAGTCCTGTCCCCTGTCACACAGAGAGAGACCTGTCCCCTGTCACACAGAGAGAGACCTGTCCCCTGTCACACAGAGAGAGTCCTGTCCCTGGTCACACAGAGATAGTCCTGTCCCCTGTCACACAGAGAGTGTCCTGTCCCCTGTCACACAGAGAGAGTCCTGTCACCTTTCACACAGAGACAGTCCTGTCCCCTGACAGAGAGAGTCCTGTCCCCTGTTACACAGTGAGGGACCTGTCCCCTTTCCCTCAGAGAGAGTCCTGTCGCCTGCCACACAGAGAGAGACCTGTCCCCTGTCACACAGCGAGAGTCCTGTCCCCCGTCACACAGCGAGATTCATGTCCCCTGTCGCACAGAGAGAGCACTCTCCCCTGTCACACAGGGAGAGTCCTGTCCCCTGTCGCACAGAGAGAGTCCTGTCCACTGTCACACAGAGAGAATCCTGTCCCCTGTCGCACAGAGAGATTCCTGTCCCCTGTCACACAGAGACTGTCCTGTCCCCTATCACACACGGAGTGTCCTCTCACCCATCACACATAGAGAATGTCCTGTCCCCTGTCACACAGAGAGAGTCCTGTCCCCTGTCACACAGAGAGAGTCCTGTCCCCTGTCACACAGAGAGAGTCCTGTCCCCTGTCACACAGAGAGAGTCCTGTCCCCTGTCACGCAGAGAGAGTCCTGTCCCCTGTCACACAGAGGGAGTCCTGTCCGCTGTCACACAGAGAGAGTCCTGTCCCCTGTCACAGAGAGTCCTGTCGCCTGTCACACAGAGAGAGTCCTGTCCCGTCACAAAGAGAGAGAGCCGTCCCCTGTTCGCACAGAGAGAGTCCTGTCCCCTGTCACAAAGAGAGTCCTGTCCCTGGTCACACCGAGATAATCCTGTCCCCTGTCATGCAGAGAGAGAGTCCTGTCCCCTGTCACACAGAGAGAGTCCTGTCCCCTGTCACACAGAAAGAGTCCTGTCCCCTGTCACACAGAGAGAGTACTGTCCCCTGTCACACAGAGCGAGTCCTGTCCCCTGTCACACAGAGAGAGTCCTGTCCCTGGTCACACCGAGATAATCCTGTCCCCTGTCACACAGAGAGAGTCCTGTCCCCTGTCACACAGAGAGAGTCCTGTCGCCTGACAGAGAGAGTCCTGTCCCCTGTCACACAAAGAGTGACCTGTCCCCTGTCACACAGAGAGAGTCCTGTCCCCTGTCGCACAGAGAGAGTCCTGTCCCCTGTCGCACAGAGAGTCCTGTGCCCTGTCACACAGAGAGAGTCCTGTGCCCTGTCACACAGAGAGAGTCCTGTGCCCTGTCACACAGAGAGAGTCCTGTCCCCTGTCACACAGAGAGAGTCCTGTCCCCTGTCACACAAAGAATGTCCTGTCCCCTGTCACAGAGAGAGTCCTGTCCCCTGTCACACAGAGCGAGTCCTGTCCCCTGTCGCACAGAGAGAGTCCTGTCCGCTGTCGCACAGAGAGAGTCCTGTCCGCTGTCGCACAGAGAGAGTCCTGTCCCCTGTCGCACAGAGAGAGTCCTGTCCCCTGTCGCACAGAGAGAGTCCTGTCCCCTGTCGCACAGAGAGAGTCCTGTCCCCTGTCGCACAGAGACTGTCCTGTCCCCGATCACACAGGGAGAGTCCTGTGCCCTGTCACACAGAGAGAGACCTGTCCCCTGTCACACAGAGCGAGTCCGGTCCCCGTGAAACAGAGAAAGTCCTGTCCCCTGTCAAACAGAGCGTCCTGTCCCCTGTCACACAGAGAGAGTCCTGTCCCCTGTCACACAGAGAGAGTCCTGTCCCCTGTCGCACAGAGAGAGTCCTGTCCCCTGTCGCACAGAGAGAGTCCTGTCCCCTGTCGCACAGAGAGAGTCCTGTCCCCTGTCGCACAGAGAGAGTCCTGTCCCCTGTCGCACAGAGAGAGTCCTCTCCCCTGTCACACAGAGCGAGTCCTGTCCCCTGTCACACACGGAGTGTCCTCTCACCCATCACACATGGAGAATGTCCTGTCCCCTGTCACAGAGAGAGTCCTGTGCCCTGTCACACAGGTAGTCCTGTCGCCTGTCAAACACAGCGTGGCCTGTCCCCGTGACCCAGAGAGAGTCCTGTCCCCTGTCACACAGAGAGAGTCCTGTCTCCTGTCACACAGAGAGAGTCCTGTCCCCTGTCACAAAGAGAGTCCTGTCCCCTGTCACACAGAGAGAGTCCTGTCCCCTGTCACACAGAGCGAGTCCTGTCCCCTGTCACAGAGAGTCCTGTCTCCTGTCACACAGAGAGAGTCCTGTCCACTGTCGCACAGAGAGAGTCCTGTCCCCTGTCGCACAGAGAGAGTCCTGTCCCCTGTCGCACAGAGAGAGTCCTGTCCCCTGTCACACAGAGAGAGTCCTGTCCCCTGTCACACAGAGAGTCCTGTCCCCTGTCACACAGAGCGAGTCCTGTCCCCTGTCACACAGAGAGAGTCCTGTCTCCTGTCGCACAGAGATAGTCCTGTCCCCTGTCGCACAGAGAGAGTCCTGTCCCCTGTCACACAGAGAGAGTCCTGTCCCCTGTCACACAGAGAGAGTCCTTTCCCCCATCACACAGAGAGAGTCCTGTCCCCTGTCACACAGAGATAGTCCAGTCCCCTGTCACGCAGAGAGTGTCCTGTCCCTTGTCACACTGAGAGAGAGTCCGTTCCACTGTCACACAGAGAGAGTCCTGTCCCCTGTCACACTGTGAGAGACCTGTCCCTGGTCACACCGAGATAATCTTGTCCCCTGTCACACAGAGAGAGTCCTGTCCCCTGACACACAGTGAGAGACCTGTCCCTTGTCACACAGAGAGAGTCCTGTCCCCTGACACACAGTGAGAGTCCTGTCCCCTGTCACTCAGAGAGAGTCCTGTCCCCTGTCACTCAGAGAGAGTCCTGTCCCCTGTCACAAAGAGAGTCCTGTCCCTGGTCACACCGAGATAATCCTGTCCCCTGTCATGCAGAGAGAGAGTCCTGTCCCCTGTCACACAGAGAGAGTCCTGTCCCCTGTCACACAGAAAGAGTCCTGTCCCCTGTCACACAGAGAGAGTACTGTCCCCTGTCACACAGAGCGAGTCCTGTCCCCTGTCGCACAGAGAGTCCTGTCCCCTGTCACTCAGAGAGAGTCCTGTCCCCTGTCACAAAGAGAGTCCTGTCCCTGGTCACACCGAGATAATCCTGTCCCCTGTCACACAGAGAGAGTCCTGTCCCCTGTCACACAGAGAGAGTCCTGTCGCCTGACAGAGAGAGTCCTGTCCCCTGTCACACAAAGAGTGACCTGTCCCCTGTCACACAGAGAGAGTCCTGTCCCCTGTCGCACAGAGAGTCCTGTGCCCTGTCACACAGAGAGAGTCCTGTGCCCTGTCACACAGAGAGAGTCCTGTGCCCTGTCACACAGAGAGAGTCCTGTGCCCTGTCACACAGAGAGAGTCCTGTGCCCTGTCACACAGAGAGAGTCCTGTGCCCTGTCACACAGAGCGAGTCCTGTCCCCTGTCGCACAGAGAGAGTCCTGTCCGCTGTCGCACAGAGAGAGTCCTGTCCCCTGTCGCACAGAGAGAGTCCTGTCCCCTGTCGCACAGAGACTGTCCTGTCCCCGATCACACAGGGAGAGTCCTGTGCCCTGTCACACAGAGAGAGACCTGTCCCCTGTCACACAGAGCGAGTCCGGTCCCCGTGAAACAGAGAAAGTCCTGTCCCCTGTCAAACAGAGCGTCCTGTCCCCTGTCACACAGAGAGAGTCCTGTCCCCTGTCACACAGAGAGAGTCCTGTCCCCTGTCGCACAGAGAGAGTCCTGTCCCCTGTCGCACAGAGAGAGTCCTGTCCCCTGTCGCACAGAGAGAGTCCTCTCCCCTGTCACACAGAGCGAGTCCTGTCCCCTGTCACACACGGAGTGTCCTCTCACCCATCACACATGGAGAATGTCCTGTCCCCTGTCACAGAGAGAGTCCTGTCCCCTGTCACACAGAGAGAGTCCTGTGCCCTGTCACACAGAAAGACCCTGTGCCCTGTCACACAGAGAGAGTCCTGTCCCCTGTCACACAGGTAGTCCTGTCGCCTGTCAAACACAGCGTGGCCTGTCCCCGTGACCCAGAGAGAGTCCTGTCCCCTGTCACACAGAGAGAGTCCTGTCCCCTGTCACAAAGAGAGTCCTGTCCCCTGTCACACAGAGTCCTGTCCCCTGTCACACAGAGCGAGTCCTGTCCCCTGTCACAGAGAGTCCTGTCCCCTATCACACAGAGAGAGTCCTGTCCCCTGTCACAGAGAGAGTCCTGTCCCCTGTCACACAGAGAGAGTCCTGTCCCCTGACACACAGTGAGAGACCTGTCCCCTCTCACACAGAGAGAGTCCTGTCCCCTGTCACACAGAGAGAGACCTGTCCCCTGTCACACAGAGCGAGTCCGGTCCCCGTGAAACAGAGAAAGTCCTGTCCCCTGTCAAACAGAGAGAGTCCTGTCCCCTGTCACACAGAGAGAGTCCTGTCTCCTGTCACACAGAGATAGTCCTGTCCCCTGTCGCACAGAGAGAGTCCTGTCCCCTGTCACACAGAGCGAGTCCTGTCCCCTGTCACACAGAGAGAGTCCTGTCTCCTGTCACACAGAGATAGTCCTGTCCCCTGTCGCACAGAGAGAGTCCTGTCCCCTGTCGCACAGAGAGAGTCCTGTCCCCTGTCACACAGAGAGTCCTGTCCCCTGTCACACAGAGAGAGTCCTTTCCCCCATCACACAGAGAGAGTCCTGTCCCCTGTCACACAGAGATAGTCCTGTCCCCTGTCACGCAGAGAGAGTCCTGTCCCTGGTCACACAGAGATAGTCCTGTCCCCTGTCACGCAGAGAGAGTCCTGCCCCTGTCACACAGAGTGTCCTGTCCCTTGTCACACTGAGAGAGAGTCCGTTCCACTGTCACACAGAGAGAGTCCTGTCCCCTGTCACACAGTGAGAGACCTGTCCCTGGTCACACCGAGATAATCTTGTCCCCTGTCACACAGAGATAGTCCTGTCCCCTGTCACACAGAGAGAGTCCTGCCCCTGTCTCACAGAGAGAGTCCTGTCCCCTGTCACACAGAGAGAGTCCTGTCTCCTGTCCCACAGAGAGAGTCCTGTCCCCTGTCGCACAGTGAGAGTCCTGTGCCCTGTCACACAGAGAGAGTCCTGTGCCCTGTCACACAGGGAGAGTCCTGTCCCCTGTCGCACAGAGAGAGTCCTGTGCCCTGTCACACGGAGAGAGTCCTTCCCTGTCACGCAGAGAGAGTCCTGCCCCTGTCACACAGAGTGTCCTGTCCCTTGTCACACTGAGAGAGAGTCCGTTCCACTGTCACACAGTGAGAGACCTGTCCCTGGTCACACCGAGATAATCTTGTCCCCTGTCACACAGAGATAGTCCTGTCCCCTGTCACACAGAGAGAGTCCTGTCCCCTGACACACAGTGAGAGACCTGTCCATTGTCACACAGAGAGAGTCCTGTCTCCTGTCACACAGAGATAGTCCTGTCCCCTGTCACACAGAGAGAGTCCTGTCCCCTGTCACACAGAGAGAGTCCTGTCCCCTGTCGCACAGAGAGAGTCCTGTCGCATGTCACAGAGAGAGTCCTGTCTCCTGTCACACAGAGAGAGTCCTGTCCCCTTTCACACAGCGAGAGTCCTGTCCCCCGTCACACAGCGAGATTCATGTCCCCTGTCGCACAGAGAGAGCCCTGTCCCCTGTCACACAGAGAGAGTCCTGTCCCTCACCACACAGAAATAGTCCTGTCCCCTGTCACACAGAGAGAGTCCAGTCCCCTGTCACACAGAGAGAGTCCAGTCCCCTGTCACACAGAGAGAGTCCTGTCCCTGGTCACACAGAGAGAGTCCTGTCCCCTGTCACACAGAGAGAGTCCTGTCCGCTGTCGCACAGAGAGATTCCTGTCCCCTGTCAAACAGAGAGAGTCCTGTCCCCTGTCACACAGAGAGAGTCCTGTCCCCTGTCACACACACAGCATCCTGTCCCTTGTCACACAGAGAGAGTCCTGTCACCTTTCACACAGAGACTGTCCTGTCCCCTATCACACAGGGAGAGTCCTGTGCCCTGTCACAGAGAGTCCTGTCCCCTTTCACACAGCGAGAGTCCTGTCCCCCGTCACACAGCGAGATTCATGTCCCCTGTCGCACAGAGAGAGCCCTGTCCCCTGTCACACAGACAGAATCCTGTCCCCTGTCACACAGAGAGAGTCCTGTCCCCTGTCACACAGAGAGAGTCCTGTCCCCTGTCACACAGAGAGAGTCCTGTCCCCTGTCGCACAGAGAGAGTCCTGTCCCCTGTCTCACAGAGACTGTCCTGTCCCCTGTCACACAGGGAGAGTCCTGTGCCCTGTCACACAGGGAGAGTCCTGTCCCCTGTCGCACAGAGAGAGCCCTGTCCCCTGTCACACAGACAGAATCCTGTCCCCTGTCACACAGAGAGAGTCCTGTCCCCTGTCACACAGAGAGAGTCCTGTCCCCTGTCACACAGAGAGAGTCCTGTCCCCTGTCGCACAGAGAGAGTCCTGTCCCCTGTCTCACAGAGACTGTCCTGTCCCCTGTCACACAGGGAGAGTCCTGTGCCCTGTCACACAGAGAGAGTCCTGTCCCCTGTCTCACAGAGAGAGTCCTGTCCCTTGTCACACAGAGAGAGTCCTGTCCCCTGTCACACAGAGAGAGACCTGTCCCCGTCACACAGAGCGAGTCCTGTCACCATGACACAGAGAGAGTCCTGTCCCCTGTCACGCAGAGAGAGAGTCCTGTCCCCTGTCACGCAGAGAGAGTCCTGTGCCCTGTCACACAGGGAGAGTCCTGTGCCCTGTCACAGAGAGTCCTGTCGCCTTTCACACAGAGACAGTCCTGTCCCCTATCACACAGGGAGAGTCCTGTGCCCTGTCACAGAGAGTCCTGCCCCTGTCTCACAGAGAGAGTCCTGTCCCCTGTCACACAGGGAGAGTCCTGTCCCCTGTCGCACAGAGAGAGTCCTGTGCCCTGTCACACAGAGAGTCCTATGCCCTGTCACACAGTGAGAGACCTGTCCCTTGTCACACAGAGAGAGTCCTGTCCCCTGTCACACAGAGAGTCCTATGCCCTGTCACACAGTGAGAGACCTGTCCCTTGTCACACAGAGAGAGTCCTGTCCCCTGTCACACAGAGAGAGTCCTGTCCCCTGTCACACAGAGAGAGTCCTGTGCCCTGTCACACAGAGAGAGTCCTGTCGCCTTTCACACAGAGACAGTCCTGTCCCCTATCACACAGGGAGAGTCCTGTGCCCTGTCACAGAGAGTCCTGTCGCCTGTCACACAGAGAGAGTCCTGTCTCCTGTCACACAGACATAGTCCTGCCCCTGTCTCACAGAGAGAGTCCTGTCCCCTGTCACACAGGGAGAGTCCTGTCCCCTGTCGCACAGAGAGAGTCCTGTGCCCTGTCACACAGAGAGAGTCCTGTGCCCTGTCACACGGAGAGAGTCCTTCCCTGTCACACAGAGAGAGTCCTGTCGCCTGTCCCACAGAGAGAGTCCTGTCTCCTGTCCCACAGAGAGAGTCCTGTCCCCTGTCGCACAGAGAGAGTCCTGTCCCCTGTCGCACAGAGAGAGTCCTGTCCCGTCGCACAGAGAGATTCCTGTCCCCTATCACACACGGAGTGTCCTCTCACCCATCACACATAGAGAATGTCCTGCCCCTGTCACACAGAGAGAGTCCTGTCCCCTGTCACACAGAGACAGACCTGTCCCCTGTCACACAGAGCGAGTCCTGTCACCGTGACACAGAGAGAGTCCTGTCACACAGAGAGAGTCCTGTCCCCTGTCACACAGAGAGAGTCCTGTCCCTCACCACACAGAAATAGTCCAGTCCCCTGTCACACAGAGAGCGTCCTGTCCCTTGTCACACAGAGCGAGTCCTGTCACCGTGACACAGAGAGAGTCCTGTCCCCTGTCACGCAGAGAGAGAGTCCTGTCCCCTGTCACACAGAGAGAGTCCTGTGCCCTGTCACACAGAGAGAGACCTGTCCCTTGTCACACAGAGAGAGTCCTGTCCCCTGTCACACAGAGAGAGTCCTGTCCCCTGTCACACAGAGACAGTCCTGTCCCCTGACAGAGAGAGTCCTGTCCCCTGTCACACAGAGAGAGTCCTGTCGCCTGTCACACAGAGACTGTCCTGTCCCCTATCACACAGGGAGAGTCCTGTGCCCTGTCACAGAGAGTCCTGTCGCCTGTCACACAGAGAGAGTCCTGTCTCCTGTCACACAGAGATAGTCCTGCCCCTGTCTCACAGAGAGAGTCCTGTCCCCTGTCACACAGAGAGAGTCCTGTCCCCTGTCACACAGGGAGAGTCCTGTCCCCTGTCGCACAGAGAGAGTCCTGTGCCCTGTCACACGGAGAGAGTCCTTCCCTGTCACACAGAGAGAGTCCTGTCTCCTGTCCCACAGAGAGAGTCCTGTCTCCTGTCCCACAGAGAGAGTCCTGTCCCCTGTCGCACAGTGAGAGTCCTGTGCCCTGTCACACAGAGAGAGTCCTGTGCCCTGTCACACAGGGAGAGTCCTGTCCCCTGTCGCACAGAGAGAGTCCTGTGCCCTGTCACACGGAGAGAGTCCTTCCCTGTCACACAGAGAGAGTCCTGTCGCCTGTCCCACAGAGAGAGTCCTGTCTCCTGTCCCACAGAGAGAGTCCTGTCCCCTGTCGCACAGTGAGAGTCCTGTCCCCTGTCGCACAGAGAGATTCCTGTCCCCTGTCACACAGAGACTGTCCTGTCCCCTATCACACACGGAGTGTCCTCTCACCCATCACACATAGAGAATGTCCTGCCCCTGTCACACAGAGAGAGTCCTGTCCCCTGTCACACAGAGACAGACCTGTCCCCTGTCACACAGAGCGAGTCCTGTCACCGTGACACAGAGAGAGTCCTGTCCCCTGTCACACAGAGAGAGTCCTGTCCCCTGTCACAGAGAGAGTCCTGTCCCCTGTCACAGAGAGAGAGTCCTGTCTCCTGTCACACAAAGAATGTCCTGTCCCCTGTCGCACAGAGAGAGTCCTGTCCCCTGTCACAGAGAGAGTCCTGTCCCCTGTCACAGAGAGAGTCCTGTCCCCTGTCACACAGAGAGAGTCCTGTCTCCTGTCACACAGAAATAGTCCTGCCCCTGTCTCACAGAGACAGTCCTGTCCCCTGTCACACGGAGAGAGTCCTGTCCCCTGTCACACAGAGAGAGACCTGTCCTTTATCACACACAACAAAAACCCAAAGCAAACTCAATTGCTACTTGGCCCTAAACAGACAATACAACATAGCTGATTACCTGACCATGGTAAAGGATAACAAACTGAGAAGAACCTGGACAAGGTACAGACTTAGCGAACATAGCCCAGCGATCGAAAAAGGCAGACACAGGCAGACCAGGCTGCCAAGAGAAGACAGGATATGCTCTCACTGCAGTCAGGGAGTAGTGGAGACAGAAATGCACTTCCTCACAGCCTGCGGAAAATATCAGGGCATCAGGGAGAATTTCTACCAAAAATTCTCACAAATATGCCCTGATTTCAGAAATCTGAATGACAACCAAAAACTCCCATTCCTACTGGGAGAAGAGAGAAGCTGTGTAACACTGGCGGCACACTATGTTACAGCTTGCCATGAACAGATGGACAACCAGTAAACTAAGAAAAGAATATATATAAACAATGCGAATGTATATTTATACACTCAGGGATATACCTGTTTATACACTGTATGAATAGAACTGCGTTTATGTGCTAAACCATAAATGTATTTTGATGCTTTGGCAACATAAAATGTAACTTACCATGCCAATATAGCGATTTGAATTGTGAATTATGAATTGTGAGAGTCCTGTCTCTTGTCACACACAGTGAGTCCTGTGCACTGTCACACAGAGAGAGTCCTGTCCCCTGTCACACAGGGAGAGTCCTGTCCCCTGTCACACAGGGAGAGTCCTGTCCCCTGTCACACAGGGAGAGTCCTGTCCCCTGTCGCACAGAGAGAGTCCTGTGCCCTGTCAGACAGAGAGAGTCCTTCCCTGTCACACAGAAAGAGTCATGTCCCCTGTCACACAGAGAGAGCCCTGTCCCCTGTCACACAGAGAGAGCCCTGTGCCCTGTCACACAGAGAGTCCTGTGCCCTGTCACACAGAGAGAGTCCTGTGCCCTGTCACACAGAGAGAGTCCTGTGCCCTGTCACACAGAGAGAGTCCTGTGCCCTGTCACACAGAGAGAGTCCTGTCCCCAGTCACACAGAGAGAGTCCTGTCCCCAGTCACAGAGAGAGTCATGTCCCCTGTCACACAGGGAGAGTCCTGTCCCCTGTCACACAGAGAGACTCCTGTCCCCTGTCACACAGAGAGAGTCCTGTCCCCTGTCACACACGGAGATTCCTGTCCCCTGTCTCACAGAGAGAGTCCTGTCCCCTGTCACACATATACGGTCCTGTCCCCTGTCATACAGAGCGAGTCCTGTCCCCTGTCACACAGAGAGAGACCTGTCCCCTGTCACACAGACAGAGTCCTGTCCTCTGTCACAAAGAGAGAGTCATATCCCGTGTCACACAGAGAGAGACCTGTCCCCTGTCACAGAGAGTGTCCTGTCCCCTGTCACAAAGAGAGAGTCCTGTCCCCTGTCACACAGAGGGAGTCCTGTCCCTGGTCACACAGATCGAGTCCTGTCCCCTGTCACACAGAGATACTCCTGTCACCTATCACAGAGATAGTCCTGTCCCTTGTCACACAGAGAGAGACCTGTCCCCTGTCACACAGCGAGAGTCCTGTCCCCTGTCACACAGAGAGAGTCCTGTCCCCTGTCACACAGATCGAGTCCTGTCCCCTGTCACACAGAGATACTCCTGTCACCTATCACAGAGATAGTCCTGTCCCTTGTCACACAGAGAGAGACCTGTCCCCTGTCACACAGCGAGAGTCCTGTCCCCTGTCACACAGAGAGAGTCCTGTCCCCTGTCACACAGATCGAGTCCTGTCCCCTGTCACACAGAGATAGTCCTGTCCCCTGTCACACAGAGAGAGAGTCCTGTCCCCTGTCACACAGAGAGAGTCCTGTCCACTGTCACACAGACAAAGTCCTGTCCCCTGTCACACAGAGAGAGTCCTGTCCCCTGTCACACTGAGAGAGTCCTGTGCACTGTCACAAACGGAGAGTCCTGTCCCCTGTCACACAGAGAGAGTCCTGTCCCCTGTCACACAGAGGGAGTCCTGTCCCTGGCCACACAGAGGGAGACCTGTCCCCTGTCACACAGAGCGAGTCCTCTCCCCTGTCACACAGAGAAAGTCCTGTCCCCTGTCACACAGAGAGAGAGACCTGTCCCCTGTCACACAGAGCGAGTCCTGTCCCCTGTCACACAGAGAGAGTCCTGTCCCCTGTCACACAGATCGAGTCCTGTCCCCTGTCACACAGAGTCCTGTCTCCTGTCACGCAGAGCGAGTCCTGTCCCCTGTCACACAGAGAGAATCATGTCCCCTGTCACACAGAGATACTCCTGTCCCCTATCACAGAGAAAGTCCTGTCCCTGCTCGCACACAGATAGTCCTGACCCCTGTCACAATGAGAGAATCCTGTCCCCTGTCACACAGAGAGAGACCTGCCCCCTGTCACACAGAAAGAGTCCTGTCTCCTGTCACGCAGGGAGAGTCCTGTCCCCTGTCACGCAGAGAGAGGTCTGACCCCTGTCACACAGAGAGAGTCCTGTCCCCTGTCACACAGAGAGAGTCCTGTCCCCTGTCACACAGAGATACTCCTGTCCCCTATCACACAGAGATACTCCTGTCCCCTATCACACAGAGATACTCCTGTCCCCTATCACACAGAGATAGTCCTGTCCCTTGTCACACAGAGAGAGTCCTGTCCCCTGTCACACAGAGAGAGTCCTGTCCCCCATAACACAGAGAGAGTCCTGTCTCCTGTCACACAGGGAGAGTCCTGTCCCCTGTCACACAGAGAGAGTCCTGTCCCCGTGTCGCAGAGAGTCCTGTCCCTTGTCACACAGAGAGGCCTGTCACACAGAGAGAGTCATGTGCCCTGTCGCACAGAGAGTCCTGTCCCCTGTCACACAGAGAGAGTCCTGTCCCCTGTCACACAGAGAGAGTCCTGTCTCCTGTCACACAGGGGGAGTCCTGTCCCTTGTCACACAGAGCAAGTCCTGTCCCCTGTCACAGAGAGGGTCCTGTCCCCGATCACACAGAGGTAGTCCTGTCCCTTGTCACACAGAGATACTCCTGTCCCCTATCACACAGAGAGTGTCCTGTCCCCTGTCACACAGCGAGAGTCCTGTCCCCTGTCACACAGAGAGTCCTGTCCCCTGTCACACAGAGAGAGTCCTGTCCCCTGTCACACAGATCGAGTCCTGTCCCCTGTCACACAGAGATAGTCCTGTCCCCTGTCACACAGAGAGAGAGTCCTGTCCCCTGTCACACAGAGAGAGTCCTGTCCCCTGTCACACAGAGAGTCCTGTCCCCTGTCACACAGAGAGAGTCCTGTCTCCTGTCACGCAGAGCGAGTCCTGTCCCCTGTCACACAGAGAGAATCATGTCCCCTGTCACACAGAGATACTCCTGTCCCCTATCACAGAGAAAGTCCTGTCCCTGCTCGCACACAGATAGTCCTGACCCCTGTCACAATGAGAGAATCCTGTCCCCTGTCACACAGAGAGAGACCTGCCCCCTGTCACACAGAAAGAGTCCTGTCTCCTGTCACGCAGGGAGAGTCCTGTCCCCTGTCACGCAGAGAGAGGTCTGACCCCTGTCACACAGAGAGAGTCCTGTCCCCTGTCACACAGAGAGAGTCCTGTCCCCAATAACACAGAGAGAGTCCTGTCCCCTGTTACACAGAGAGATTCCTGTCCCCTGTCACAAAGAGCGAGTCCTCTCCCCTGTCACACAGAGAGAGTCCTGTCCCCTGTCACACAGAGAGAGTCCTGTCCCCCATAACACAGAGAGAGTCCTGTCCCCTGTTACACAGAGAGATTCCTGTCCCCTGTCACACAGAGCGAGTCCTCTCCCCTGTCACACAGAGAAAGTCCTGTCCCCTGTCACACAGAGAGAGAGACCTGTCCCCTGTCACACAGAGCGAGTCCTGTCCCCTGTCACACAGATCGAGTCCTGTCTCCTGTCACGCAGAGCGAGTCCTGTCCCCTGTCACACAGAGAGAGTCCTGTCCCCTGTCACACAGAGAGAGTCCTGTCCCATGTTACACAGAGAGGGCCCTGTCCCCGTCACAAAGAGAGAGTTCTGTACCCTGTCACACAGAGTCCTGTCCCCTGTCACACACCGAGAGTCCTGTCCCCTGTCGCACAGAGAATGTCCTGTCCCCTGTCACAAAGAGAGATTCCTGTCCCCTGTCACAGAGAGAGTCATGTCCCCTGTCACAAAGAGAGAGTCCTGTCCCCTGTCACAGAGAGAGTCCTGTCCCCTGTCGCACAGAGAGAGTCCTGTCCCCTGTCACAGAGAGAGAGTCCTGTCCCTTGCCACACAGAGAGAGAGTCCTGTCCCTTGCCACACAGAGAGAGTCCTGTCCCCTGTGACACAGAGAGAGTCCTGTCCCCTGTGACACAGAGAGAGTCCTGTCCCCTGTCACACACAAAGTCCTGTCCCCTGTGACACAGAGAGAGTCCTGTCCCGTTACACAGTGAGATTCCTGACACCTGTCAAACAGAGAGAGTCCTGTCCCCTGTCACACACGGAGTGTCCTCTCACCCATCACACATAGAGAGTGTCCTGTCCCCTATCACACAGAGGTAGTCCTGTTCACTTTCACAGAGAGTGTCCTGTACCCTGTCACACACAGAGAGTCCTGTCCCTTGTCACACAGAGAGAGTCCTGTCCCGTGTCACAGAGAGAGACCTGTCCCGTCACACAGAGCGAGTCCTGTCCCCGTGTCGCAGAGAGTCCTGTCCCTTGTCACACAGAGAGAGTCCTGTCCCCTGTCACACAGAGAGAGTCCTGTCCCCTGTCACACAGAGAGAGTCCTGTCTCCTGTCACACAGGGGGAGTCCTGTCCCTTGTCACACAGAGCAAGTCCTGTCCCCTGTCACACAGAGATAGTCCTGTCCCCTGTCACACAGAGAGAGTCCTGTCCCCTGTCACACAGAGAGAGTCCTGTCCCCTGTCACACAGAGAGAGTCCTGTCCACTGTCACACAGACAAAGTCCTGTCCCCTGTCACACAGAGAGAGTCCTGTCCCCTGTCACACAGAGAGAGGCCTGTCCCCTGTCACACAGAGGGAGTCCTGTCCCTGGCCACACAGAGATAGTCCTGTCCCCTGTCACAAAGAGAGAGTCCTGTCCCCTGTCACACAGAGGGAGACCTGTCCCCTGTCACACAGAGCGAGTCCTCTCCCCTGTCACACAGAGAAAGTCCTGTCCCCTGTCACACAGAGAGAGAGACCTGTCCCCTGTCACACAGAGCGAGTCCTGTCCCCTGTCACACAGAGAGAGTCCTGTCTCCTGTCACGCAGAGCGAGTCCTGTCCCCTGTCACACAGAGAGAATCATGTCCCCTGTCACACAGAGATACTCCTGTCCCCTATCACAGAGAAAGTCCTGTCCCTGCTCGCACACAGATAGTCCTGACCCCTGTCACAATGAGAGAATCCTGTCCCCTGTCACACAGAGAGAGACCTGCCCCCTGTCACACAGAAAGAGTCCTGTCTCCTGTCACGCAGGGAGAGTCCTGTCCCCTGTCACGCAGAGAGAGGTCTGACCCCTGTCACACAGAGAGAGTCCTGTCCCCTGTCACACAGAGAGAGTCCTGTCCCCCATAACACAGAGAGAGTCCTGTCCCCTGTTACACAGAGAGATTCCTGTCCCCTGTCACACAGAGCGAGTCCTCTCCCCTGTCACACAGAGAAAGTCCTGTCCCCTGTCACACAGAGCGAGTCCTGTCCCCTGTCACACAGAGAGAGTCCTGTCCCCTGTCACACAGAGAGAGTCCTGTCCCCCATAACACACAGAGTGTCCTGTCCCCTGTCACACAGAGAGAGTCCTGTCCCCGTCACACAGAGAGAGTCCTGTCCCCTGTCACACAGAGAGAGTCCTGTCCCCTGTCACACAGAGAGAGTCCTGTCCCCTGTCACAAAGAGAGAGTCCTGTCCCCGGTCACACAGAGAGAGTCCTGTCCCCTGTCACAAAGAGAGAGTCCTGTCCCCGGTCACACAGAGAGAGTCCTGTCCCCTGTCACACAGAGCGTCCTGTCCCCTGTCAAATTCAAATTCAAATTCAAATCGCTTTATTGGCATGATAAGGTACATCTTATGTTGCCAAAGCATCAAAACACATTTATGGTTGAACACATAAACGCAGTTCTATTCATACAGTGTATAAACAGGTATATCCCTGAGTGTATAAATATACATTCGCATTGTTTATATATACTCTTTTCTTAGTTTACTGGTTGTCGCTCTGTTCATGGCAAGCTGTAACATAGTGTGCCGCCAGTGTTACACAGCTTCTCTCCTCCCCCAGTAGGTATGGGAGTTTTTGGTTGTCATTCAGATTTCTGAATTCAGGGCATATTTGTGAGAATTTTGGGTAGAAATTCTCCCTGATGCCCTGATATTTTCCACAGGCTGTGAGGAAGTGCATCTCTGTCTCCACTACTCCCTGACTGCAGTGAGAGCATATCCTGTCTTCTCTTGGCAGCCTGGTCTGCCTGTGTCTGCCTTTTTCGATCGCTAGGCTATGTTCGCTAAGTCTGTACCTTGTCAAGGTTCTTCTCAGTTTGTTATCCTTTACCAAGGTCAGGTAATCAGCTATGTTGTATTGTCTGTTTAGGGCCAAGTAGCAATTGAGTTTGCTTTGGGTTTTTGTTGTTTCTGCCCAATATGTCAGATATTTTTCCTTTTGCTTAGCGACGATTGTGTTGGGTCGAATTCTTTGTGTTACCCTGTCACTGTCCTGGGGCTGGTTATTGTTAGTATTGTTAGTAGCTACTTCACTGAGTCCCAGGACTAGTTGACTGAGGGTATTCTTCTTTATGGTCAGCTCTTGGCATTTCAGGGCGTCCTAGTGATAGCATTGGGGGTTGCTCATTTGTCGGTGATTCCAAAATTTGGTGGCTCTTTTTTGGATAGTGATTATTAATGGATATTGGCCTAGTTCCGCCCTGCATGCATTGTTTACTGTTTTCCTTTGAGTCCGGAGGATACTTTTGCAGAATTCTGCATGTAGGATCTCAATTGGGTGTTTGTCCCATTTTGCAAATTCTTGTGTTAGCGGTCCCCATACCTCACTGCCATAGAGCGCAATTGGTTCAATTACTGATTTGAAAATTTTGAGCCAAATGCTAATTGGGATTTCTATTTGGATTGATTTTTTGATGGCATAGAAAGCCCTTCTTGCTTTCTCTTTCAGTTCATTCACAGCCAGTTTGAAGTTTCCCGTAGAACTGATTTTTAAGCCCAAGTATGTGTAGTTAGTGGTTTGTTCAATTTTGGTTGTTCCTACTGTGAAATTTATTTTGGGTCCCTGATGTTTGGATCTTTGCTGGAACACAAGGACTTTGGTTTTTTGGGGATTTATTGTCAGGGCCCAAGTCTGGCAGTGCGACTCAAGCAGGTCCAGGTTCTGCTGTAGCCCCTCCTTAGTTGGTGACAGCAGAACCAGGTCGTCTGCATAGAGGAGGAATTTAACCTTGGATTCATATAGGGTGAGGCCGGGTGCTGTAGATTGTTCAAGTAGTTTTGCCAATCCATTATGTAAATATTAAAGAGTGTCGGTGAGATTGGCGAGCCCTGCATCACCCCCCGCCCCTGTGGGAAATATTTTGTTTGTTTGTCTCCAATTTTAACTGCACATTTGTTGTTTGTATACATTGATTTAATTACATCATATGTTTTCCCTCCTACCCCGCTTTCGATAAGTTTCAGGAATAAACCGTCATGCCAGATGGAGTCGAAAGCCTTCTGGAAATCTACAAAGCATGCGTAGATTTTGCTTTTGTTATGGTGAACGTGTTTGTCAATTAGGGTCTGTAGGGTGAAGATATGATCTGATGTTCTATAGTTTGGCAGGAATCCAATTTGGCTTTTACTCAGTCACCCTGTCACACAGAGAGAGTCCTGTCCCCTGTCACACAGAGAGAGTCCTGTCCCCTGTCACACAGAGAGAGTCCTGTCCCCTGTCACACAGAGAGAGTCCTGTCCCCTGTCACACAGAGAGAGTCCTGTCCCCTGTCACGCAGAGATAGTCCTGTCCCCTGCCACACAGAGAGAGTGCTGTCCCCTGTCACACAGAGAGAGACCTGTCCCCTGTCACACAGGGAGAGTCCTGTCCCCTGTCACACGGAGAGCGTCCTGTCCCCTGTCACACAGAGATAGTCCTGTCCCCTGTCACACAGTGAGTCCTGTCCCCTGTCACACAGAGAGAGTCCTGTCCCCTGTCACACAGAGAGAGTCCTGTCCCCTGTCACGAAGAGAAAGTCCTGTCCCCTGTCACACAGAGATAGCCCTGTCCCCATCACACAGGGTGAGTCCTATCCCCTGTCACACAGAGAGAGTCCTGTCCCCAGTCACACAGAGAGTGTCCTGTCCCCAGTCACACAGAGAGTGTCCTGTCCCCAGTCACACAGAGAGAGTCCTGTCCCCTGTCACAGAGAGAGGGTCCTGTCCCCTGTCACAGAGAGAGGGTCCTGTCCCCTTTCACACAGAGAGAGTCCTGTCCCCTGTCACACACCGAGAGTCCTGTCCCCTGTCACGAAGAGAAAGTCCTGTCCCCTGTCACACAGAGAGAGTCCTGTCCCCTGTCACAGAAAGAGTCCTGTCCCCTGTCACACAGAAAGAGTCCTGTTCCTTGTCACACAGAAAGAGTCCTGTCCCCTGTCACACAGAGAGAGTCCTGTCCCATGTTACACAGAGAGGGCCCTGTCCCCGTCACAAAGAGAGAGTCCTGTCCCCTGTCACACACCGAGAGTCCTGTCCCCTGTCGCACAGAGAATGTCCTGTCCCCTGTCACACAGAGAGATTCCTGTCCCCTGTCACAGAGAGAGTCATGTCCCCTGTCACAAAGAGAGAGTCCTGTCCCCTGTCACAGAGAGAGTCCTGTCCACTGTCACACGGAGAGAGCCCTGTCCCCTGTCGCACAGAGAGAGTCCTGTCCCCTGTCACAGAGAGAGAGTCCTGTCCCTTGCCACACAGAGAGTGAGTCCTGTCCCTTGCCACACAGAGAGAGTCCTGTCCCCTGTCACACAGAGAGAGTCCTGTCCCCGGTCACACAGAGATAGTCCTGTCCCCTGTCACACACAAAGTCCTGTCCCCTGTGACACAGAGAGAGTCCTGTCCCGTTACACAGTGAGATTCCTGACACCTGTCAAACAGAGAGAGTCCTGTCCCCTGTCACACACGGAGTGTCCTCTCACCCATCACACATAGAGAGTGTCCTGTCCCCTATCACACAGAGGTAGTCCTGTTCCCTTTCACACAGAGAGAGTCCTGTCCCCTATCACAGAGAGTGTCCTGTACCCTGTCACACACAGAGAGTCCTGTCCCTTGTCACACAGAGAGAGTCCTGTCCCCGTGTCGCAGAGAGTCCTGTCCCTTGTCACACAGAGAGGCCTGTCACACAGAGACAGTCATGTGCCCTGTCGCACAGAGAGTCCTGTCCCCTGTCACACAGAGAGAGTCCTGTCCCCTGTCACACAGAGAGAGTCCTGTCCCCTGTCACACAGAGAGAGTCCTGTCTCCTGTCACACAGGGGGAGTCCTGTCCCTTGTCACACAGAGCAAGTCCTGTCCCCTGTCACACAGAGAGGGTCCTGTCCCCGATCACACAGAGGGAGCCCTGTCCCCTGTCACACAGAGATACTCCTGTCCCCTATCACACAGAGATAGTCCTGTCCCTTGTCACACAGAGAGAGACCTGTCCCCTGTCACACAGAGAGTGTCCTGTCCCCTGTCACACAGCGAGAGTCCTGTCCCCTGTCACACAGAGAGAGTCCTGTCCCCTGTCACACAGATCGAGTCCTGTCCCCTGTCACACAGAGAGAGTCCTGTCCCCTGTCACACAGAGAGAGTCCTGTCCCCTGTCACACAGAGAGAGTCCTGTCCCCTGTCACACTGAGAGAGTCCTGTGCACTGTCACAAACGGAGAGTCCTGTCCCCTGTCACACAGAGAGAGTCCTGTCCCCTGTCACACAGAGGGAGTCCTGTCCCTGGCCACACAGAGATAGTCCTGTCCCCTGTCACAAAGAGAGAGTCCTGTCCCCTGTCACACAGAAGGAGACCTGTCCCCTGTCACACAGAGAGAGAGTCCTGTCTCCTGTCACGCAGAGCGAGTCCTGTCCCCTGTCACACAGAGAGAATCATGTCCCCTGTCACACAGAGATACTCCTGTCCCCTATCACAGAGAAAGTCCTGTCCCTGCTCGCACACAGATAGTCCTGACCCCTGTCACAATGAGAGAATCCTGTCCCCTGTCACACAGAGAGAGACCTGCCCCCTGTCACACAGAAAGAGTCCTGTCTCCTGTCACGCAGGGAGAGTCCTGTCCCCTGTCACGCAGAGAGAGGTCTGACCCCTGTCACACAGAGAGAGTCCTGTCCCCTGTCACACAGAGAGAGTCCTGTCCCCCATAACACAGAGAGTCCTGTCCCCTGTTACACAGAGAGATTCCTGTCCCGTCACAAAGAGAGAGTCCTGTCCCCTGTCACACAGAGCGAGTCCTCTCCCCTGTCACACAGAGAAAGTCCTGTCCCCAGTCACACAGAGAGAGAGACCTGTCCCCTGTCACACAGAGCGAGTCCTGTCCCCTGTCACACAGAGAGAGTCCTGTCCCCTGTCACACAGATCGAGTCCTGTCTCCTGTCACGCAGAGCGAGTCCTGTCCCCTGTCACACAGAGAGAGTCCTGTCCCCCATAACACAGAGAGAGTCCTGTTCCCTGTCACACAGAGAGAGTCCTGTCCCCTGTCACACAGAGAGCGTCCTGTCCCCTGTCACACAGAGAGAGTCCTGTCCCCTGTTACACAGAGAGATTCCTGTCCCCTGTCACAAAGAGAGAGTCCTGTCTCCTGTCACACAGGGAGAGTCCTGTCCCTGGCCACACAGAGATAGTCCTGTCCCCTGTCACAAAGAGAGACTCCTGTCCCCTGTCACACAGAGGGAGACCTGTCCCCTGTCATACAGAGCGAGTCCTGTCCCCTGTCGCACAGAGAGAGTCCTGTCCCCTGTCACACAGAGAGAGTCCTGTCCCCTGTCACACAGAGGGAGTCCTGTCCCTTGTCACACAGAGAGAGTCCTGTCCCCTGTCACGCAGAGAGAGTCCTGTCTCCTGTCACGCAGGGAGAGTCCTGCTCCCTGTCACACAGAGAGAGTCATGTCCACGTCACACAGAGAGAGTCCTGTCCCCTGTCACGCAGAGAGAGTTCTGACCCCGGTCACACAGAGAGAGTCATGTCCCCTGTCATGCACAGATAGTCCTGTCCCCGGTCACACAGAGGGAGTCCTGTCCCCTGTCAAACAGAGAGAGTCCTGTCCCCTGCCGCACAGAGAGAGTCCTGTCCCCTGCCGCACAGAGAGAGTCCTGTCCCCTGCCGCACAGAGAGAGTCCTGTCCCCTGCCGCACAGAGAGAGTCCTGTCCCCTGCCGCACAGAGAGAGTCCTGTCCCCTGTCACGCAGAGAGAGTCCTGTCCCCTGTCACGCAGAGAGAGTTCTGACCCCTGTCACAGAGAGAATCCTGTCCCCTGTCACACAGAAAGAGTCCTCTCCGCTGTCACAGAGTGCGAGTCCTGTCCCCTGTCACACAGAGAGAGTCCTGTCCCCTGTCACACAGAAAGAGTCCTGTCCCTTGTCGCACAGAGAGAGTCCTGTGCCCTGTCACAAAGAGAGAGTCCTGTCCCCGGTCACACAGAGAGAGTCCTGTCCCCTGACACACACAGAGTGTCCTGTCCCCTGTCACACAGAGAGAGTCCTGTCCCCGTCACACAGAGAGAGTCCTGTCCCCGGTCACACAGAGAGAGTCCTGTCCCCTGTCACAAAGAGAGAGTCCTGTCCCCTGTCACACAGAGCGTCCTGTCCCCTGTCAAATTCAAATTCAAATTCAAATCGCTTTATTGGCATGATAAGGTACATCTTATGTTGCCAAAGCATCAAAACACATTTATGGTTGAACACATAAACGCAGTTCTATTCATACAGTGTATAAACAGGTATATCCCTGAGTGTATAAATATACATTTGCATTGTTTATATATACTCTTTTCTTAGTTTACTGGTTGTCCCTCTGTTCATGGCAAGCTGTAACATAGTGTGCCGCCAGTGTTACACAGCTTCTCTCCTCCCCCAGTAGGTATGGGAGTTTTTGGTTGTCATTCAGATTTCTGAATTCAGGGCATATTTGTGAGAATTTTGGGTAGAAATTCTCCCTGATGCCCTGATATTTTCCACAGGCTGTGAGGAAGTGCATCTCTGTCTCCACTACTCCCTGACTGCAGTGAGAGCATATCCTGTCTTCTCTTGGCAGCCTGGTCTGCCTGTGTCTGCCTTTTTCGATCGCTAGGCTATGTTCGCTAAGTCTGTACCTTGTCAAGGTTCTTCTCAGTTTGTTATCCTTTACCAAGGTCAGGTAATCAGCTATGTTGTATTGTCTGTTTAGGGCCAAGTAGCAATTGAGTTTGCTTTGGGTTTTTGTTGTTTCTGCCCAATATGTCAGATATTTTTCCTTTTGCTTAGCGACGATTGTGTTGGGTCGAATTCTTTGTGTTACCCTGTCACTGTCCTGGGGCTGGTTATTGTTAGTATTGTTAGTAGCTACTTCACTGAGTCCCAGGACTAGTTGACTGAGGGTATTCTTCTTTATGGTCAGCTCTTGGCATTTCAGGGCGTCCTAGTGATAGCATTGGGGGTTGCTCATTTGTCGGTGATTCCAAAATTTGGTGGCTCTTTTTTGGATAGTGATTATTAATGGATATTGGCCTAGTTCCGCCCTGCATGCATTGTTTACTGTTTTCCTTTGAGTCCGGAGGATACTTTTGCAGAATTCTGCATGTAGGATCTCAATTGGGTGTTTGTCCCATTTTGCAAATTCTTGTGTTAGCGGTCCCCATACCTCACTGCCATAGAGCGCAATTGGTTCAATTACTGATTTGAAAATTTTGAGCCAAATGCTAATTGGGATTTCTATTTGGATTGATTTTTTGATGGCATAGAAAGCCCTTCTTGCTTTCTCTTTCAGTTCATTCACAGCCAGTTTGAAGTTTCCCGTAGAACTGATTTTTAAGCCCAAGTATGTGTAGTTAGTGGTTTGTTCAATTTTGGTTGTTCCTACTGTGAAATTTATTTTGGGTCCCTGATGTTTGGATCTTTGCTGGAACACAAGGACTTTGGTTTTTTGGGGATTTATTGTCAGGGCCCAAGTCTGGCAGTGCGACTCAAGCAGGTCCAGGTTCTGCTGTAGCCCCTCCTTAGTTGGTGACAGCAGAACCAGGTCGTCTGCATAGAGGAGGAATTTAACCTTGGATTCATATAGGGTGAGGCCGGGTGCTGTAGATTGTTCAAGTAGTTTTGCCAATCCATTATGTAAATATTAAAGAGTGTCGGTGAGATTGGCGAGCCCTGCATCACCCCCCGCCCCTGTGGGAAATATTTTGTTTGTTTGTCTCCAATTTTAACTGCACATTTGTTGTTTGTATACATTGATTTAATTACATCATATGTTTTCCCTCCTACCCCGCTTTCGATAAGTTTCAGGAATAAACCGTCATGCCAGATGGAGTCGAAAGCCTTCTGGAAATCTACAAAGCATGCGTAGATTTTGCTTTTGTTATGGTGAACGTGTTTGTCAATTAGGGTCTGTAGGGTGAAGATATGATCTGATGTTCTATAGTTTGGCAGGAATCCAATTTGGCTTTTACTCAGTCACCCTGTCACACAGAGAGAGTCCTGTCCCCTGTCACACAGAGAGAGTCCTGTCCCCTGTCACACAGAGAGAGTCCTGTCCCCTGTCACACAGAGAGAGTCCTGTCCCCTGTCACGCAGAGATAGTCCTGTCCCCTGCCACACAGAGAGAGTGCTGTCCCCTGTCACACAGAGAGAGACCTGTCCCCTGTCACACAGGGAGAGTCCTGTCCCCTGTCACACGGAGAGCGTCCTGTCCCCTGTCACACAGAGATAGTCCTGTCCCCTGTCACACAGTGAGTCCTGTCCCCTGTCACACAGAGAGAGTCCTGTCCCCTGTCACACAGAGAGAGTCCTGTCCCCTGTCACACAGAGAGAGTCCTGTCCCCTGTCACACAGAGAGAGTCCTGTCCCCTGTCACGCAGAGATAGTCCTGTCCCCTGCCACACAGAGAGAGTCCTGTCCCCTGTCACACAGAGAGAGTCCTGTCCCCTGTCACACAGAGAGAGACCTGTCCCCTGTCACACAGGGAGAGTCCTGTCCCCTGTCACACGGAGAGCGTCCTGTCCCCTGTCACACGGAGAGCGTCCTGTCCCCTGTCACACAGAGATAGTCCTGTCCCCTGTCACACAGTGAGTCCTGTCCCCTGTCACACAGAGAGAGTCCTGTCCCCTGTCACACAGAGAGAGTCCTGTCCCCTGTCACACAGAGAGAGTCCTGTCACCTTGACACAGAAAGAGTCCTGTCCCCTGTCACGAAGAGAAAGTCCTGTCCCCTGTCACACAGAGAGTCCTGTCCACTGTCACACGGAGAGTGCCCTGTCCCCTGTCACAGAGAGAGAGTCCTGTCCCTTGCCACACAGAGAGAGAGTCCTGTCCCTTGCCACACAGAGAGAGTCCTGTGCCCTGTGACACAGAGAGAGTCCTGTCCCCTGTGACACAGAGAGAGTCCTGTCCCCGGTCACACAGAGAGAGACCTGTCCCGTTACACAGTGAGATTCCTGACACCTGTCAAACAGAGAGAGTCCTGTCCCCTGTCACACACGGAGTGTCCTCTCACCCATCACACATAGAGAGTGTCCTGTCCCCTATCACACAGAGGTAGTCCTGTTCCCTTTCACACAGAGAGAGTCCTGTCCCCTATCAAACAGAGGGAGTCCTGTCCCCTATCACAGAGAGTGTCCTGTACCCTGTCACACAGAGAGAGTCCTGTCCCTTGTCACACAGAGAGCGTCCTGTCCCTTGTCACACAGAGAGAGACCTGTCCCGTCACACAGAGCGAGTCCTGTCTCCGTGTCGCAGAGAGTCCTGTCCCTTGTCACACAGAGAGGCCTGTCACACAGAGAGAGTCATGTGCCCTGTCGCACAGAGAGTCCTGTCCCCTGTCACACAGAGAGAGTCCTGTCTCCTGTCACACAGAGAGAGTCCTGTCTCCTGTCACACAGGGGGAGTCCTGTCCCTTGTCACACAGAGCAAGTCCTGTCCCCTGTCACACAGAGAGGGTCCTGTCCCCGATCACACAGAGGGAGCCCTGTCACACAGAGAGTCCTGTGCCCTGTCACAGAGAGAGTCCTGTCCCTTTTCACACGGAGAGAGTCCTGTCCCTTGTCACACAGAGATAGTCCTGTCCCTTGTCACACAGAGAGAGGCCAAAAACGACACGGAAAAATACCAGAAAACAATTAGCAATGCATCAACTCAAGCTCTCTTGGACACCTTTCTGGATAACATATACACTCACAATAAAGAAGGCATAAACCGGGCAGTTATTAACCTAAACAATATTTTTGATAATTTGGCAACAAGTGCAAACTTGAAAGCTCGCAAGAACAAACCCAAAACAATAAACTATGAAAAATTGTTTGACCCAGATTGCCATAACATGAGGAAAAAACTTAGAAAAATATCAAACCAAAAACACAGACATCCAGAAAACGAGGAATTACGCCTTACTTATTGTCAGACACGAACACAATACAGAAACACACTCAGAACCAAAAAAGAGCAATATATTAAGAATACACTCAGCTCCATGGAGGAATCCATTGATTCCAATTGTTTCTGGGACAACTTGAATACACTACACAAAAAACAACACCTGGTTCTGCTGTCACCAACTAAGGAGGGTCTACAGCAGAACCTGGACCTGCTGGAGTCGTACTGCCAGACTTGGGCCCTGACAATAAATCCCCAAAAAACCAAAGTCCTTGTGTTCCAGCAAAGATCCAAACATCAGGGACCCAAAATAAATTTCACAGTAGGAACAACCAAAATTGAACAAACCACTAACTACACATACTTGGGCTTAAAAATCAGTTCTACGGGAAACTTCAAACTGGCTGTGAATGAACTGAAAGAGAAAGCAAGAAGGGCTTTCTATGCCATCAAAAAATCAATCCAAATAGAAATCCCAATTAGCATTTGGCTCAAAATTTTCAAATCAGTAATTGAACCAATTGCGCTCTATGGCAGTGAGGTATGGGGACCGCTAACACAACAAGAATTTGCAAAATGGGACAAACACCCAATTGAGATCCTACATGCAGAATTCTGTAAAAGTATCCTCCGGACTCAAAGGAAAACAGTAAACAATGCATGCAGGGCGGAACTAGGCCAATATCCATTAATAATCACTATCCAAAAAAGAGCCACCAAATTTTGGAATCACCGACAAATGAGCAACCCCCAATGCTATCACTAGGACGCCCTGAAATGCCAAGAGCTGACCATAAAGAAGAATACCCTCAGTCAACTAGTCCTGGGACTCAGTGAAGTAGCTACTAACAATACTAACAATAACCAGCCCCAGGACAGTGACAGGGTAACACAAAGAATTCGACCCAACACAATCGTCGCTAAGCAAAAGGAAAAATATCTGACATATTGGGCAGAAACAACAAAAACCCAAAGCAAACTCAATTGCTACTTGGCCCTAAACAGACAATACAACATAGCTGATTACCTGACCTTGGTAAAGGATAACAAACTGAGAAGAACCTTGACAAGGTACAGACTTAGCGAACATAGCAGAGCGATCGAAAAAGGCAGACACAGGCAGACCAGGCTGCCAAGCGAAGACAGGATATGCTCTCACTGCAGTCAGGGAGTAGTGGAGACAGAGATGCACTTCCTCACAGCCTGTGGAAAATATCAGGGAATCAGGGAGAATTTCTACCAAAAATTCTCACAAATATGCCATGAATTCAGAAATCTGAATGACAACCAAAAACTCCCATACCTACTGGGGGAGGAGAGAAGCTGTGTAACACTGGCGGCACACTATGTTACAGCTTGCCATGAACAGAGGGACAACCAGTAAACTAAGAAAAGAGTATATATAAATAATGCGATTGTATATTTATACACTCAGGGATATACCTGTTCATACACTGTATGAATAGAACTGCATTAATGTGTTCAACCATAAATGTATTATGATGCTTTGGCAACATAAGATGCACCTTACTTTGCCAATAAAGCGATTTGAATTTGAATTTGAATTTCAGAGTCCTGTCCCTTGTCACAAAGAGAGAGTCCTGTCCACTGTCACACAGAGCGAGTCCTGTCCCCTGTCACACAGAGCGTCCTGTCCCCTGTCACACAGAGAGAGTCCTGTCCACTGTCGTACAGAGAGTCCTGTCCCCTGTCACACGGAGAGAGTCCTGTCCCCATCACACAGAGAGAGTCCTGTCCCCTGTCACACAGAGAGAGTCCTGTCCCCTGTCACACAGAGAGAGTCCTGTCCCCTATCACACAGAGGGAGTCCTGTCCCCTATCACACAGAGAGTGTCCTGTACCCTGTCACACAGAGTGAGTCTTGTCCCCTGTCACACAGAGAGAGTCTTGTCCCCTGTCACACAGAGAGAGTCCTGTCCCCTGTGACAGAGGTAGTCCTGTCCCCATCACACAGTGATAGTCCTGTCCCCTGTCACAGAGGTAGTCCTGTTCCCTTTCACACAGAGAGAGTCCTGTCCCCTATCAAACAGAGGGAGTCCTGTCCCCTATCACAGAGTGTGTCCTGTACCCTGTCACACACAGAGAGTCCTGTCCCTTGTCACACAGAGAGAGTCCTGTCCCGTCACACAGAGCGAGTCCTGTCCCCGTGTCGCAGAGAGTCCTGTCCCTTGTCACACAGAGTCCTGTCCACTGTCGCACAGAGAGAGTCCTGTCCCCTGTCACACAGAGAGTGTCCTGTCCCCATCACACAGAGAGAGTCATGTGCCCTGTCGCACAGAGAGTCCTGTCCCCTGTCACACAGAGAGAGTCCTGTCCCCTGTCACACAGAGAGAGTCCTGTCCACTGTCACTCAGAGCGAGTCCTGTCGCCTGTCACACAGACAGAGTCCTGTCCATTGTCGCACAGAGAGTCCTGTCCGTTGTCGCACAGAGATAGTCGAGTCCTGTCCCCTGTCACAGAGAGAGTCCTGTCCCCTGTCACACAGAGAGAGCCCTGTCCCCGTCACAGTGAGAGAGTCCTGTCCCCTGTCACACAGAGAGAGTCCTGTCCCCTGTCACACAGAGAGAGTCCTGTCCCCTGTCACACAGAGAGAGTCCTGTCCCCTGTCACACAGAGAGAGTCCTGTCCCCTGTCACACAGAGAGAGTCCTGTCCCCTGTCACACAGAGAGAGTCCTGTCCCCTGTCACACAGAGAGTCCTGTCCCCTGTCACACAGAGAGTCCTGTCCCCTGTCACACAGAGAGAGTCCTGTCCCCTGTCACACAGAGAGAGTCCTGTCCCCTGTCACACAGAGAGAGTCCTGTCCCCTGTCACACAGAGAGAGTCCTGTCCCCTGTCACACAGAGAGAGTCCTGTCCCCTGTCACACAGAGAGAGTCCTGACCCCTGTCACACAGAGCGAGTCCTGTCCCCGTGTCACAGAGAGAGTCCTGTCCCCTGTCACAGAGAGTCCTGTCCCCTGTCACACAGAGAGAGTCCTGTCCCCTGTCACACAGAGAGAGTCCTGTCCCCTGTCACACAGAGAGAGTCCTGTCCCCTGTCACACAGAGAGAGTCCTGTCCCCTGTCACACAGAGAGAGTCCTGTCCCCTGTCACACAGAGTCCTGTCCCCTGTCACACAGAGAGAGTCCTGTCCCCTGTCACACAGAGAGAGTCCTGTCCCCTGTCACACAGAGAGAGTCCTGACCCCTGTCACACAGAGCGAGTCCTGTCCCCGTGTCACAGAGAGAGTCCTGTCCCCTGTCACACAGAGAGAGTCCTGTCCCCTGTCACACAGAGAGAGTCCTGTCCCCTGTCACACACAGAGAGTCCTGTCCCCTGTCACACAGAGAGAGTCCTGACCCCTGTCACACAGAGCGAGTCCTGTTCCCTGTAACAGAGAGAGACCTGTCCACTGTCACACAGAGAGAGTCCTGTCCCCTGTCACACAGAGAGAGTCCTGTCCCCTGTCACACAGAGAGTGTCCTGTCCCCTGTCACACAGAGGTAGTCCTGTCCCCTGTCACACAGAGGTAGTCCTGTCCCGTATCGCACAGAGAGTCCTTTCCCCTGTCACACAGAGAGAGTCCTGTCCACTGTCTCACAGAGAGAGTCCTGTCCCCTTTCACACAGAGAGAGTCCTGTCCCCTTTCACACAGAGAGAGTCCTGTCCCCTTTCACACAGAGAGAATCCTGTCCCCTGTCACACAGAGATAGTCCTGTCCCCTGTCACACAGAGAGAGTACTGTCTCCTGTCACACATGTAGATTCCTGTCCCCTGTCACACAGAGAGTGCTGTCCACTGTCACACAGAGAAAGTCATGTCCCCTGTCACACAGAGAGAGTCCTGTCCCCTGTCACACAGAGAGAGACCTGTCCCCTGTCACACAGAGCAAGTCCTGTCCTCGTGTCACAGAGTTAGTCCTGTCCCCTGTCGCACAGAGAGAGTCCTGTGCCCTGTCACACAGAGAGAGTCCTGTCGCTGTCACACAGAGAGAGTCCTGTCCCCTGTCAAACAGAGAGAGTCCTGTCCCCTGTCACACAGAGAGAGTCCTGTCCCCTGTCACACAGAGAGAGTCCTGTCCCCTGTCACACAGAGAGAGTCCTGTCCCCTGTCACACAGAGAGAGTCCTGTCCCCTGTCACAGAGAGAGTCCTGTCCCCTGTCACAGAGAGAGTCCTGTCCCCTGTCACAGAGAGAGTCCTGTCCCCTGTCACAGAGAGAGTCCTGTCCCCTGTCACACAGAGCGAGTCCTGTCCCCTGTCACACAGAGCGAGTCCTGTCCCCTGTCACACAGAGCGAGTCCTGTCCCCTGTCACACAGAGCGAGTCCTGTCCCCTGTCACACAGAGCGAGTCCTGTCCCCTGTCACACAGAGCGAGTCCTGTCCCCTGTCACACAGAGCGAGTCCTGTCCCCTGTCACACAGAGCGAGTCCTGTCCCCTGTCACACAGAGCGAGTCCTGTCCCCTGTCACACAGAGCGAGTCCTGTCCCCTGTCACACAGAGCGAGTCCTGTCCCCTGTCACACAGAGCGAGTCCTGTCCCCTGTCACACAGAGCGAGTCCTGTCCCCTGTCACACAGAGCGAGTCCTGTCCCCTGTCACACAGAGCGAGTCCTGTCCCCTGTCACACAGAGCGAGTCCTGTCCCCTGTCACACAGAGCGAGTCCTGTCCCCTGTCACACACAGAGAGTCCTGTCCCCTGTCACACAGAGGGAGTCCTGTCGCCTGTCACACAGAGAGTGCCCTGTCCCCTGTCACAGAGAGAGAGTCCTGTCCCCTGTCACAGAGAGAGAGTCATGTCCCCTGTCACACACGGAGTCCTGTCGCCTGTCACACAGAGATAGTCCTGTCCCCCGTCACACAGAGATAGTCCTGTCCCCCGTCACACAGAGAGAGTCCTGTCCCTTGTCACACAGAGAGAGAGTCGTGTCCCCTGTCACACAGAGAGAGTCCTGTCAATTCACAATTCACAATTGAAATCGCTTTATTGGCATGATAAGTTACATCTTATGTTGCCAATGCATCAAAATACATTTATGGTTTAGCACATAAACGCAGTTCTATTCATACAGTGTATAAACAGGTATATCCCTGAGTGTATAAATATACATTCGCATTATTTATATATATTCTTTTCTTAGTTTACTGGTTGTCCCTCTGTTCATGGCAAGCTGTAACATAGTGTGCCGCCAGTGTTACACAGCTTCTCTCCTCTCCCAGTAGGAATGGGAGTTTTTGGTTGTCATTCAGATTTCTGAAATCAGGGCATATTTGTGAGAATTTTTGGCAGAAATTCTCCCTGATGCCCTGATATTTTCCGCAGGCTGTGAGGAAGTGCATCTCTGTCTCCACTACTCCCTGACTGCAGTGAGAGCATATCTTTTCTTCTCTTGGCAGCCTGGTCTGCCTGTGTCTGCCTTTTTCGATCGCTAGGATATGTTCGCTAAGTCTGTACATTGTCAAGGTTCTTCCTGTCGCTTGTCACACAGAAAGAGTCCTGCACCCTGTCACACAGAGAGAGTCATGTGCCCTGTCGCACAGAGAGTCCTGTCCCCTTTCACACAGAGAGAGTCCTGTCCCTTGTCACACAGAGAGAGTCCTGTCCCTTGTCACACAGAGAGAGTCCTCTCCTCTGTCACACAGAGAGAGTCCTGTCCCCTGTCACACAGAGAGAGCCCTGTCACACAGAGAGACTTCTGACCCTTGTCACACAGAGAGAGCCCTGTCCCCTGTCACAGTGAGAGAGTCCTGTCCCCTGTCACACAGAGCAAGTCCTGTCCCCGTGTCACACAGAGAGAGTCCTGTACCCTGTCGCACAGAGAGTTTCCTGTCCCCTGTCACACAGAGGGAGTCCTGTCCCCTGTCACACAGAGAGAGTCCTGTCGCTGTCACACAGAGGGAGTCCTGTCCCCTGTCACACAGAGAGAGTCCTGTCCCTTGTCACACAGAAAGAGTCCTGCACCCTGTCACACAGAAAGAGCCCTGTCCCTTGTCACACAGAGAGAGTCCTGTCCCCTGTCACAGTGAGAGAGTCCTGTCCCCTGTCACACAGAGCAAGTCCTGTCCCCGTGTCACAGAGAGAGTCCTGTCCCCTGTCGCACAGAGAGAGTCCTGTCCCCGTCACACAGAGAGAGTCCTGTCCCCTGTCACACAGATGTAGTCCTGCCCCTGTCGCACAGAGAGAGTCCTGTCCCCGTCACACAGAGAGAGAGCTGTCCCCTGTCACACAGAGATAGTCCTGTCCCCTATCACAGAGGTAGTCCTGTCCCCTGTCACACAGGGGTAGTCCTGTCCCCTGTCGCACAGAGAGATTCCTGTCCCCTGTCGCACAGAGAGAGTCCTGTCCCTTGTCACACAGAGAGACTTCTGACCCTTGTCTCACAGAGAGAGTCCTGTCCCCTGTCACAGAGATAGTCCTGTCCCCTGTCGCACAGAGAGAGTCCTGTCCCCTGTCATACAGAGAGATTCCTGTCCCCTGTCACACAGAGAATCCTGTCCCCTGTCGCACAGAGTGTCCTGTCCCCTGTCAAACAGAGAGAGTCCTGTCCCCTATCACACAGAGATAGTCCTGTCCCCTGTCACACAGAGGTAGTCCTGTCCCCTGTCGCACAGAGAGAGTCCTGTGCCCGTCACACAGAGAGAGTCCTGTGCCCGTCACACAGAGAGAGTCCTGTGCCCGTCACACAGAGAGAGTCCTGTCCCCCATCACAGAGATAGTCCTGTCCCCTATCACACAGAGATAGTCCTGTCCCCTATCACACAGAGGTAGTCCTGTCCCCTGTCGCACAGAAAGAGTCCTGCCCCCGTCACACAGAGAGAGTCCTGTCCCCTGTCACACACGGTGTGTCCTCCCACCCATCACACAAAGAGAGAGTCCTGCCACGGTCACACAGAGAGAGTCCTGTCCCCTATCACACAGAGAGAGTCATGTGCCCTGTCGCAGAGAGTCCTGTCCCCTGTCACACAGAGCGAGTCCTGTCCCCTGTCACACAGAGAGAGTCCTGTCCCCTGTCACACAGAGAGTCCTGTCCCCTGTCACACAAAGAAAGTCCTGTCCCCTGTCACACAGAGAGAGTCCTGTCCCCTGTCACAGAGAGAGCCCTGTCCCCTGACACACACGGAGTGTCCTCTCACCCATCACACATAGAGAGTGTCCTGTCCCCTGTCACACTGAGAGAGTGCTGTCTCCTGTAACACAGAGAGAGCCCTGTCCCCTGTCACACAGAGAGAGACCGGCCCCTGTCACACAGACAGAGTCCTGTCCCCTGTCACAAAGAGCGAGTCCTGTCCCCTGTCACACAGAGGGAGTCCTGTCCCCTGTCACACAGAGAGCGTCCTGTCCCTTGTCACACAGAGAGAGTTCCATCCCCTGTCACACAGAGCGAGTCCTGTCCCCTGTCATACAAAGTGTCCTGTCACACAGAGAGAGTCCTGTCTCCGTTCACACAGAGAGAGTCCTGTCCCTTGTCACACAGAGAGAGTCCTGTCCCCTATCACACAGAGAGAGCCATGTGCCCTGTCGCAGAGAGCCCTGTCCCCTGTCACAGAGAGAGCCCTGTCACAGAGAGAGTCCTGTCCCCTGTCACACAGAGAGAGTCCTGTCCCCTATCACACAGAGAGAGTCCTGTCCCCTGTCACACAGAGAGAGTCCTGTCCCCTGACACACTGAGAGAGTGCTGTCTCCTGTAACACAGAGAGAGTCCTGTCCCCTGTCACACAGAGGTAGTCCTGTCCCCTGTCGCACAGAGAGAGTCCTGTCTCCTGTCACACAGAGAGAGTCCTGTCCCCTCTCACACAGAGAGAGTCCTGTCCCCTGTCGCACAGAAAGAGTCCTGTCCCCTGTCGCACAGAGATAGTCCTGTCCCATATCACACAGAGAGAGTCGTGTCACACAGAGAGTCCTGTCCACTGTCGCAGAGAGTCCTGCCCCTCTCACACAGAGAGTCCTGTCCCCTATCACACAGAGAGATTCCTGTGCCCTGTCACACAGAGAGAGTCCTGTCCCCTGTCACACAGAGCGAGTCCTGTCCCCTGTCACACAGAGAGAGTCCTGTCCCCTGTCACACAGAGAGAGTCCTGTCCCCTGTCACACAGAGAGTCATGTCCCTTGTCACACAGAGCAAGTCCTGTCCCCGTGTCACAGAGAGAGTCCTGTCGCTGTCACACAGAGAGAGTGCTGTCCCCTGTCACACAGAGAGAGAGTCCTGTCCCTTGTCACACAGAGAGAATCCTGTACCCTGTAACACAGAGCAAGTCCTGTCCCCGTGTCACAGAGAGAGTCCTGTCCCCTGTCACAAAATGAGTGTCCTGTCCCCTGTCACACAGAGAGAGTCCTCATAGAGTCAGAGATTTACAGCACAGAAAGAGGCCCTTCGGCCCATCGTGTCTGCGCCTGTCACACAGAGAGAGTCCTGTCCCCTGTTGCAGAGACATTCCTGTCCCCCGTCACACAGAGAGTCCTGTCGCTGTCACACAGAGAGAGTCCTTTCCCTTGTCACACAGAGAGAGTTCTTTCCCTTGTCACACAGAGAGAGTCCTGTACCCTGTAACACAGAGAGAGTCCTGTCCCTTGTCACACAGAGAGAGTCCTGTCCCTTGTCACACAGAGAGAGTCCTGTCCCCTGTCACACAGACAGAGTCCTGTCCCCTGTCACAGAGAGAGAATCCTGTCCCCTGTCACAATTCACAATTCAAATCGCTTTATTATCATGATAAGTTACATCTTATGTTGCCAAAGCATCAAAATACATTTATGGTTTAGCACATAAACGCAGTTCTATTCATACAGTGTATAAACAGGTGTATCCCTGAGTGTATAAATATACATTCGCATTGTTTATATATATTCTTTTCTTAGTTTACTGGTTGTCCCTCTGTTCATGGCAAGCTGTAACATAGTGTGCCGCCAGTGTTATACAGCTTCTCTCCTCTCCCAGTAGGAATGGGAGTTTTTGGTTGTCATTCAGATTTCTGATATCAGGGCATATTTGTGAGAATTTTTGGTAGAAATTCTCCCTGATGCCCTGATATTTTCCACAAGCTGTGAGGAAGTGCATCTCTGTCTCCACCACTCCCTGACTGCAGTGAGAGCATATCCTGTCCTCTCTTGGCAGCCTGGTCTGCCTGTGTCTGCCTTTTTCGATCGCTAGGCTATGTTCGCTAAGTCTGTACCTTGTCGAGGTTCTTCTCAGTTTGTTATCCTTTACCATGGTCAGGTAATCAGCTATGTTGTATTGTCTGTTTAGGGCCAAGTAGCAATTGAGTTTGCTTTGGGTTTTTGTTGTTTCTGCCCAATATGTCAGATATTTTTCCTTTTGCTTAGCGACGATTGTGTTGGGTCGAATTCTTTGTGTTACCCTGTCACTGTCCTGGGGCTGGTTATTGTTAGTATTGTTAGTAGTTACTTCACTGAGTCCCAGGACTAGTTGACTGAGGGTATTCTTCTTTATGGTCAGCTCTTGGCATTTCAGGGCGTCGTAATGATAGCATTGGGGGTTGCTCATTTGTAGGTGATTCCAAAATTTGGTGGCTCTTTTTTGGATAGTGATTATTAATGGATATTGGCCTAGTTCCGCCCTGCATGCATTGTTTACTGTTTTCCTTTGAGTCCGGAGGATACTTTTACAGAATTCTGCATGTAGGATCTCAATTGGGTGTTTGTCCCATTTTGCAAATTCTTGTTGTGTTCGCGGTCCCCATACCTCACTGCCATAGAGCGCAATTGGTTCAATTACTGATTTGAAAATTTTGAGCCAAATGCTAATTGGGATTTCTATTTGGATTGATTTTTTGATGGCATAGAAAGCCCTTCTTGCTTTCTCTTTCAGTTCATTCACAGCCAGTTTGAAGTTTCCCGTAGAACTGATTTTTAAGCCCAAGTATGTGTAGTTAGTGGTTTGTTCAATTTTGGTTGTTCCTACTGTGAAATTTATTTTGGGTCCCTGATGTTTGGATCTTTGCTGGAACACAAGGACTTTGTTTTTTTGGGGATTTATTGTCAGGGCCCAAGTCAGGCAGTACGACTCCAGCAGGTCCAGGTTTTGCTGTAGCCCCTCTTTAGTTGGTGACAGCAGAACCAGGTCGTCTGCATAGAGGAGGAATTTAACCTTGGATTCATATAGGGTGAGGCCGGGTGTTGTAGATTGTTCAAGTAGTTTTGCCAATCCATTTATGTAAATATTAAAGAGTGTCGGTGAGATTGGTGAGCCCTGCATCACCCCCCGCCCCTGTGGGAAGTATTTTGTTTGTTTGTCTCCAATTTTAACTGCATATTTGTTGTTTGTATACATTGATTTAATTACATCATATGTTTTCCCTCCTACCCCGCTTTCGATAAGTTTCAGGAATAAACCGTCATGCCAGATGGAGTCGAAAGCCTTCTGGAAATCTACAAAGCATGCGTAGATTTTGCTTTTGTTATGGTGAACGTGTTTGTCAATTAGGGTCTGTAGGGTGAAGATATGATCGGATGTTCTATAGTTTGGCAGGAATCCAATTTGGCTTTTACTCAAGACATTGTGCTCCTCAAGGAAGTTTATAAGTCTTTTGTTTATGATGCTACAGAATACCTTCCCCAGGTTACTGTTTACACAGATGCCTCGATAGTTGTTTGGGTCGATTTTGTCCCCACTTTTGTATATGGGCGTTATGAGTCCTTTCTTCCAGATATCAGGGAAATAACCGACACTCAGAACCAAGTTGAAGAGTTTTAGGATAGCCAGTTTCATTTTGTTGTCTGTGTATTTAATCATCTCGTTTAGTATGCCGTCTGTCCCGCAGGCTTTTCCTGGTCGCAGGTCCTTGAGTTTTTCAAGAAGTTCTTTTTCTGTTATTGTGGCGTCCAGCGGGTTTTGGTTATCTTTTATGGCCATTTCTAGCTTTTCCAGTTTTTTGCATATTTGGTGTTGCTCTGGGCTTAGTGTGTTTTTCTGGTATAATTTTTCAAAGTGGTTTACCCATGTGTCCCCATTTTGAATGGCCAAATCGTCGTGTTGTTTTTTGTGTAGTGTATTCAAGTTGTCCCAGAAACAATTGGAATCAATGGATTCCTCCATGGAGCTGAGTGTATTCTTAATATATTGCTCTTTTTTGGTTCTGAGTGTGTTTCTGTATTGTGTTAGTGTCTGACAATAAGTAAGGCGTAATTCCTCGTTTTCTGGATGTCTGTGTTTTTGGTTTGATATTTTTCTAAGTTTTTTCCTCATGTTATGGCAATCTGGGTCAAACCATTTTTCATAGTTTTTTGTTTTGGGTTTGTTCTTGCGAGCTTTCAAGTTTGCATTTGTTGCTAAATTATCAAAAATATTGTTTAGTTTACTAACTGCCCGGTTTACGCCTTCTTTATTGTGGGTGTATATGTTATCCAGAAAGGTGTCTAAGAGAGCTTGAGTTGCTGCATTGCTAATTGTTTTCTGGTATTTTTCCGTGTCGTTTTTGGCCCATCTGTACGATTTTTTGGTGTTGTACAGTTTACTGGGTTGTGTTTCTATGTTGTTTGTTTCTGTCTTTTTGAGGAACATAGTAATTTGACTGTGATCTGACAGTGTTGTTTGTGGTTTGACTGTGAATGCTCTGAAAGAGGGTGGGTCTAAGTCTGTAATCATATAGTCTGTAATCATATAGTCTACTGTGCTGCAGCCAAGAGGTGAGCAATAGGTCGATCTTCCTAGGAGGTCTCCTATGAACCTACCATTGACAATGTACAGACCCAGGTTTCGACAGAGCTGTAGTAGCTGTTTTCCGTTGGTATTTGACTGCTTGTCGCAGTTATGCCTGTATGGAAGGGAAGGGATGTCAAAGTGGTTATTCCCGAAAACGTAATTGTTTCCCTGATTATTGGTGAAGTCTGGTTCTTCGCCCGTTCTTGAATTGAGGTCCCCACAGATCAACACGTTCCCCTGGGCCTGGTATTGGATAATTTCCCCCTCCATGTTGGAGAAGGTGTCCTCTTTGTAGTATGGGGAATCGATTGGAGGGATATAAAGTGCGCAAATGTAAACATCTTGGGTGTTTGAGATAATCTCCCTCTCAAGTTTGAGCCACATATGGTTTTCGCCCTTTTTTATAAATTTGATGTAATTCTTAAGTTCTGTTTTAAACCAGATCAGTATGCCTCCGGAGTCTCTGCCTTGGGTTACACTTGGTAATTTATTGGAGGGGACCACCAGCTCAGTGTACCCTTGGGGACAGCCAGTGTGTCCTTTTCCTTTATACCAAGTTTCCTGTAAAATGATAATATCTAGGTCTTTAGTTTCATCTATGAACTCTGGGGTCCTACTTTTCACTTCTCGCAGTGAAGAGCGTAGACCTTGGATATTCCAGGTCGAAATATATAAGGATTTCATGGTAAGTTTGATCTTTTACTATGATAGGTTAAAGAGTGGTACGTGTTTGTCGTGTCTAAGTGTGGGAAAAAAAAAGATCACTTCAGTTGTCTATAAAAGTTAATACAATTTGGTTACAGTTCTTTCTATTAATTAGTCCTTGATCCATAAGGCGGAAGTAGATGCTGCTGCACATCTGCTTATTGTCTCTTAATGGCCACTGTCACACAGAGAGAGTCCTGTCCCCTGTCACAGATAGATTCCTGTCCCCTGTCACAGAGGGAGTCCTGTCCCCTGTCATACAGAGAGAGTCCTGTCACCGTCACACAGAGATAGTCCTGTCCCCTATCACAGAGCTGGTCCTGTCCCACAGAGAGAGTCCTGTCCCCTGTCACACAGAGAGAGTCCTGCCCCCTGTCGCACAGAGAGAGTCCTGTCCCCTGTCACACAGAGATAGTCCTGTCCCCTATCACACAGAGGTAGTACTGTCCCCTGTCACACACAGGTAGTCCTGTCCCCTATCACACAGAGGTCGTACTGTCCCCTGTCACACAGAGGTAGTCCTGTCACACAGAGAGAGTCCTGTCCCCTGTCACACAGAGAGAGTCCTGTCCCCTGTCACACAGAGATAGTCCTGTCCCGTGTCACACAGCGAGAGTCCTGTCCCCTGACATACAGTGAGAGTCCTGCCACGGTCACACAGAGAGAGTCCTGTCCCCTGTCACACAGAGAATGTCCTGTCCGCTGTCACACAGAGAGAGACCGGCCCCTGTCACACAGACAGACAGTGTCCTGTCCCCTGTCACACAGACAGAGACCTGACCCCTGTCACACAGAGAGAGTCATGTCCCCTGTCAGAGAGAGTCCTGTCCCTTGTCACGCAGAAAGAGTCCTGCACCCTGTCACACAGAGAGAGTCCTGTCCCTTGTCACACAGAGAGAGTCCTGTCCACTGTCGCACAGAGAGAGTCCTGCCCCTGTCACACAGAGAGAGTCCTGTTCCCTATTACACAGAGAGAGTCATGCGCCCTGTCGCACGGAGAGTCCTGTGCCCTGTCACACAGAGAGAATCCTGTCCCCTGTCACACAGACAGATTCCTGTCCCCCGTCACAGAGGGAGTCCTGTCCCTTGTCACACAGAGAGAGTCCGGTCCCCTGTCACACGGAGAGAGTCCGGTCCCCTGTCACACGGAAAGAGTCCTGTCCCCTGTCACACAGTGAGAGACCTGTCCCCTGTCACACAGAGCAAGTCCTGTCCCCGTGTCACAGAGAGAGTCCTGTCCCCTGTCACACAGAGAGAGTGCTGTCCCATGTCACAGAGAGAGAGTCCTGCCCCCTGTCGCACAGAGAGAGTCCTGCCCCCTGTCGCACAGAGAGAGTCCTGCCCCCTGTCGCACAGAGAGAGTCCTGCCCCCTGTCGCACAGAGAGAGTCCTGCCCCCTGTCGCACAGAGAGAGTCCTGTCCCCTGTCACACAGAGATAGTCCTGTCCCCTGTCGCACAGAGAGAGTCCTGTCCCCTATCACAGAGGTAGTACTGTCCCCTGTCAGAGGTAGTCCTGTCCCCTATCACAGAGATAGTCCTGTCCCCTGTCACAGAGAGAGTCCTGTCGCTATCACACAGAGAGAGTGCTGTCCACTGTCACACAGAGATAGTCCTGTCCCCTGTCACACAGAGAGAGTCCTGTCGCTGTCACACAGAGAGAGTGCTGTCCACTGTCACACAGAGAGAGTCCTGTACCCTGTCACAGAGAGCGTCCTGTCCCTTTTCACAGAGAGAGTCCTGTCCCCTGTCAAACAGAGAGAGACCTGTCCCCTGTCACAGAGAAAGTCCTGTCCCCTGTCACAGAGAGAGTCCTGTCCCCTGTCACACAGAGAGAGTCATGTCCACTGTCGCACAGAGAGTGTCCTGCCCCTGTTACAGAGAGAGTCCTGTCCCCATCACAGAGAGAGTCCTGTCCCCTGTCACACAGAGAGAGTCCTGTCCCGTCAGAGAGAGTCCTGTCCACTGTCGCACAGAGAGAGTCATGTGCCCTGTCGCACAGAGAGTCCTGTGCCCTGTCACACAGAGAGTCCTGTCCCCTGTCACAGAGAGAGTCCTGTCCCCTGTTGCACAGAGATAGTCCTGTCTCCTGTCACACAGAGAGAGTCCTGTCTCCTGTCACAGAGAGAGTCCTGTCCCCTGTTAGAGAGATTCCTGTCCCCCGTCACACAGAGGGAGTCCTGTCCCGTCACAGAGAGAGTCCTGTCCACTGTCGCACAGAGAGAGTCCTGCCCTGTCACAGAGAGAGTTCTGTCCCCTATTACACAGAGAGAGTCATGTGCCCTGTCGCACAGAGAGTCCTGTGCCCTGTCACACAGAGATTCCTGTCCCCTTTCACACAGAGAGAGTCCTGTCCCCTGTTACAGAGAGATTCCTGTCCCCCGTCACACAGAGGGAGTCCTGTCCCTTGTCACACAGACAGAGTCATGTCCCCTGTCACACAGAGTCCTGTCCCTGTCACACAGAGTCCTGTCCCCTGTCACAGAGAGAGTACTGTCTCCTGACACACATACAGATTCCTGTCCCCTGTCACACAGAGAGAATAATGTCCCGTGTCACACAGCGAGAGTCCTGTCCCCTATCACAGAGAGTGCCCTGTCCCCGTCACACAGAGTGTCCTGCCCCCTGTCACAGAGAGTCCTGTCCCCTGTCACAGAGAGAGCCCTGTCCCCTATCACACAGAGCAAGTCCTGTCCCCGTGTCAGAGAGAGTCCTATCCCCTGTCAAACAGAGAGTCCTGTCTCCTGTCAGAGAGAGAGAGTCCCGTCCCCTGTCACAGAGAGTCCTGTGCCCTGTCACACAGAGAGAGTCCTGTCCCCTATCACACAGAGCAAGTCCTGTCCCCGTGTCAGAGAGAGTCCTATCCCCTGTCAAACAGAGAGTCCTGTCTCCTGTCAGAGAGAGAGAGTCCCGTCCCCTGTCACAGAGAGTCCTGTGCCCTGTCACACAGAGAGAGTCCTGTCCCCTATCACACAGAGCAAGTCCTGTCCCCGTGTCACAGAGAGAGTCCTATCCCCTGTCAAACAGAGAGAGTCCTGTCTCCTGTCACAGAGGGAGTCCTGTCCCCAGTCACAGAGAGAGTCCTGCCCCTGTCACACAGAGAGAGTCCTGTCCCCTATCACACAGAGAGTCATGTGCCCTGTCGCACAGAGAGTCCTGTGCCCTGCCACACAGAGAGAGTCCTGTGCCCTGCCACACAGAGAGAGTCCTGTCCCCTGTCGCACAGAGTGTGTCCTGTCCCCTATCACACAGAGATAGTCCTGTCCCCTATCACAGAGGTAGTCCTGTCCCCTGTCAGAGGTAGTCCTGTCCCCTATCACACAGAGGTTGTCCTGTCCCCTGTCACACAGAGAGAGTCATGTCCCCTGTCACACCAACAGAGTCCTGTCTCCTGTCACACAGAGAGAATCCTGTCCCCTATCACACAGAGAGTGCCCTTTCCCCTGTCACACAGAGCGTGTCCTGTCCCCTGTCACACAGAGCGTGTCCTGTCCCCTGTCACACAGAGCGTGTCCTGTCCCCTGTCGCTCAGAGAGAGTCCTGTCCCCTGTCACAGAGAGAGCCCTGTCCCCTATCACACAGAGCAAGTCCTGTCCCCGTGTCAGAGAGAGTCCTATCCCCTGTCAAACAGAGAGTCCTGTCTCCTGTCAGAGAGAGAGAGTCCCGTCCCCTGTCACAGAGAGTCCTGTGCCCTGTCACACAGAGAGAGTCCTGTCCCCTATCACACAGAGCAAGTCCTGTCCCCGTGTCAGAGAGAGTCCTATCCCCTGTCAAACAGAGAGTCCTGTCTCCTGTCAGAGAGAGAGAGTCCCGTCCCCTGTCACAGAGAGTCCTGTGCCCTGTCACACAGAGAGAGTCCTGTCCCCTATCACACAGAGCAAGTCCTGTCCCCGTGTCACAGAGAGAGTCCTATCCCCTGTCAAACAGAGAGAGTCCTGTCTCCTGTCACAGAGGGAGTCCTGTCCCCAGTCACAGAGAGAGTCCTGCCCCTGTCACACAGAGAGAGTCCTGTCCCCTATCACACAGAGAGTCATGTGCCCTGTCGCACAGAGAGTCCTGTGCCCTGCCACACAGAGAGAGTCCTGTGCCCTGCCACACAGAGAGAGTCCTGTCCCCTGTCGCACAGAGTGTGTCCTGTCCCCTATCACACAGAGATAGTCCTGTCCCCTATCACAGAGGTAGTCCTGTCCCCTGTCAGAGGTAGTCCTGTCCCCTATCACACAGAGGTTGTCCTGTCCCCTGTCACACAGAGAGAGTCATGTCCCCTGTCACACCAACAGAGTCCTGTCTCCTGTCACACAGAGAGAATCCTGTCCCCTATCACACAGAGAGTGCCCTTTCCCCTGTCACACAGAGCGTGTCCTGTCCCCTGTCACACAGAGCGTGTCCTGTCCCCTGTCACACAGAGCGTGTCCTGTCCCCTGTCGCTCAGAGAGAGTCCTGTCCCCTATCACACAGAGATAGTTGATATACCTATCAATTCATCCAATGAAAAGCGACGAGTTAAGATAGTAACTATAGGTTTTTATTGGCTAAATAACAGAGCCCACCCTCGTGGGTGATCGGGTCCAACAAGGAGGAATACCAGCCAGTCGACCACATTTATACCTGGGCAAGCAGGCGGAGCCATGGGCGGAGTCAGCTGTGGTCAGCCCAGGTATAACAGCGTGACGAGAGGTGACCTTGTGTAGTGATACAACAGTGTAAACAGTGATAACCATAGTGTAACGATAGTGAACGATAAAAATGGTTTACCACATTCACCCCTTGTTTAAATTTGAGTCCGGCGGGGTGAAGTGTACTACCAGTTCGGGTATGTCAGTCTGTCCGGAGGCCTCGTAAGTCTTTCTGATCGGCGCGGCGGCGGTGGTGCAGTATCCGCTGGTGTCTGCGTGGTCAGCGAAGGCTCGTGGGGTTCCGGCATGCCGTCTACCTGGGCTGGATTTGGGGGGGGGTGTGGGGGTTAACGGTGGTGTCTCAGGGGTGCCCGAGGGTGCAAGGTTTCGTAAGGAGACTGTGTCCTCCCGCCCGTCTGGGTATGCCACATAGGCGTACTGGGGGTTGGCGCGCAGGAGGTCCACCCTCTCGACCAGGGGGTCCGTTTTATGGGCCCTCACGTGCTTTCGCAGCAAGACGGGCCCCGGAGAAGTCAGCCATGTTGGTAGCGAGGTTCCCGTAGTCGACTTCCTGGGAAAAACAAACATTCGTTCATGGGGGGTGGCGTTAATGGCCGTGCAAAGCAGTGACCGGATGGAATGCAGCGCTGCCGGGAGGACTTCCTGCCAGCGCGAGGTTGGGAGGCCCTTAGACTTTAAGGCTAAGAGAACGGCCTTCCAGACAGTCGCGTTCTCTCTTTCCACCTGGCCGTTCCCTCGGGGGTTGTAGCTGGTGGTCCTGCTTGCAGCAATACCTCTCGCTAGTAGGAACTGGCGAAGGTCCTCGCTCATGAAGGATGAGCCCCGGTCGCTATGTATATAGTTTGGGAACCCGAACAAGGCGAAGAGGTCGTTCAGGCATTTGATGACCGTGCTACTCGTCATGTCTGGGCAGGGGAAGGCAAAGGGGAAACGGGAGTACTCATCAATGATGTTGAGGAAGTACACATTACGGTCAGAGGACGGGAGGGGCCCCTTAAAATCGATGCTCAAGCGCTCGAAGGGGCGGGTGGCCTTGATCAGGCTTGCTCTGTCCGGCCTAAAGAAATGCGGTTTGCATTCGGCACAGGTTTGGCAGTTCCTGGTCATGGTCCTGACCTCCTCGATGGAGTAGGGCAGGTTGCGGGCCTTAATGAAGTGGTAAAGTCTGGTGACCCCGGGGTGGCAGAGGTCGTTGTGGAGGGTCTGCAGTCTATCAATTTGCGCGTTGGCGCATGTACTTTGTGATAGAGCATCTGGGGGTTCGTTCAATTTACCAGGCCGGTACAAGATATCATAATCGTAGGTGGAGAGCTCGATTCTCCACCTCAAGATCTTGTCGTTCTTGATTTTGCCCCTCAGCTTGTTATTAAACATAAAAGCGACCGAACGCTGGTCGGTGAGGAGGGTAAATCGTTTGCCTGCCAGGTAATGCCTCCAGCGTCGTACTGCCTCCACGATCGCCTGGGCCTCCTTCTCGACTGAAGAGTGTCGGATCTCAGGGCCCTGGAGGGTCCTTGAGGAGAAGGCCACAGGTCTCCCCACCTGGTTAAGGGTTGCAGCTAGGGCGAAGTCGGATGCATCGCTCTCCACTTGGAAAGGGATAGACTCATCCACCGCGTGCATTGTGGCCTTAGCAATGTCTCCCTTTATGAGGGAGAAGGCTGCGCACGCTTCTACCGTCAGGGGGAAGGAGGTGGACTTCATGAGGGGTCTGGCTTTGTCTGCATAATTCGGCACCCGTTGGGCATAGTCGGCGAATAGCCCCAGGGTTCTCTTCAGCGCCTTTGGACAGTGGGGGAGGGGAAGCTCCATGAGGGGGCGCATTCTTTCGGGGTCGGGGCCGATGACTCCGTTCTCTACTACGCAGCCAAGGATGGCAAGACGCGAGGTGTTAAACACACATTTCTCCTTATTGTAAGCGAGGTTCAGCCGTTGGTCCGTACGGAGGAATTTCTCCAGATTAACATCGTGGTCCTGCTGGTCGCGGCCGCAGATGGTGACGTTATCTAGATAAGGGAACGTGGCCTGCAGCCCGTTCTGGTCAACCATCCGGTCCATCTCCCTTTGGAAGACCGAAACCCCGTTGGTGACGCCGAAGGGAACCCTAAGGAAGTGGTAGAGGTGGCCATTCGCCTCGAAGGCGGTATACTGGCGGTCCTCAGGGCGGATAGGGAGTTGGTGATAGGCCGACTTAAGGTCGATGGTAGAGAATACCCGGTACTGTGCAATCTGATTGACCATATCAGATATGCGGGGAAGGGGGTATGCGTCCAGCTGGGTGTACCGGTTTATGGTTTGGCTGTAGTCGATGACCAGGCGGTTTTTATTGCCGGTCTTAACGACTACGACCTGGGCACACCAGGGGCTGTTGCTCCTCTCGATGATGCCCTCCTTCAGGAGACGCTGCACCTCAGAGCTAATAAAAGCTCTGTCCCCGGCGCTGTACCGCCTGCTCTTGGTGGCGACGGGTTTACAGTCGCGGGTGAGGTTAGCGAACAGGGAGGGGGGCGGGACCTTGAGGGTGGCTAGGCCGCAGGTGGTACGCGGTGGGCGGTTTAAAGGCTGCTGGTTGTCGACTGTGAGTGGGGGGAGGGGTCCACCGTATGCCAAAGTGACACTTTGAAGGTGGGATTGGAAGTCCAGCCCTAGTAGGATGGCAGCGCATAGCTGGGGCAGGACGAGGAGTTTAAAATTTTTATACTCCGTGCCCCTAACCGACAGGGTCACAACACAGTAGCTGCTGATGTCTGTAGAATGGGACCTCGACGCCATCGAGATCCGGTTGCGCGTTGGCCGGACAGTGAGGGAGAAGTGGCTCACCGTGTCTGGATGGATGAAACTCTCCGTGCTTCTGCTGTCGAACAGGCAGGTCGTGGCGTGGCCGTTTACTTTGATGTCCATCACGGACTTGGACAGGTGATGCAGGAGAGCTTGGTCCAGTGTGACGGAGGCTAGTGTATGGCTGAGCGAGCTGCTGTAGTCTGCGGGTGAGGCGGTGGTCGGGTCTGGAGACAAGGTGGCGGTCGAGTGTGGTGGACAAAATGGCGGCGCCCACGACGTTGAATAAAATGGTGGAGAAGATGGCCGCCCCCACAACTCACATGAGGCACTGCTGGTGTTGGTGGCCTTGATCAAAGATGGCCGCCCCCACGACTCACACGAGGGGATACTGGCATCTGTGGCCTTGGTGAAAGATGGCCGCCCCCACAACTCGCATGAGGCACTGCTGGCGTCTGTGGTTCTCCCCCTGCAGGCCTTCGCGAAGTGGCCTTTCTTGTGGCAGTCGGAGCAAGTCGCATTTCTTGCAGGGCAGCGCGTCCTCGGGTGTTTCGCCTGGCCACAGAAGAAGCAGCCGGCGGCCCGATCGCGGGGCTCCGATGTCGCAGCCGGTACCGGGGGTGGCGGTCCCAATCGGTTCTGGGACGCCGACGCTGAGGTAGGTCCCAGAGGTGGCGGTGCGAGGGGTATTGCAGCCGGGGTCGGGCCCGAGTCCCAGGGTCGCGCAGCACAGTACCTGGAGTACGCCTCGAGGTCCCGGTGGGCCACTTCCAGAGAGCGAGCGAGGGCTGCAGTTGTATTCAGGTCGAGGTCCTTTGATTCTAGCAGTCTTTGCCGTGAGTAGTCGGACCGAAGGCCTTTCACGAAGGCATCGCGGATATTCCCTTCAGTATTTTCTGCAGCCGTTACAGCTTTAAAGTCACAGTCCCTGCCGAGTGTTTGTAGCGCCCATAAAAATTCATCTACAGACTCTCCTGGCTGTTGCGAGCGGGATCTTAGGAGATGTCTGGCATACATAGAATTTACCGGGCTCCGGTACTGCTCTTTCAGCAGGTTGAGGGCGTCCTCGTATGTAGCAAGGTCCCGGATGAATGCAAATACTTCAGGGCTCACCTGGGCGGTCAGAACTCTTAGTTTGGATCCCGGAGGCACGCCGGATTCTCCCAGGTAGGATTCCAAACAGCTCAGCCAGTGTTCGAAGTCGAGGGCTAAGTCGAGGGCTGAGTTCGCTGCCTGTGGGTTTAGATCCAGGTATGGCGGTCGGAGGGCTCGCAGCCAGGCCGGCTGTTGTAGCTGGCCGTTTGGCTGGTCGTTTGGCTGCTCCGATCCACTCATTTCAAAATTTAGCCAATAAAATTGATATACCTATCAATTCATCCAATGAAAAGTGACGAGTTAAGATAGTAACTATAGGTTTTTATTGGCTAAATAACAGAGCCTTCCCTCGTGGGTGATCGGGTCCAACAAGGAGGAATACCAGCCAGTCGACCACCTTTATAGCTGGGCAAGCAGGCGGAGCCATGGGCGGAGTCAGCTGTGGTCAGCCCAGGTATAACAGCGTGACAAGAGGTGACCTTCTGTAGTGATACAACAGTGTAAACAGTGATAACCATAGTGTAACGAAATAAACAGTGATAATGATAGTGTAACGATAGTGAACGATAAAAGTGGTTTACCACAATAGTCCTGTCCCCTATCACACAGAGGTAGTCCTGTCCCCTGTCACGCAGAGAGAGTCCTGTCCCCTGTCACACAGAGAGAGTACTGTCTCCTGTCACACATACAGAATCCTGTCCCCTGTCACACACGGAGTGTCCTCTCACCCATCACACATAGAGAGTGTACTGTCCCCTGTCACACAGAGAGAGTCCTGTCCCTGGTCACACAGAGATAGTCCTGTCCCCTGTCACACAGAAATTCCTGTCCCCCGTCACAGAGAGGGAGTCCTGTCCCCTGTCACACAGAGAGAATCCTGTCCAGTGTCACACAGAGAGAGTCCTTTCCCCTGACATAGAGAGAGTCCTGTCAACGTCACACAGAGAGAGTCCTGTTCCCTGTCACAGAGAGAGTCCTGTCGCTGTCACACAGAGAGAGTCCTGTCCCTTGTCACACAGAGAGAGTCCTGTCCCCTGTCACACAGAGAGAGTCCTGTCCCCTGTCACAGTGAGAGAGTCCTGTCCCCTGTCTCAGAGAGAGTCATGTAACCTGTCACACAGAGAGAGTCATGTCCCCTGTCAAATTCAAATTCAAATTCAAATCGCTTTATTGGCATGATAAGGTACATCTTATGTTGCCAAAGCATCAAAATACATTTATGGTTGAACACATAAACGCCATTCTATTCATACAGTGTATAAACAGTTATATCCCTGAGTGTATAAATATACATTCGCATTTTTTATATATACTCTTTTCTTAGTTTACTGGTTGTCCCTCTGTTCATGGCAAGCTGCAACATAGTGTGCCGCCAGTGTTACACAGCTTCTCTCCTCCCCCACTAGGAATGGGAGTTTTTGGTTGTCATTCAGATTTCTGAGTTCAGGGCATATTTGTGAGAATTTGCTTTGGGGTTTTTGTTGTTTCTGCCCAATATGTCAGATATTTTTCCTTTTGCTTAGCGACGATTGTGTTGGGTCGAATTCTTTGTGTTACCCTGTCACTGTCCTGGGGCTGGTTATTGTTAGTATTGTTAGTAGTTACTTCACTGAGTCCCAGGACTAGTTGACTGAGGGTATTCTTCTTTATGGTCAGCTCTTGGCATTTCAGGGCGTCGTAGTGATAGCATTGGGGGTTGCTCATTTGTAGGTGATTCCAAAATTTGGTGGCTCTTTTTTGGATAGTGATTATTAATGGATATTGGCCTAGTTCCGCCCTGCATGCATTGTTTACTGTTTTCCTTTGAGTCCGGAGGATACTTTTACAGAATTCTGCATGTAGGATCTCAATTGGGTGTTTGTCCCATTTTGCAAATTCTTGTTGTGTTCGCGGTCCCCATACCTCACTGCCATAGAGCGCAATTGGTTCAATTACTGATTTGAAAATTTTGAGCCAAATGCTAATTGGGATTTCTATTTGGATTGATTTTTTGATGGCATAGAAAGCCCTTCTTGCTTTCTCTTTCAGTTCATTCACAGCCAGTTTGAAGTTTCCCGTAGAACTGATTTTTAAGCCCAAGTATGTGTAGTTAGTGGTTTGTTCAATTTTGGTTGTTCCTACTGTGAAATTTATTTTGGGTCCCTGATGTTTGGATCTTTGCTGGAACACAAGGACTTTGTTTTTTTGGGGATTTATTGTCAGGGCCCAAGTCAGGCAGTACGACTCCAGCAGGTCCAGGTTTTGCTGTAGCCCCTCTTTAGTTGGTGACAGCAGAACCAGGTCGTCTGCATAGAGGAGGAATTTAACCTTGGATTCATATAGGGTGAGGCCGGGTGTTGTAGATTGTTCAAGTAGTTTTGCCAATCCATTTATGTAAATATTAAAGAGTGTCGGTGAGATTGGCGAGCCCTGCGTCACCCCCCACCCCTGTGGGAAGTATTTTGTTTGTTTGTCTCCAATTTTAACTGCATATTTGTTGTTTGTATACATTGATTTAATTACATCATATGTTTTCCCTCCTACCCCGCTTTCGATAAGTTTCAGGAATAAACCGTCATGCCAGATGGAGTCGAAAGCCTTCTGGAAATCTACAAAGCATGTGTAGATTTTGCTTTTGTTATGGTGAACGTGTTTGTCAATTAGGGTCTGTAGGGTGAAGATATGATCGGATGTTCTATAGTTTGGCAGGAATCCAATTTGGCTTTTACTCAAGACATTGTGCTCCTCAAGGAACTTTATAAGTCTTTTGTTTATGATGCTACAGAATACCTTCCCCAGGTTACTGTTTACACAGATGCCTGAGTAGTTGTTTGGGTCGATTTTGTCCCCACTTTTGTATATGGGCGTTATGAGTCCTTTGTTCCAGATATCAGGGAAATAACCGACACTCAGAACCAATTTGAAGAGTTTTAGGATAGCCAGTTTCATTTTGTCGTCTGTGTGTTTAATCATCTCGTTTAGTATGCCGTCTGTCCCGCAAGCTTTTCCTGGTCGCAGGTCCTTGAGTTTTTCAAGAAGTTCTTTTTCTGTTATTGTGGCGTCCAGTGGGTTTTGGTTATCTTTTATGGCCATTTCTAGCTTTTCCAGTTTTTTGCATATTTGGTGTTGCTCTGGGCTTAGTGTGTTTTTCTGGTATAATTTTTCAAAGTGGTTTACCCATGTGTCCCCATTTTGAATGGCCAAATCGTCGTGTTGTTTTTTGTGTAGTGTATTCAAGTTGTCCCAGAAACAATTGGAATCAATGGATTCCTCCATGGAGCTGAGTGTATTCTTAATATATTGCTCTTTTTTGGTTCTGAGTGTGTTTCTGTATTGTGTTAGTGTCTGACAATAAGTAAGGCGTAATTCCTCGTTTTCTGGATGTCTGTGTTTTTGGTTTGATATTTTTCTAAGTTTTTTCCTCATGTTATGGCAATCTGGGTCAAACCATTTTTCATAGTTTTTTGTTTTGGGTTTGTTCTTGCGAGCTTTCAAGTTTGCACTTGTTGCCAAATTATCAAAAATATTGTTTAGGTTAATAACTGCCTGGTTTACGCCTTCTTTATTGTGAGTGTATATGTTATCCAGAAAGGTGTCTAAGAGAGCTTGAGTTGATGCATTGCTAATTGTTTTCTGGTATTTTTCCGTGTCATTTCTGTCCCATCTGTACGATTTTTTGGTGTTGTACAGTTTACTGGGTTGTGTTTTTATGTTGTTTGTTTCTGTCTTTTTGAGATACATAGTAATTTGACTGTGATCTGACAGTGTTGTTTGTGGTTTGACTGTGAATGCTCTGAAAGAGGGTGGGTCTAAGTCTGTAATCATATAGTCTGTAATCATATAGTCTACTGTGCTGCAGCCAAGAGGTGAGCAATAGGTCGATCTTCCTAGGAGGTCTCCTATGAACCTACCATTGACAATGTACAGACCCAGGTTTCGACAGAGCTGTAGTAGCTGTTTTCCGTTGGTATTTGACTGCTTGTCGCAGTTATGCCTGTATGGAAGGGAAGGGATGTCAAAGTGGTTGTTCCCGAATACGTAATTGTTTCCCTGATTATTGGTGTAGCCTGGTTCTTCGCCCGTTCTTGAATTGAGGTCCCCACAGATCAACACGTTCCCCTGGGCCTGCTATTGGATAATTTCCCCCTCCATGTTGGAGAAGGTGTCCTCTTTGTAGTACGGGGAATCAATTGGAGGGATATAAAGTGCACAAATGTAAACATCTTGGGTGTTTGAGATAATCTCCCTCTCAAGTTTGAGCCTCATGTGGTTTTCGCCCTTTTTTATAAATTTGATGTAATTCTTAAGTTCTGTTTTAAACCAGATCAGTATGCCTCTGGAGTCTCTGCCTTGGGTTGCACTTGGTAATTTATTGGAGGGGACCACCAGCTCAGTGAACCCTTGGGGACTGTCCCCTGTCACACAGAGAAAGTCCTGACCCCTGTCACAGAGAGAAAGTCCTGACCCCTGTCGCACAGAGAGAGTCCTGTCACCTGTCAGAGAGTCCTGTGCCCTGTCACACAGAGAGAGTCCTGTCCCCTATCACACAGAGAGTATCCTGTCCCCTGTCACACAGAGAGAGTCCTGTTCCCTGTCACACAGAGAGAGTCATGTCTCCTGTCACGCAGTGAGACCTGCCCCTGTCACACAGACAGCGTCCTGTCCCCTGTCACACAGACAGCGTCCTGTCCCCTGTCACAGAGAGAGTCCTGTCCCCTGTCACACAGAGAGAGTCCTGTCCCCTGTCACAGAGTCCTGTACCTTGTCACACAGAGAGAGTCCTGCACCCTGTCACACAGACAGCGTCCTGTCCCCTGTCACAGAGTCCTGTACCTTGTCACACAGAGAGAGAGTCCTGTCCCCTGTCACACAGGTGGAGTCCTGTCCCCTGTCACACAGAGAGAGTCCTGTCCCCGTGACACAGAGAGTCCTGTCCCCGTGACACAGAGAGTCCTGTCCCCTGTCATGCACAGAGAGTCCTGTCCACTGTCACACAGAGAGAGTCCTTTCCCCTGTCACACAGAGGGAGTCCTGTCCCCTATCACACAGAGGGAGTCCTGTCCCCTGTCACACAGAGAGAGTCCTGTCCCCTGTCACAAAGAGAGAGTCCTGTCCCCTGTCACACAGAGAGAGTCCTGTCCCCGTGACACAGAGAGAGTCCTGTCCCCTGTCACAGAGAGAGTCCTGTCACCGTCACAGAGAGTCCTGTCCCCTATCACACAGATATAGTCCTGTCCCGTCACACAGACAGCGTCCTGTCCCCTGTCACAAAGAGAGAGTCCTGTCCCTTGTCACACAGAGAGAGTCCTGTCCCTTATCACACAGAGAGAGACCTGCCCCTGTCACACAGACATCGTCCTGTCCCCTGTCACAAAGAGAGAGTCCTGTCCCCTTTCACAGAGAGAGTCCTGCACCCTGTCACACAGAAAGAGTCCTGTCCCTTGTCACACAGAGAGTCCTGTCCCCTGTCACAGAGAGAGTCCTGTCCCCTGTCACACAGTGAGAGTCCTGTACCCTGTCACACAGAGAGAGTCCTGTCCCCTGTCACAGAGTCCTGTCCCCTGTCACAGAGAATGTCCTGTCCCCTGTCAGACAGAGAGTCATGTCCCCTGTCACGCAGAGAGAGGCCTGTCCCCAATCACACAGATATAGTCCTGTCCCCTATCACACAGAGATAGTCCTGTCCCCTTTCACACAGAGAGAGTCCTGTCCCCTGTCACACAGCGAGAGTCCTGTCCCCGTGACAGAGAGAGAGTCCTGTCCCCTGTCAGAGAGAGTCCTGTCCCCTGCCATACAGAGGGAGTCCTGTCCCCTGTCACACAGGGAGAGTCCTGACCCCTGTCACACAGAGAGAGGACTGTCCCCTATCACACAGATATAGTCCTGTCCCCTGTCACACAGAGAGAGTGTCCTGTCACCTGTCAGAGAGTCATGTCCCCTGTCACCCAGAGAGAGTCCTGTCCCGTCACACAGAGGGAGTCCTGTCCCCTGTCACAGAGAGAGAGACCTGCCCTTGTCACAGAGAGAGAGACCTGTCCCCTGTCACACAGAGAGAGACCTGCCCTTGTCACACACAGCGTCCTGTCCCCTGTCACACAATAGAGAGAGTCCTGTCCCCTGTCACACAGATGGAGTCCTGTCCCCTGTCACACAGAGAGAGACCTGCCCTTGTCACACAGAGAGAGTCCTGTCCCCTGTCACACAGAGAGAGACCTGTCAGAGAGAGTCCTGTCCCCTGTCACACAGACAGAGACCTGTCCCCGTCACACAGAGAGAGTCCTGTCCCTTGTCACAGAGAGAGAGCTGTCCCTTGTCACACAGAGAGAGTCCTGTCTCCTGTCACGCAGAGAGTCCTGTCCCCTGTCAGAGAGTGCCCTGTCCCATGTCACACAGTGAGAGAGTCCTGTCCCCTGTCACACAGAGAGAGTCCTGTCCCTTGTCACACAAAAAGTGTCCTGCACCCTGTCACACAGACAGAGTCCTGTCCCCTGTCACAGAGAATGTCCTGTCCCCTGTCAGACAGAGAGTCATGTCCCCTGTCACACGGAGAGTCCTGTCCCCTGTCACACAGACAGAGACCTGTCCCCTGTCACACAGGGAGAGTCCTGTCCCCTGTCACGCAGAGAGAGACCTGCCCCTGTCACAGAGAGAGAGTCATGTCCCCTGTCACACAGGGAGAGTCCTGTCCCCAGTCACAGAGAAAGAGTCATGTCCCCTGTCACACAGGGAGAGTCCTGACCCCTGTCACACAGACAGAGTCCTGTCCCTTGTCACAGAGAGAGTCCTGTCCCCAGTCACACAGCGAGAGTCCTGTCCCCTATCACACAGAGAGAGTCCTGTTCCCTGTCACACAGAGAGTCCTGTCCCCAGTCACAGAGAAAGAGTCATGTCCCCTGTCACACAGATATAGTCCTGTCCCCTTTCACAGAGAGAGTCCTGTCCCTTTTCACAGAGAGAGTCCTGTCCCCTGTCATACAGAGGGAGTCGTGTCCCCTATCACACAGAGAGAGTCCTGTTCCCTGTCACACAGAGAGTCCTGTCACCGTCACACAGAGAGAGGCCTGTCCCGTGTCACACAGAGAGAGTCCTGTCACCGTCACACAGAGAGAGTCGTGTCCCCTGTCACAGAGAGAGTCGTGTCCCCTGTCACCGAGAGAGTCCTGTCCCCTGTCATACAGAGAGTCCTGACCCCTGTCACACATAGAAATTCCTGTCCCGTCAGTCACACAGGGAGAGTCCTGTCCCCTGTCACGCAGAGAGAGTCCTGTCCCCTGTCATACAGAGGGAGTCGTGTCCCCTGTCACACAGACAGAGTCCTGTCCCCTGTCACACAGACAGAGACCTGTCCCCTGTCACACAGATAGTGTCCTGTCACACAGGGAGAGTCCTGTCCCCTGTCATACAGAGGGAGTCGTGTCCCCTATCACACAGAGAGAGTCCTGTCCCTTGTGACGCAGCGAGTCCTGTCCCCTGTCACACAGAGGGAGTCCTGCACCCTGTCCCAAAGAGAGAGTCCTGTCCCGTGTCACACAGAGAGAGTCCTGTCGCTGTCACACAGAGAGAGAGTCCTGCACCCTGTCATACAGAAAGAGTCCTGTCCCCTGTCACAGAGTCCTGTCCCCTTTCACACAGAGTCGTGTCCCCTGTCACACAGAGAGAGTCGTGTCCCCTGTCACACAGAGAGAGTCCTGTCCCCTGTCACACAGAGAGAGTCCTGTCCCCTGTCACACAGAGAGAGTCCTGTCCCCTGTCACACAGAGAATCCTGTCCCCTGTCACAGAGAATCCTGTCCCCTGTCACAGAGGGAGTCCTGTCCCCTGTCACACAGAGAGAGTCCTGTCCCCTGTCACACAGACAGAGACCTGTCCCCTGTCACACAGAAAGAGTCCTGTCCCCTGTTTCAGAGAGTCCTGTCCCCTGTCACACAGATCGAGTCCTGTCCCCTGTCACAGAGAGAGTCCTGTCCCTTGTCACAGAGAGAGTCCTGTCCCCGGTCATAGAGGGAGTCCTGTCTCCTATCACAGAGAGTCCTGTCCCCTGTTTCAGAGAGTCCTGTCCCCTGTCACACAGTGAGAGTCCTGCACCCTGTCATACAGAAAGTGTCCTGTCCCCGATCACACAGAGAGAGTCCTGTCCACTGTCATACAGAGAGAGTCCTGGCCCCTCTCACACAGAAAGAGTCCTGTCCACTGTCACACAGAGCGAGTCCTGTCCCCTGTTTCAGAGAGTCCTGTCCCCGATCACAGAGAGAGACCTGTCCCCTATCACACAGAGAGCACTGTCCCCTGTCATACAGAGAGAGTCCTGTCCCCGGTTACACAGAGATTCCTGTCCCCTGTCACACAGAAGGATTCCTGTCCCCTGTCACACAGAGCGAGTCCTGTCCCCCGTCACACAGAGAGAGTCCAGGCCCCCGTCACACACCGAGAGTCCAGGCCCCCGTCACACACCGAGAGTCCTGTCCCCTGTCGCACAGAGAGAGTCCTGTTCCTTGTCACACAGGGAGGGAGTCCTGTCCCCCGTCACACAGACAGGGAGTCCTGTCCCCCGTCACACAGACAGAGTCCTGTCCCCCGTCACACAGACAGAGTCCTGTCCCCCGTCACACAGACAGAGTCCTGTCCCCCGTCACACAGACAGAGTCCTGTCCCCCGTCACACAGACAGAGTCCTGTCCCCCGTCACACAGACAGAGTCCTGTCCCCCGTCACACAGACAGAGTCCTGTCCCCCGTCACACAGACAGAGTCCTGTCCCCCGTCACACAGACAGAGTCCTGTCCCCCGTCACACAGACAGAGTCCTGTCCCCCGTCACACAGACAGAGTCCTGTCCCCCGTCACACAGACAGAGTCCTGTCCCCCGTCACACAGACAGAGTCCTGTCCCCCGTCACACAGACAGAGTCCTGTCCCCCGTCACACAGAGAGAGTCATGTCCCCTGTTACAGAGAGCGTCCTGTCCCCGTGAAATAAAGAATAGATTTGCCTTCCAAAGTTAGGCTTTATTGACTTTAAAATCGGCAGCATATCTTTCTACATCCAGTCCCAACTAAAGCTAGAAAAGGACTGAATTTAAGGTAGCCACAACACATCATGTGATCATCAACTACCAATGAGATGACAACACATATCCCAAGGCAGTTAACAAACAACGAATCACAATACTTTTACTAATCAAGGAATAATCACCACATTCACCCCTCCTTTAAAATATACTCTAACCTAATAACTTTTACAATTTACAATTAATTATTTACAACTAAACTATGCACGAGAATAAAACTATTTACATAACACAATACTAAATGAACAACAACAAATAATAACATTACGCATAAGTATTAAATATTTCTCAACTAAAACAATATACTGTAATATTTCAACAATTTTTAAAACATTACTATCAATTTAAAAGTCCATTTTCAATCGGTCGACCGGATATCTTGTTCGTGTCGACCTTCTTAACCTTGGTGAAATTCCTTGCCCTCCCACGCCAGAAGGCACAGAAGTATCTTCAACAGGAAGGCTATCCATATCCCGATTCGCAACGGTTTCCGGATTAGAAATCCCATCAGAAGATGCACTGGGACGGTCATAAACATCTATCAAAGGCTGACTAATAGAAGTATGATTATCTGCAATCGGATTGGAAATATTCGTAGTATCTGTAACAGCATCCACATTATCCGAATCATGACCATTATTATTATCCTCAGAAGAGGGCTGGCCCCCACAAGAAGCCAAATCTTTAATTGAAACAGTACTTTCTTTCCCATCTTGGAATCGAATATGAGCATATTGGGAATTTGCCTCCAACAGCTCCACCTCCTCCACCAAGGGGTCATATTTTGACAATCTAACATGGCGTCGAAGCAACACAGGTCCCTGCATAGTAAGCCATGAAGGTACCGAATATCCAGTAGTAGATCTCCGCGGATAGTTAAAGAGCCTTTCATGGGGGGTCACATTAGTAGCCGTTGAAAGCAATGATCTAATGGAATGCAGGGCATCAGGCAGTACCATTTCCCACTGTGTATTCTTAAGGTTCCGGGATGTCAATGCCAACATAACTGCCTTCCAGATCACCCCATTGTATCATTCGCACTGTCCATTACCCTGGGGATTATACGGGGTAGTTCGACTAGTAGAAATTCCGACTCTGAAGGTATTCCTTCAACTGGGAAGACATAAAAGAACTTCCCTGATCCGAATGGATATACGCAGGCATCCCAAAGATGACAAAAAGTTGAGTCAATCATTTAATAACTGTAGCAGCTGATACATCTGCACAAGGAAAAGCAAAAGGGAACCTTGAAAACTCATCCACAACAGTAAATATATATCGGTTTTGAGTAGTTGAAGGAAGAGGTCCCTTAAAATCAACACTCAAACGTTCAAAAGGAGAAGTAGCCTTTATAAGATGAGCTCGTTGAGGCTTAAAGAAATTCGGTTTACACCGAGCACAGATAGAACATGATGAAGTCATCCGCTTGACGTCTTCAACTGAAAAAGGCAAGTTCTTACTGCGTACGAAGTGTATCATCCTCATAACCCCAGGATGACATAAGGCATTGTGAAGATTAATAAGCGTATCTCCGTGAATCACCGAACAATAAGCCCTCGACAGTGCATCAGCAGCAACATTATCCTTCCCCGGACGATAAACTATGTCAAAATGGTAACATGCCAACTCAATCCTCCATCTCATTATTTTATCATTTTTAATCTTTCCAAAATGTTTAACATCAAACATAAAGGACACAGATTTTTGGTCAGTTACCAACGTGAAATGTCGCCCCGATAAATAATGTCTCCATTTACGCAATGCTTCTACTATTGCGTATGCCTCTTTTTCTATTGAGGAATGTCTTTTTTCACTATTATTCAAAGTACGTGAGAAAAAGGCCACAGGTCTTCCATTTTGGTTCAAAGTAGCCCCAATTGCAAAATCCGAAGCATCCGTCTCAATCACAAAGGGAACCTGCTCATCAATGGAATGCACAACTGCTCCTAAAATATCCTTTTTAAAATTCTCAAAACATGTCCTGGCCTCCCATGATAGAGGATATGTCGTAACCCGAATAAGAGGCCGGATCTTCCGTGAAAAATTTGCAATCCAATTAGAATAATAAGAAAACAGTCCAACAACTCGTTGCAAAGCCTTAGATTTAGTAGGACAAGGTAAATCGATCAATGGTCGCAGACGTTCTGGATCTGGTTTAATCTTATTTCCCGAAATAATATACCCCAATAGATTTACCTCAGTAGTCGAAAAGACACATTTCTCTTTGTTAAAAGTTAAACCAACTTTTTCCGCAGCTTGAAGGAATCTTTTTAAATTAGAATCATGCTCCACCCTTGATTTGCCACACACTGTGATGTCATCTAAGTATGAAAAGGTGTCAGAGAGGGAATTATCACTTATAAAAGCATCCATTGCCCGTTGAAAACAAGCAACACCATTAGTAACACCAAATGGTATTCGGCAAAACTGATACAGCTTTCCACCAGCCTCAAAGGCCGTATATGGTTGATCCTTCTTAACAATAGGAATCTGATGATAAGCACTCTTTAAGTCAATAGTGCTAAAAACTTTATACTGAGACACTTTATTGATAAGCTCATCAATCTTAGGCAAAGGGTACGCAAATTAATAGTTTGGGAATAGTCTATCACCATTCGTTTCTTGTGTCTCTCGTTAGTCGTGACAACTACCTGTGCTCGCCAAGGCGAACAACTAGGTTCAATGATTCCTTCCAATAAGAGACGTTGAACTTCAGAATTAATAAATTCTCTATCCTGACTACTATATCTTCTTGACTTGGTAGCAATTGGCTTACAATCCGACATCAAATTGGAAAAAAGTGATAATGGAGGAATAGATAAAGAGGTTAATCCACAAATAGATAAAGGTGGCTTAGTCCCTCCAAATGAAAGACTAAGAGACTCGTGTAACTGAAGCACATCATGTCCAATCAAAATATCCGCACAGAGATTAGGCAAAACAGATAGGCGTATATCAGTATACGTATTACCCAGAAGAACCATTTTCACAAAGCAACAACCAGCTATTTGTGAAGTAAGGGTCGTCTGAGCCATACACACCTGATACGTAACAGACGAAATTTTCAAATGCTTCTCCTTCGCAAACTGAAGACTTATAAAACTCTCAGTACTGCCCGTATCTATAAGGGCCTTCACTTCCAGCCCATTAACTTGAGCCGTAACTATAGCTTTGTTTAGGCCATGAGCAAATGCAGCAGAAATTGATGCAATAAACGCCCTATCTAAAGGCTGAATAGTCACAGAAGAGGTAGTGGAGGAAGACCCTCCCACACCAGGAGAAGGGAAGGTAATTGAACCTGATGATTTGCACACACGTGCATAATGACCTCTCTTGCCGCATTTACTACACACAGCCTCCCGAGCAGGACACTTCAGACGAGGGTGCCGGATATTCCCACAAAAATAACACTTCTGAATCCTAGAGGCAATGGCCGCCGAAGTAGAAACTGTTTCAAAATCTAGTAAACCACTCCCATTAAGTCCACATAATTCCTTTTCATCCGAAACTGCCGAAACCATAGCCGCAGGCCGATTAAAAAGAGCATAAGAATCCGAACTTCTCTGAGCCATATCCAATGTAGAAGCTTGCTCAAAAGCACTTTTAAGGTCCAGAGTCTTATTTTCTAACAACCGCTGACGAATTGATCTAGACAGTAATCCATTAATAAAAGCATCCCGTACCGATTCGTCCTTATATTCTTCAGCCGTCACAGCCTTATAATTACAGTCAACACTAAGGCACCGAAGTGCTTGTAAATAAGTATCCAAAGATTCTCCCACCTGCTGCCTACGGGCAGATAGAAGATGACGTGCAAATACCTCATTCTTTGGTTTAACAAAAATCTTTTCCAATGTAGAAGTAGCCTCTTCATAAGTTTTACAGTGCAAAATATATTTATATACATCCGGGTCAATGTAGTTGATCAGCATATTCCGCTTATTTAGAGCCTCTTGATCCAACACGCCCAAAAAGTTTTTAAATGTACAATGCCAATGTTTCCATTGATCATCCACTCCAGCAGAATTGGGGTCAGCCTTGAATCGTTCTGGTTGAAGATATCGCTCCATTCTAACGTAAAGTTAATAAATTGAAATAAAGAATAGATTTGCCTTCCAAAGTTAGGCTTTATTAACTTTAAAATCGGCAGCATATCTTTCTACATCCAGTCCCAACTAAAGCTAGAAAAGGACTGAATTTAAGGTAGCCACAACACATCATGTGATCATCAACTACCAATGAGATTACAACACATATCCCAAGGCAGTTAACAAACAACGAATCACAATACTTTTACTAATCAAGGAATAATCACCACAGCCCCGCACGCGTGCCAGCCTGCGGGGGCTGCCTGTCTTCTACCAGGAACTGCTATGGGTTTGGAACCGGGTCGCTTCCAGGCGCAGCTCTCCCCCGACAGGAATGGTGGCTGTCCTTCGGGAGCCACTGTTCAGGAATCCGCACCTCCACGTCCGCAGGTTCGGGTGGCTGGCGGAGCACAGAGCTGTGGCTGGCAAGGTGACTCGAGTCGGGGACCTGCTCGATGGCGGAGGAGTGGGCTGGATGGCGCCGGAGGAGTTGGCGAGGCGCATGTCTTGGGTAAACGTCCGGCTCGCGGCCGATGCCATCGAGTCGATAAAGGCAAAAGTGCGCCCCGGCACCACTAGGTGTATCGAGGCGGCTCAGGCGTGTGGGGCGATCCCGTCTGAGCTTTCCCCCGTTCGGACGGAATTCCTTGTCGGCGCCCAGCCCCGACCCCCCCCTCGGGAGCTGGCGCCTCACAACTTGAGCCGTCTCGAGGAAATACCCTCTGTGCCTTTTCATTCCGCACGGAGGGGTTTCCTGTACGGGCTGCTCCTGCACACCTTCCACTTTGCCATCTTCGCCTGCCGTCCGGACACGCCGTGGCGTGCAGTTTTACCTTCCGACGGAGGCGGAGGTCCCCAATGGGGGGCTCTCTATGCGGGAGTCCTCCCTTGTTCTATTGGGGACTTGGCCTGGAGGGTGTTGCACAGGGCAGTCCCGTGCAATAGGTATTTAAGTAGGTTCACGGACTCCCAGACCGCATGTTTGTTCTGCGGTCTGGAGGAGTCCGTGTTTCATATTTATATCGAGTGTGAGAGGTTGCAGCCCCTCTTTCATTATTTGAAGGGGCTGCTCCTCAAGTTTTGGTTGCACTTCAGTCCCACGCTCTTGATCTACGGTCACCCAGTGCGGAGGGGAGCGGGCAGGTCGGAGGACCTCCTCGTGGGTCTGCTCCTGGGCCTGGCGAAGAAGGCCATTAATTGGTCCAGGCAGCGGGCGGTCGAGGGGGTCGTCCGGCCGGATTGCCTCCCTCTCTTCCGTGGCCATGTTCGCGCCCGGGTGGCCCTAGAGCTGGAGCACGCCGTGTCCGCTGGCACGCTAGATCACTTTCGTGACCGGTGGGCACCGCGGGGACTGGAGTGCATAATTGGGCTGGAGAACCAAATTTTAATTTGAATATTAAGGTTTATTTGAAGTTTTATTGGTTTATTACAGTTTGATTGGTTTATTTACAGTTTTAATGGTTTATTTACAGTTTTTTATCTGTCTAAATTTATGGTTTTACCAAAAGAGGATCACCACAGCCCCTACGGTTCTCGACCTTGGACTTAGGTGCAGGGAGCTGTCGTGCAGAAAAACTCAATAGACCAGGTCGAATAGCATGAAATGGATGCCTTTATTGAACAGTTTGCAACATTATAAAATACATGTCATATGCACAGATTAAAGAAACTACAAGCATGCACACATCTGTGAACTTAACTCTATGGAAATGGGGAACACACGGCACATCGTAAAAGGGGTAACACATTACAACTACCCTTAACCCCCTCCCCTAGACCTAACTAAGTTTCGATTTGAGGAACTCGGGATCATGCTCACCACTTTAAGAATCGCGAAACAGGGGTTTTGCAGCCTCTTGGCACAGCTTTCCGTCGTCACGTGGGTTTGGAAAGTTCTGGTGCAGCTTGTTTTCCTCTTGGTTCTCCTGCGATGAGGCAGTCGATACAGCCTTGGTGAGCGCTCGCCACAGATGAATCCGTTACCGACGTGACTTTAAGAACTGGATGCACATGGGTGAATCCATTACCGATGTCATGTTGAGACACTGGAGTGCCGGGCCCTGAGTGTCCTCTTATAGAGTCATAATGATTGTCCTTCTGAGGGTGTCTTCTTCTTCGGCCTGGGTCGTCGATGATGTCCCGACCAAAGTACCCGGGCCATCCTCATCGTCTTCTCGTCGTTGCCGGGCCTTGCCTGCCCGAACACCGAACACGGTCCGAACCGAAATGCTGCTTGGTTCCGATGGAGTCTGTCCCGAAGCGTTTTTGAAGCGTCCAAGAAGTGAAGTCGAAGTGAAGCTCGAAGTGAAACGTAGTGAATCGTGAAGTGAAGCGTCAAGTGAAGCGTACTGATGGACTTTTTCAATCCACAGTTATACCTTTTTGGAACATTCTTATCTCCCGCCAAATCATAGTCCTGTCTTTGTAATAATTTTGGCGGGCAGAACTCTCTGCAGGGGTGTTTTGTCTTCATAACGGGAGTCGGTGACAGCTGAACTGGCCTTCCTGGGCCGATAATGTCTTTGCTTTGTCACCGTAACTCGGTTTGTATATTGATCGGTCTGGAGATTGCCCTTGATGGCTGTTAAACGGCTTCTCTTTGTACAGTAGATGGGTTAAAGTGTTCATTCAATTGTCCACCCATTTCTTGATGGGCCTCATCCTGCTACCCAAATCTGTCCTGTACTTATAATCTAATCAATATGTATACTCAGTTCCATGAGTTTCGGTTTCCTGAAACTGGTTTTTCACGGGCTTTAATGTCCTCAATCCATAAGCCTGTCTGGCTTGCAGTAACAGAAATTCAAACGGTCCCAGAAGCTGGTCACGAGGTCTGGCGGCCATTTTGTGTGCCCTTTTATCAAAGGTTTCTCTGTACAAGCTTCTTTTGGTCAATAAAGCTGTCTTATCAACCCTAACTTCTTGCGTGATTATTTATGAAAATTTTGCGAATCTTACACCTGCTGTGCAAAAGAACAGCAAAGTAAGGAACTGAGACAGAGACTTCAACTGTTGAAGCTGAAACAGAAATCATACTACGACAAGTCATCCAAAACTCTAAAACCATTGACAAGGGATGATGTTGTCAGGATTGAGGATCCAGATGCATGGAACAGGAAAGCTACAGTTCTTGAGGAAGTACGACCAAGGTCATACACTGTTAGAAATGAGGAAGGACAGATTCTCAGGAGGAACCGCCGTTCCCTCCTGAAAACACAAGAAACTATCCAAGAGCAGATTGATGACAATGCCGCAACTGAATCTTGTCATTCACCACCAGAACAATCTCATGAAAACACATCAGACTTACCCGTGCTGAGAAGACCCACACGTGTAGTAAAAAAGCCTGATAGACTTAATCTTTGAGTACAAAGAAAAACTATATTGAAAATGTATTGACTGTTGTGAAAATGTTTATGTTTATAGAGCACTAACAAAAGTGTTACTGATATCATCTTTATCGTTTTTCTTGAAAGTTGATTGATATTGATTTTGTTAACCTCAAAGAAAGGGGGATGTAATGATCAATAACATGTCATTCTGGAGTGGTACACTAGATGGAGCCGTAAAGCTGTATAGAGCTGTATATTTCGTTGTATGTGTTTAAGACTACACTACCCACGATGCACTAGGCTACCCAGAAGGCAGTAGTCAAGATGGAAGCTTGAACACAGAAGCACACATGCTGAATCTCTACAGATGCTGTACCAAGAGAACGTGTACTGAATAAATGTCTAGCTAGAAGCTAGCTGTTCATAATAAGAATGTCTAGTTATTAATGAACATAACAACGGCCTTTTAACTAAAGGATAAAAGTGGGACTATTGTATCCTAAAGTTAGGAAGAACCTGGAGCTGATCACCTTGCAACTGAGTTCTGCACCTGTAAGGTGAAGTCTCTCGCAGCCTTCGCATCATCATGTGTGTTGTCTGTGAGTAGCATTTCCTGCAATAATTCTATAAGTGAAAGACTCTAAGGAGGGAAAATTTGGTTGCTTTGCGCCTCCCGTTAGTGCCCTAAGAGGGCATTAATGGGGCACAAAGCAACTAGCGCCCGGGCGGGGCGATGTTTGCGCCGCTCGCGAAATTGACCAGACATTTTGTGGTGGCGCTAAACACTACCGCCATGATCTCCTGCGCCCGCAGATCGTGACGTCAGTCGAGCATGCAACGCCCCGGTAGCGCCCCAGACCAGATATTGAGTGGTGCACCCTGCCTTACCGCCTGCCGCTAGCAACGACAGGTTGAGGGGAACGTTTTGCAGTCAAGTTTTTAGTCGGTTGCGATATTTAGCAACAGGTGCTAAGCTTTGCGCTGTAGGGTTCTCAAAATTCCCACATTCCGCAAAGTTATTAATAAAGGAACCCTGAAGGACAAGTTATTAATAAAGGGACCCTGAAGAAAATGGCTTCTGGACATTGCGGTAGAAACCTGCAAGATTGAAAGCAGGACCCTGCAAAAATGGCAGGCCAAGTTCAAAAGGCTTTGAAAAACCTGAGATGCCTGGGCCTGTGGGAGACTTGTTATTTTGAAGCCAGACAACTAGATGATGCAGAATACACATTCTTCATTTTTGAAACAAATCAACTCAGGAAAGACTTCATCTTGAACCCATCAAACCTTTGCATAAATAATCACTGACAGTTTAAATTGGCTACTGAGCTAGGAAGATACAGATTCACATTATGCATAACAAACACCGAGACATTAAAGGCCATTTAGCAATGGGGCAACCACCCAAAAAGCAGTTAAGGTGAACGACTATAATCACTTTAACAAGCCCGCCAAAAATTAGACAAAGAACTAACCCTGATTTGGCGCGCAGATAACAACCTCCAAAATAGTATAATTGTAGGCCCACCGGTAACCAAAAGTGTGCAGCAAGTGGGCAAGCGAGGCAAGACGAACGGCAAGGAGATGAGCAAGCAGAGAAGGGCAGTGTGGAGAAGCGTTGGGGACGAGCAGGCACACGCTCGGGTGCAGAGTTATTCAAAATGCAAAGAAGTGTTGGGGATGAGCAGGCACACGCTCATGTCCAGGTTACTCGAAACTCAAAGAAGCAGACCGGCACGGTGGGGCAGGCTCGACCGAAGATGACTAGGTCGCAACCGTAGCCTTACACGAGGAACGACCACGAGCACCGCGGTAACAAAGGGCCGGGTAAACTATACCTCAGATCATTACCACTGCACAGGTAATGATCTAGGCCACTGCGACCGAGCCGACACTGAAGACCACCAACCGAACCCCAACCGCAACAAAACTTCGATGACCAGACCACCACTAGAAGAATAAAACCCGAAGTTTTCCACTCTGCAAGATAAAGTATCCAACAAAGACTTTACTCCCTAACTCTAACGGAGAAAAGAGGGTCCTTTACTCAGACAACTCCACCACCGTGCCCTGGGACCACGTGGCGACAGCAGGCCCCAAAGGACACAAAGAGCGAACCCCAAAACCGCAACCGGCTTAATCGACAGGATTCAACCTGTCCAGAAACCTTTACTGATGAGCATAATCCCTGGCCCTTTATAGCACAATTTAGTTAGATATTAGGGATGGGACAAGGGTAGGGGGATTATTAACGTGATTTTTCCCTCGATGTGCCGTGTGTTCCCCATTCCTAATTAAGTGTACTCTTGTATGCCTGTAACTATTCCGGTAATTTTCAGTGTTGTAATTTTATGGTGCCTTTTAATAAAATACAGTTTTCTTGTACCAAACCAGTTGTCTACTCCAATTCTGTATCGCCGCCTGTACCTAAGTCCGGTGTCTAGAATCCAGGGGTGTGCGAGCGATTCGAACCGCTCAAAACAGTCAGGGGCAGAGCTGACGGCACACACCACCCCCTACAGAAATGGCGACCGCGGCAGGACTCCGGGAGCAGGGGTGCGATACAGTAGGCACTGATTCGGAACAGCAAACTGCAATGGAAGAGAGGATTTCTAATTATGTATTCAGTAAAGTGAATATCACTAAGAAGTGGATCACTAATCTGTTAAAGGCTGTGCATCCGGTAGATGCTGCAGCTAAATGGACAGAAGGGAAGGATCATAGGAAATCCATAGAAAAGGCAGTCTGGCTGATGTGCTTCAAGAAACAGATCCAGCTTTTGGACAGGCTCGTTGAAGCACAGGCAGCCGAGATACGGGAGTCAGCCCTGGAAGTCCAAGACAGGACTCTAGCAGGGGAGAAGTTGCTGGTAGCATTGCAGGCTCTGAACCAGGAAAGGGTACAGCTAATGGGGGAGCATAAGGCCAGGCTGGAATATCTACAGTGTCAGGTCACCGAGGCCAAGAGCAATGAGCTGAGGTTGCGGGAGAAGAATGCCCGCCTAGCGAGACAAGTAAGAGAGCAGGAGGAGAAAGTAAAAGACATAAAGGCAGCCTATAAGTTAGCGAGTGAGCAGGGGTTTGAAGACACAGATCATGGCCCCTACAAGGAACAGATAGAGAATCTGAGCCTGGCCCTAAGGAAGGCAAAGGGCATGGTGTGCCTCATAAGCCCGAAGGCAGCCCAGGCGGATTTTACAGGGAACGAGGGGAGAACGGTTCAGACACCACGGGTAGTGCCAAGGGACGGCCCGGTTGAGGAACAGGAGGTCTCACGACCACCACCCGTAGCGCCAGGTTTTAGCGAGGTCTGGCAGCAAGGGGGGGTGGAGTTAGGGGTAGAAGCAGAGGTGGAACAACCCCCGCAAGAGAGACTGGAACCGGGGCCGATGTGCCCGGCCCGGCAGCCAAGGTTTGGCACACCCGCACATGACGGGGAAGAGGGACCCCTCCAAAACCAGTTCGTAGTGCCCTACGGCACCCAACAGCTTAGAGCTATGGTAAGCCACATACCAAAGCTCACAGAAAAGGGGGACCCCTCGGCCCAGTTCAGGGAAGTGGAACAGGCAGCCAGCATCAACAAGTGCGATGATGCCGAACAGGCCAAAATGCTGCTGTTCTCCCTGGAGGGTAAGCTCCTCCAGTCCCTTTCTGACCAGTATAAGAAGGGACAGTGCGAGTATGGGGAACTCAAGGAGGAAGTTCTTGAGGCCATGGGGATGAATGAGGGAAGTCCTTTCTCCCGAGTGGAGAAGACAGTGCAGCTTGCAGGGGAAACCCCGCAGGCTTTCGCAGACAGGTTGTGGCCGGTGTATAGGAGTGCCTGCACAGGGGTACCTAACCGGGCATTCCTGGACCGGGATCAGCTGGCCCACTGGCTCCGTTGCCTGGTGGCAAACAGCTTGCCACAGGTCAGGGCCAAGGCGGAAGTCTGGTTTGACCCTAAGAATCCCCTGACTACCGAACTGACGGTGATCAGACAGTTGACCCTAGCTTACAGGAATGGTAGGGGAACCGATGCACACCCACCTAAGGGGAAGGTGCATGAAGTAAAACCCGGACAGGGTAGGAAGGAGTGGCATCAGGAAGGGAATAACCCTTCCAGCATGAAGCTTAATTGTTACGGGTGTGAGAAGGATGGACACTGGAGCAAGGAGTGCAAAAACCCTTGGAAGGATAACAAGGGAAAGAATTCCTCAGCCCCAGCCCAAAAGACAGAGACAGGAATTCCTCCCACCACAGTCGAGTCATTTTTGGACGCAATGAGGTCCCTATTGACTGGCCAAGGGAGGGTAGCAGCCACTACCAGTGCTCTGACCCCATCAGCCCCATCCAACCCACAGCCCTGACTAGAGCCAGCGCAGCCTGTTTACCTGTGTTCCCTCAAGTACGACTTATGGAAAAGACCCCTCGTTGAGATGGAGGTAGAAAAGGTAAAGGGGACCTATCTGTTGGATATGGGGGCATCATGCACCGTGATCCATTCAGATAACCCCACCACCTCACCTCTATCTAGCGGGGTCCCATACAGGCTGGCTCATTTTCCATCCCGCTGTCCATTCGTTTGGGAACACTCCGCTCTAAGTGGACCTGTATCCTAATGAAGTGGGAAGTGGAGGGTGGAAAAGGGATCCTGGGAGCTGACTTTATTGTGGGCCACGGGATCCTAGTGGATTTAAGGAATCATTGCCTATGGGGGGCAAGTACAGGAAAGGACGGCGGAGTTGTAGTCATCCCAGGGAAACAGGGGAAGGGGACCCTGTGCACCATGAAGCCTAAAGAGGGTTATAACCTCGAGCTCATGGTCAGTAATACCCCAAAGGAGTTCCAGGCATTTGTGCGAGCCCACCTAGCCTCATTTGCCACACACAAACACGACTGTAGGAGGGTCAACAGGTTCGAGGTCAGCGTAGATGGGGACCCCATGGCCCGACCACAGAAACAGTATAACTTCCCCAGGGAAGCGGAGCCAGACATGGAAGCAGCCATGTCCTCCTTAGTACAACAGGGGGTCCTGAGACTGATAGCCACCCACGTGAACTCTCCACTGTGGCCAGTTAGAAAGCCGGACAACTCCTGGAGGGCCACGGTGGACTATCGGGCATGCAACAGTAACATCCCAGCCTGTGCACCCACGGTAGCAGCAGTTGCCGACCTGATAGGAAGTATCCCAGCATCCGTGACCACTTTCTCGGTGCTGGATATTTCCAACGGGTTTTGGTCCATCCCTTTAAGGAGGGGGGATCAGTACAAATTTGCTTTTACTTTTAAAGGGCAACAGTACACGTGGAACTGTTTGCCTCAGGGCTTCCACAATAGCCCTAGCATTTTCCATCAATGCATGGCAAACAGTTTAAAGGGCTTCAGCCAGCCCAGGCAGCTGGTACAGTATGTGGATGACCTGCTCCTGTTCACTGATTCGAGAGAGGAGCATGGCCCACTACTGGCCGAACTGCTGGAGTTGCTCAGGCAGGAGGGTTTTAAAGTAAACCCAAAGAAAGCGCAGATCGGCCAGCAGGAGGTGAAATTCCTGGGCCTGACCGTACGCGCTGGGGAAAGGGCCATAGACAAAGCTAGAAGGGAAGCAGTACAGGAGTTACCAGTCCCCAATACAATCACAGGAGTGCGATCTTTTCTAGGGCTAACCGGGTACTGCAGAGATTTTATTGAGGACTATGCAGCCACAGCTGCCCCTCTGCTCCGACTCCTACACAAGGGAGTGGAGTGGGCTTGGGATGAGGGTTGCCAAGCAGCATTTGTCAGACTCAAGAAAGATCTGCAGACCGCACCAGCTCTAGGGGCCATAGATGGGGGGAAAGAGTTCTTCCTGGAGGTGGCAGCCAGCGGGGACAGCCTGAGTGCTGTGCTGCTCCAAGAGCGGCATGGTAGGCTAAGGCCGGTGATCTACTCCTCCAGGATACTCACGGATGTGGAGAAGAGCTACTCCAATTGTGAGAGGCACCTCTTGGCCACACATTGGGCTGTGAAAAGATCGCTGATCTTCACAGGCACCTCTCCCATCACCCTCCTCACCCATCACACGCCCACCCAGATGCTCCTGAATGGGAGAATCAAGGATGGGACAGTGAGCAGTGCCCGCATTGCTCGCTGGACCCTGCTTCTCTCACAGATGTACCTAAAGGTGAAAGGGCTCTGTGAGCCAAAGCTCGCAGCTAACTTGGTATATCCTGGAACAGCCCACCGGTGTTCCATAGAAGGGGTTTGGGAAGTGGACATAGGTTTGCGGGCCGGGATAAACCCCACAGGCTGCGAAATCTATGTGGATGGCTCCAGCACGGTATCTGCTGGTTAGCGACTCACAGGGTGTGGAGTTTATGACCCAGCGGCAAACATTGCCCTGGCAATTAAGCTCCCCAGCACCATGAGTGCCCAGCAGGCTGAACTGTCTGCGGTAGTGTACGTGGTTACACACCCCGACGTAATAAAGACTCACTACGCACTTGGTTGTACATAAAGCAAGGCTTTAATCGACTTGTAACAAAACATGGAGGTCTAGTTAGTAGCCACTAGCTTCCTGTTTCCAGACTGACTCTGGCCAAGCTGGGCCCATGCCCTAGTATTTATACTCCTCGGGCGGCGCCCTCAGCTGGCCGTTCAGTAGTACTTCCTTGTACAAGTTGCGATTTATGACATTCTTCCTCCCTAAAAGGTTTGGAAGTCCAGTCTTCCTTTAATGGACTAGGCGGACCAAAAATAGCCGTAGTCATTTAGCTTTCTGCTTGTGACCGGAAGGCACGTCTCCCCGGACCGTGTCCTGGTCCCTGGGTCGCTTGGCCCGTACTGGTAAGTCGGTAGAGTCCGCGTCATCTTGATCGTCCTGTGCAGGCCTAGGAATATCATGACTCCGGGTGCGGGTCCCCACAGGCGCAGAGCTGGCTTCATCCTGGGTCGTAGCCGGAGATTGTCCGGCATGCTGATTTCGGGTGGCCATCTTACAGGGAGCGTTCGGCTCCCTGAGTTGATCCAGTAGCACTGCCGGCAGATCCCTCGAAGTCCCAGGTAGGGTGTCATCTTCATAGGGGTGCGCAGTGTTGACATCATCGTCGTGGGATCCTACATCATTCGGGCCCATGTGACCGGTTGGGCAGGGATCCAGATCTCTGAGCGAGACGGTGGACTCCCGGCCATCGGGGTACCGCACGTGCGCATACGTGGGGTTTACCTCCGTTAACTCCACCTCGTCAATGAGAGGGTCGTTCTTGGCAGACCGGATGAACCTCCAGAGTAGAACAGGGCCTGGAGCCACCAACCATGACGGTAGAGATGTCCCATGTGTAGAGCGACGCCAGAACTTGAAGAATCACTCATGAGGTGTGACATTAGTGGATGTGGAGAGAAGAGACCTGATAGAGTGTAACACGTCGGGGAGCACAGTTTCCCACTGCTGGTCTGGTAGGTTGCGTGACCTCAGTGCCAGACGGACAGCGTTCCAGATGATGGCATTGTATCATTGAACCTGTCCATTGCCGATTGGGTGATATGGTGTCGTCTTACTCGAGGTGATTCCCCTTGGGAGAGATAACTTTTAAGTTCACTCAACATAAAGGAGGGACCCCGATCCGTGTGGATAAAATTAGCCGTCCCACAAAGGGAAAAGACCTGATCGAGGCATTTAATTACCGTAGAGGTAAGCATATTAGGACAGGGGAAGGCGAAGGGAAAGCGTGAATACTCGTCTACCATCGTAAGTAGGTAGGTGTTCCACGTCGATGAAGGCAATGGCCCTTAAAAGTCTATGCTGAGCCTCTGCATAGGCTGCATTGCATGTATGAGTAAGTCATCTGATGGGCGGAAGAATTGTGGTTTCAATTCTGCACAAATCCTACAGGAGGAGCATGTTTTCTTTACGTCCTCCGTTGAGAATGGTAGATTTTTGGAGCGCACAAAGTGCAACATACGGGTAATGCCAGGATGGCATAAGTCCATATGCAGATCTGCCAGAGTCGACGTTGACATTGAAGAGCAAAATGCCCGTGTGAAGGTATCTGGGGCCACATTCTGTTTGCTGGGTCGGTAACAAATATTATATCCAAAGGCGGCCAGCTCCATCCTCCAGAGTTGAATTTTATTATTTTTGATTTTCGTGCGCTTCCGTTTATCCAACATGAAGGCCACGGAGCGCTGGTCAGTTATGAATGTGAAATGACGCCGAGCAAGATAATTACTCCATTGGCGTACAGCCTCGATGATGGCTGTAGCCTCCTTCTCGACGGGGGGGTAATGGAGCTCGCTACCCTGTAAGGTTCTGGATAGGAATGCCACAGGCCGACCACCTTGATTCAAGGTAGCCGAGATCGCCACCTCCGATGCATTGCATTCGACCACAAAAGGAAGGTTTTCGTCAATGGAGCGAAGCGTGGCTTTCTCCAGCTGTCATTTGAGGAGGTTGAAGGCAGAAATAGCCATTGCTTCTAATGGAAAAGACTTCGCATGAAGCAGAGGCTGTATTTTAATCGGAGAAGTGAGGTATCCACTTTGCGTAATAAGCAAACATGCCAAGTGCCCGATGAAGAGAGCCGAGATTTGTAGGGGGAGGGAGCTCCTGAAGTGGACGGAGTCACTCTGGGTCCGGTTTAATAACACCGTTGCCCACCCAGTAGCCGAGAATGTTCACTGATGGCACCGATTTCACCGATTTGGATTCGTTTAACGTTAAGCGGCGACGACGGAGAACGTCAAAAAATCTCTGAAGATTGGCGTCATGCTCCTTTTGATCATGGCCGGCAATAGTGATATTGTCTAAATACGGAAAGGTATCCGTCAAGTTCTCTTGCCGGACTAGGCCATCCATTGCCCGTTGGAAGACGGCCACCCCATTGGTGGCCCCAAATGGAAGGCGACGAAACTGATAAAGCCGACCATTGGCCTCAAAGGCCGTATACCTTTTGTCAGAGTCTTTCAGCAGTACCTGATGGTATGCGCTCTTTAAATCGAAGGTTGAAAATACCTTGTATTTGGCAAGGTTGTTGACCATGTCATCTATGCGTGGTAGCGGGTATGCATCCAGATCGGTATATTGATTAATAGTCTGCGAATAATCAATACACAGACGTTTCTTATGTTGTTTTAAAGGGTTTTTCACAATGGCGACTTGAGCCCGCCAGGGGGATGAACACGGCTCGGTAATACCGTCAGCTAAAAGGCGAGAGATTTCTGCCTCGATAAATGCTCTGTCGTCTTGGCTAAATCGCCGCGATTTGGTGGCTATGGGTTTACAGCGGGAGGAGAGATTGGCAAACAGGGAGGGCTCACCGAGTAAGGCCGCCGAGAGCGCACAAAACGGCACCTTAGAAATGGTAAGCTCCAGCTTCGACCCTCCAAACTCAAAAGTGAGTCTTTTGTGCTGCTTCTGGAAGTCCTGTCCCAGAAGCACATCGCTACATAAGTTTTCGAGTACTCCGAGCCGGGTGGAGGGATACGTGCGACCATTGAGGATGAGGTTGACAAGACAGAAGCCAGAAGAATTGGTGGTCAGAGTCATCAGAGCCATTGCAATCTCCCTGTCCGAGTGATAAATGCGCAGTTTTAACCTGCTGACAGCCCACTTACTAATGAAGCTGTCAGAGCTGCAGGAGTTGATTAGTGCGCTTAGAGTGTGCCCATTTACTGAAACCTTCGTAGCTGCATGGGGCAAACTTTGGGGAAAAACAGCTGTGATGGGAGGAGGGGTAATTTTTCCTTCGGCAGCTGTAGCCTTAGCAGTGGTTCTTGGGGGAGGAGCAGCTCCATAGATAGCAGCTGTGAAGCTAACAGGAGCTCCCGACCGGTATACTTTAGAGGAGCGGCCTTTCTTGTTAGCAGAGGCCCGTGACTGGCATACCTTGGAAAAGTGTCCTTTCTTGGTGCAATGATTGCAGGTCGCATTACGAGCCGGGCAAAATTTTCTGTAATGGAACATACCTCCACAAAAGAAACACTTTCTTCCTGATTGCCAGGATGCTGCTAGGGCGGGGTCATCATCAGCAAAGGCCTCTAGGGTAGGGTCGTCGTCCGTTAGAGTAGAGTCATCATCAGCGGGGGCATCCACCCGAGACCTATCGAAATACTTATTAAGGGTGATAGCTGCCGCCCGTGCACGTGGTGGGAGATAAGTGTCTGCATTCTTCTTGGCCAAGTCCAGGGAACACGCCTGGTCAGAAGCAGCCCGTAAATTGAGGGTTTTATTTTCCAGCAGGCGCTGACGTATAAAAGGGGACGCAATCCCATTGATAAAGGAATCGTGGATTAGTTCCTCTTGATACTGTTCAGCTGTAACCGCTTTAAGGTTACAATCTTTGCTGAGCCTGCGAAGTTTCTGGAGGAATTCTTCGAGTGATTCCCCAGGCTGCTGCCGAGTTGTGGCCAGTAGGTGTCGAGCAAAGATTTCATTCGGGGACTTGACAAATAGCTGCTGTAAAATTTCGATAGCAGCGTCGTAGTTTATACAGTCCTCAATATAATCATACACATGAGGGGATACGTAGTTAATAAGCATTCATAACTTATTAGAGGCACCCGCCCCACATTCTTCAAGAAAGTTGCTAAAGGTACAAAACCAATGCTTCCATACCTTCGCTGCCACAGGTGCATTCGGGTCCAGGTCGAGACGAGCGGGTCTAATGAGTTTTTCCATGATGGATCAGTTTCTTGCCCAGGTTCCTTTCTGTGGTTTGAGTTGCAGCTGGTTGTTCCGAATCACCAAGGCGTGGGGACGATAACAAGTCGATTAATTGACGTAATAAAGACTCACTACGCACTTGGTTGTACATAAAGCAAGGCTTTAATCGACTTGTAACAAAACATGGAGGTCTAGTTAGTAGTCACTAGCTTCCTGTTTCCAGACTGTCTCTGGCCAAGCTGGGCCCACGCCCTAATATTTATACTCCTCGGGCGGCGCCCTCAGCTGGCCGTTCAGTAGTACTTCCTTGTAGAAGTTGCGGTTTATGACACACCCCAAGATCTTCCCCACCCCATATACGATTTGCTCGGACAGCATGCTCACGTGCAATTCGTGTACAGAGTATCTGGCCATCTGGTCCCGCCGCGGATACAGCTCCGCTTGTAGTGTATGTAACCTGTACCACCTTAAGAGGATACCTTAAGGCGATGGACTACTTTTTGATGGCTCCTGTACATTGTAGTACCGGTGGTGACCACACCGGTATATAAACCCTGTGGAGCAAAGTGTATTCCAGTTCAGCCCTGACCCTCAATTACTAAAGACCTGTTTAATTATTTCTGTAGTCTGTGTCCAGTTATTCAGCATAACTACATTTGGAAACACAGACTCAACAGTGGCGATGAGTCTGATCTTACCTAGTGGCAGTTGCATCAAAGGAAGCTTCGCCTCTGAAACGGGCGTCGATCAAGGACATCCACCCTCAACATCCTGCTGGGCACTGCATAGCACGGGAGGCAATCGGGAACCCGGGTTGGTTTCTGGCCACGAAGTCAAACATCAGTGAACATCCCTTCGACAACAGCGGCGGGTAAGCCCGATCGAGCGGCACGGGGGGGAGTAAGATTAGAAATTTTCATTAATAATCATGCAGTAAAATAGGGTTAATAAGACAGTTTTATTGACCAAAAGAAGCTTGTACAGAGAAACCTTTGATAAAAGGGCACACAAAATGGCCGCCGGACCTCGTGACCAGCTTCTGGGACCATTTGAATTTCTGTTACTGCAAGTCAGACAGGCTTGTGGATTGAGGGCATCAAGCCCGCGAAAACCAGTTTCAGGAAACCGAAACTCAGGGAACTGAGCATACATACTGATTAGATTATAAGTACAGAACAGTTTTGGGTAGCAGGATGAGGCCCATCAAGAAATGGGCGGACAATTGAACGAACACTTAAACCCATTTACTGTACAAAGAAAAGCCGTTTAACAGCTATCCAGGGCAATCTCCAGACCGATCAATATACAAACCAAGTTACGGTGACAAAGCAAAGACATTATCGGCCCAGGAAGGCCAGTTGAGCTATCACCGGCTCCCGTTACGAAGACAAAACGTCCCTGCAGAGATTTCTGCCCGCCAAAAATATTACAAAGACAGGACTATGATTTGGCGGGAGATAAGAATGTCCCAAAAAGGTATAACTGTGGATTGAAAGGTCCATCAGTAGCTTCACTTCGGTTTTCATTTCTTCAACGCTTCGGGACAGACCCTTCGGTTAAGGCAGCACTTCGGTTTCGGAACGTGGTCGGTGTTCGGCCAGGCAAGGCTCGGCCACGACGGGAAGACGACGAGGGTGGCCCGGGTACTTTTGTCGGGAGATCATCGACGACCCAGGCCGAAGGAGAAGACACCCTCGGGAAAAACAACGATCCAGGCCGGAGAAAAAGGACACTCCGGGCCCAGCACTCCAGTGCCTCAGCATCCCATCGGTAACGGATTCTCACAGGTGCATTCAGTGCTTCAACATCACGTCGGTAACGGATTCATCCGTGGCGAGCGCTCACCAAGGCTGTATCGGCAGCCTCATCGCGGGAGAACCTAGAGGAAAACAAGCTGCGCCAGAAGTTTCCAAATCCACGTGACAACGGAAAGCTGTGCCAAAAAGGCTGCGAACCCCTTTTCGCAATTCTGAAAGTGGTGAGCATGATCCCGAGTTCCTCAAGTCGAAACTTAGTTAGGTCTAGGGGAGGGGGTTAAGGGTAGTTGTAATGTGTTACCCCTTTTACGATGTGCCGTGTGTTCCCCATTTCCATAGAGTTAAGTTCATAGATGTGTGCATGCTTGTAGTAGCTTTAATCTGTGCTTATGACATGTATTTTATAATGCTGCAAACTGTTTAATAAAAGCATCCATTTCGTGCTATTCAACCTGGTCTATTGAGTTTTTCTGCACTACAGTTCCCTGCACCTAAGTCCAAGGTCTAGAACCATAGGGAAGAGTGGGTCGAACCACTCACGGGTAATTATTGCAAGAAGCCTGGCAGGAGACCAGAGCAAGCAAGAGAAACCCCCTACAGAGATGGCGACTGCGGCAGGACCTTGGCAGCAGGAATGTAGTGTTTTAGATCAAGAATAAACGAACTGTGATGGATGAGAGAATAGCGGACTATGTTTTTGGGAAGGTAAACCTTACAAAACAGTGGATATCTGACCTATTAAGAGATAGGCGCCCGCTAGACGCAGCCATCAAATGGACAGAAAGCAAAGAGCACAAAAGATCTGTAGAAAAGGCGGTCTGGCTGATGTGCTACAAGAAGCAAGTCCAGCTTTTGGACCAAGTCGTTGTAGCACAGACAGCCCAGATAAAAGGGTTACTAGCAGAAGTAGAGGAAAAGGTTGCGGGAGGTCAGAAACTGATTGAATCGCTTAACGCGCTGGATCAGGAACGCCAATCCGTAACTCACCACCATGAGACCAGGATAGATTACTTGAAGTGTCAGGTCGTTGAGGTCAAGGCCAGTGAAGGTAGAATGAGAGACAGGTGTTTCCGCCTAGCTAAGCAGGTAGAGGCACAGGAGGAAAGCATTCTGGGAGCTTGGGCAGCATATAAGATGGCCATGGAGGATAGGTCTGAGAACACCGACCATAGCGCTTGCCACAGGGAGCTAGAGGACCTGAGAACGGCCTTAACGAAGGCAAACGGCTTGGTGTGCCTCATAAACCCACCAGCGAGCCAGCTACTGTTAGCCAAGGAATCCAAAAGACCGATTCCGCAAGAGGCAGTTGGGGTACCAACCCCCGAGCCCTCGGCACCTCCCGCCTATACTGAGTCTTGGACTCCGGGGAAGGAAACGGTGAAGTTAGACAAAGAGGTTCCTGAGGTAGAGCAACCCCAGGTAGTAGAGTCGGGGCCGGCGCCGATGTGTCCAACTCGACACCGGAGGCTCGGTCCGGGCATAGTGGATGGCGAGGATGGACCCCTCGTGAATCAGATCATAATGCCCCACAGCGCACAACAGCTGAGGGCAATGATAAGTCACATCCCAAAGCTCACTGAGTCAGGAGATCCCTCTGTCCATTTTAGGGACGTGGAGCAGACCGCAGCAGTTAATGACTGCGATGGGGTTGAACAGTCCAAAATGCTGCTGTTCTCCCTGGACAGCTCGCTCCTCCAGTATCTCCCTGACGAGAGCAAGAGAGGGGACAAGACGTACGAGGAGGTACGGGACGAGATCCTGGAGATTATAGGGGAGGGTGACGGAAGTCCGTTCCTCCGATTGGAAAGGACGATACAGCTAGAGGGAGAACCCCCACGGGTTTTCGCCGGAAGGTTGTGGCCAGTGTATCGGCGCAGCTGCCCGGGAGGACCAGCCCGGGCCGGGCTGAATAATGACCAAAGGGCTCATTGGCTCCGGTGTCTGGTCGCCAATTGCTTGCCACAGGTGAGGGAGCAGGCCAAAGCATGGTTTGACCCCACTAACCCCCGCTCCACGGAGGAACTAGTACTTGATCAGCTCACGATAAGTTACAGGAACAACAAGAGTAGGGATGTGCCTTCCTCAAAGGGAAAGGTGCATGAGGCAAGGCCTGCAGCTCCTGCTAAAAAGGAATGGCATCAGGAGGGGTATCGCCCTCCCCAAGCCAAGAGCAGTTGTGACGGGTGTGGGAAGGAGGGTCATTGGCGCCGGGACTGTAAAAATCCCTGGAAGGATTTAAAGGGAAAAGCTCCCTCAGCCCCAGCCCAAACACCCATCCGGGAGAAGGGAGCCGATGTGTCGATCCATCCCGATGCGATCGAGTCGGTTTTAGAGGCAATGCGGTCTCTAATGACCTCGCAGGGGAAGGTGGCAGTCGTCAACAGCCCTGTTGCTCCCCCAACCCCAACCGAAGCGCCCAAGTGACTGAAGCCCACGCAGCCCGTCTACCTGTGTCCGCTCCGCTATGACGCGTGGAGAAGACCCGTTGTGGAGATGGAGGTGGAGAAGGAAAAGGGTAGTTACCTGTTGGATACGGGAGCATCATGTACCGTGATCCACACAGCTAAACCTTTTGCCTCACCTCTGTATACCCAGGCTCCATTCTCAGTAGCGGGTTTCACAGGCAGAGAACAGGCTGGCGCGCACTCCATCCCGCTCTCCATTCATTTGGGAGCACTCCACACCACATGGACGTGTATCCTGTTGAAGTGGAATGAGGGGGGTGGTAAAGGCATCCTCAGGTCTGATTTCTTGGTGGAACACGGGATCCTCATGGACCTCAGAAAGCACTGTCTCTGGGGAGCCGAGAATGGGTTAGGTAAGGTAGTCATGATCCCAGGGAAGGGAGAAAAGGGGACTCTGTGCACCATGAAGCCATCAGGGGGTTATGACCTCGAGCTTATGGTCGCGGACGTCCCAACGGACTTGCAGGCATGTGTGTCGGACAATCTGACCGCATTTGCCACCCACAAGCACGAATGTGGGACAGTCACCGGGTTTGAGGTCAGCGTAGACGGGGACCCCATGATCCGACCCCAAAAGCAGTATAACTTCCCCAAGGAGGCAGAACCCGACATGGAGATAGCAATATCTTCATTGGTGCAGCAGGGCGTGTTGAGGCCAATAGCCACTCACGTGAACTCCCCATTATGGCCGGTAAAGAAGCCGGACAATTCGTGGAGGGCTACGGTGGACTATAGAGTCCTCAACAGTAACATCCCAGCCTGCGCGCCCACGGTAGCAGCAGTTGCCGACCTAATAGGGAGTATTCCAGCATCGGCGACCACGTTCACAGTGCTGGATATCTCGAACAGTTTTTGGTCCATTCCGCTGCGACGGGAGGATCAGTACAAGTTTGCCTTTACTTTTAAAGGGCAACAGTGCACTTGGAACTGCTTGCCACAGGGTTTTCACAACAGCCCCAGCATTTTCCATCAGTGCATGGCAGGAAGTTTAAAGGAATTTAGCCAGCCCAATCAGATAGTGCAGTATGTGGACGACTTGCTCCTGTTCACGGACTCAAGAGAGGAGCACGGCCCACTATTAGCCGAATTATTGGAGCTATTGGAAAGGAAGGGTTTCAAAGTAAACCCAAAGAAAGCACGGATCGGTCAGCAAGAGGTGAAATTCCTGGGTCTGGCCATCCGAGCTGGGGAAAGAGCCATAGATAAGGCTAGGCGGGAATCGGTGCAAGACTTGCCGATTCCTAACACAGTAACGGGTGTGAGGTCCTTTTTGGGACTGACCGGGTACTGCAGAGATTTCATCGAGGACTATGCAGCCAAAGCAGCCCCGCTACTCCGACTCTCACACAAGGGGGTCAAGTGGTCTTGGGATGAGGGTTATCAGGCAGCATTCGAGAAGTTGAAAAGGGATCTGCAGACCGCGCCAGCCCTAGGGGCCATAGATGGGGGGGAGGAGTTATTCCTGGAAGTAGCCGCTAGTGGGGACAGCCTGAGCGCCATGCTGCTCCAGGAGCGACACGGCAAGCTGAGACCAGTGGTCTATTCCTCCAGGGTGCTCACGGATGTGGAGAGGAGTTTTTCCAATTGCGAACGGCATCTCCTGGCCACCCATTGGGCTGTGAACAGATCAGTGATCTTCACAGGAACCTCTCCCATCACTCTCCTCACCCATCACACCCCCACAAAGATGCTTCTGGATGGAAGGATTAAGGATGGGACCGTAAGCAGCGCTCGGATTGCGCGCTGGACCCTCCTCCTTTCCCAGATGGATCTCAAAGTTAAAGGTCTTTGCGAGCCGAAGCTCGCGGCGAACATGGTATATCCCGGAACAGCCCATCGGTGTTCCGTCGAAGGGGTATGGGAGGTCAACATAGGTTTACGGGCCGGGATACACCCCACAGGCCGCGAGATCTACGTAGACGGTTCCAGCACAGTATCTGCTGGCGAACGACTCACAGGGTGTGGAGTTTATGACCCTACGGCAGACATTGCCCTGGCGATTAAGCTCCCCAGCACTATGAGCGCACAGCAGACTGAACTGTCCGTGGTGGCGTACATGGTTACCCACTCCGAGATCTTCCCAACCCCATACACGATTTGCTCGGACAACATGTTCACATGCAATTCGTGCACGGAGTACCTCGCCATCTGGTCCCGCCGCGGATATACCTCCGCGGACGGACGACCTTTAACAGTTAAGCCCTTGCTGGAAAAGATCCTGGCAGCAGTGGGGGAGGAAGGGGAGGTGTTCATCCACAAGGTGAAGGCTCATTCCACCACAGGACCCCGCAGTCAGGGCAACCAGCAGGCGGATGCGCTAGCCAGGGAGGCCGCACCAAGGACGTCGTCGTGTTCAGATGCTCCGGGGACACAGCCCCCATCGTGACGGATGGGACGGGGAAGCGAGAGGTTGAGGAAACCGCCACCTACTTCCACCAAGGGAGATGGCCAGGATGGCTGGGGTCGAATTCTACAGAATACTCCAGCAATTTTGGGTTTGCCTACCAAGAGACTTCGTTATCGTGTCCTCGGGTGAGGATCCTTGCACCCAGAGTCAGCGTTACCGTGGGAAAGAGGATCTGCTTGGTGTGTAATGGGAACGTACCGCTAAGTAGATGGTGGTGGCTCCGAAAGCTGAGAAAGAATATGAAGAACTCTACAATCGAGTGGGAGCGACTGGGTAACAATACCCATCGGACAATTACGGGGAGTCGCGGACAGTTACGTGTGTGTTGGGACAAATGGTGGGAACCAGATGAAGGGATATATGTCTGCATGTGGGGTTCGAAGCGCGTTTGCCCCAAGGGCATATCCATCTTTTTCCAGAGGCAGTGGCAGGATGCAGGGAAAGGGATGAGGTGGGACGTCAGCACCCGGGCGTGCGGAGTCCCATTCTCCCCGATTCCGGTAAATGCCACTGAACTCATCACCCGCCCACGCAAGCCCCTGCCCACGATTCCGGTAGCACTAGCCCAGAAGGAAGGGTGCCCCGCCACCACAAAGGGACCCGGGAATGGTTTAGTATTGGTACCCACCGGTCAGATGCTGTACCAAGGGGTACACTACGTGGTGGCCTCAGTGATTTTAAACCTCACTGTGGTGTCCCAAGGAAACGGAACAATTGTACCAGGTCCTGTCAACCAGAATGTTCAGAAAATTTTACGAGTTTGACTTTGCCGACATCGACAAGGCCAAATTGTACACCACACCACAGGAAGTTTTGGATCAGGTAGGGAGGCAAAGGAGGGGTACTGTAAATGACATTTTCACTGCTTTTAATACCGGGACATCTGTTGTCAACGCTCTAGACAATGTGGAGCTGCAGACACAGATCAATGGTTTAAAGGCCCAGTTAAGGAACATACTGACAAACGAAAATAAGATAGTGGGTTCTGAACTACATGAGGATCAGGCCATGACACTACACTTAAAAGAAATAATCGCTGAGCTGGAGAAACACGCTAGAACGGTAAATGCACTCATTAGGGAGGATCGGAATGCGTCCGATCAGGCTGCGCAGAACGAGGCTTGTGTGCTATACGGGGCGTGGTTACTGGGCGAGGGCCGCAGTAATCTGGAGGATTTAAAACAAGGTTTGGTCCCGTCCTGGATCAGCAACAAGCACTTGCAAGCGCTCCACCCTTTTGAGAATGCATTAAATCCATGCCAGCTCAGACTAGCTGCAGAGGCGTACCCAGTCCCAGTGGACTGCGGACGCTCGAATCACACTATCATGGGAATAGTGGTAAGGATGCCGGTGTTGGGTCCCACAGCAAAGCTCGCCCCGGTATACAGGGTGGAGAACATTGGAGTCATACAGGGGGGTGCGCACATTCATAACGCAGTGGTCCCGCCTTATGTCATCAGATGGTAGCGTACGATGACAGGCACCAACCTCTCGGGGTGTCGAAGCCGGGGAGCACACATCATCCTGTGTCCCCAGCACTTGAATGCCTTTTTGAAACCACAGTGCGGGTTCAGAGCCGCTAGCGCGAAGCCGATAAATTGCACCATGGAGGCAATGGCAAAGGACCATGTGCCCCCGCAGGTGGCATATATCGGAGGTGGGACACACTGTGTTACCACTGCAGTGCCTCACTACCACCACGGACAGCATGGGTGGTGTCCGGTCAGTGACAGCAGTTTCTGTTTCAAACTCAGGGCTGAAGTTCAAGTGGCACAACAGCAAATTGTCCCCATTCCTGTACCTTCCACCATTCACCTCACTGTAAAAGAGAATTTCACGGATTTGCAGCGATTCGTTGCGCATTTTGGTTATGTCATTCCCCCTCTCCCCAAACACATCACCAAGACTTTAAAAGCCATAATAGTCTCACAGAAGCATTTTTACACATTAGAGCAGAAGACATTGAGGATAGGGAAAGACATATTAGACATAGTCACCCCACCATGGTGGGACCTGTTCACTTATATAGAGATCCCGCCCTGGATTAGAATAGCATCCCACATCCTAGTAGTGTGTCAGGTTTTGATTGTAATATTTTTACTGTTCGTGCATTGCAAGAGAGGCAAACGCCTCCAGAGGCACGAGAACACAGGAGAATGGAGAGAACACTATGTACGAGTGGGTGAAGAGGACACCCCAGTTTAAGCTGCTAAGTATTAAAGGATAAAGCGTCCCTCCACTCTTGGTTTTAGTTACTGTATGATTTAAGTCTGTGAATACTGTTGTGTTATAGCCGTTCAGAAGGTTTTCTGTTTTTTTTTTGATTAAAATGTGTATGCAGGTGGTGTAAGGGGTATCGGCCCCTTCACATCTGAAAGATGAATGTGTTATAGTTTAAGGTAGTACTGCCTATGATTGTCCAACTGTACACAATGTAATTTTTCTGAAATGGGAACTGCATGTGTCGTGGGGGTCATAGATAGCTAATTACCAGGAACGTTTGGATGTGGGGAATCAGGGAAAATTTGCTCACCAAGGGTTATTGATACTTTAAGCAAGCTATCAGTATCACAGGAGGGACTGTAAGATTCGAAATTTTCATTAATAATCACGCAGTAAAATAGGGTTAATAAGACAGTTTTATTGACCAAATGAAGCTTGTACAGAGAAACCTTTGCTAAAAGGGCACACAAAATGGCCGCCGGACCTCGTGACCAGCTTCTGGGACCATTTGAATTTCTGTTACTGCAAGTCAGACAGGCTTGTGGATTGAGGACATCAAGCCCGTGAAAACAAGTTTCGGGTACAGGACAGTTTTGGGTAGCAGGATGAGGCCCATCAAGAAATGGGCGGACAATTGAACGAACACTTAAACCCATTTACTGTACAAAGAAAAGCCATTTAACAGCCATCAAGGGCAATCTCCAGACCGATCAATGTACAAACCAAGTTACGGTGACAAAGCAAAGACATTATCGGCCCAGGAAGGCCAGTTGAGCTATCACCAGCTCCCGTTACGAAGACAAAACGCCCCTGCAGAGATTTCTGCCCGCCAAAAATATTACAAAGACAGGACTATGATTTGGCGGGAGATAAGAATGTCCCAAAAAGGTATAACTGTGGATTGAAAGGTCCATCAGCAGCTTCACTTCGGTTTTCATTTCTTCAACGCTTCGGGACAGACACTTCGGTTAAGGCAGCACTTCGGTTTCGGAACGTGGTCGGTGTTCGGCCAGGCAAGGCTCGGCCACGATGGGAAGACGACAAGGGTGGCCCGGGTACTTTTGTCGGGAGATCATCGACGACCCAGGCCGAAGGAGAAGACACCCTCGGGAAAAACGACGATCCAGGCCGGAGAAAAAGGACACTCCGGGCCCAGCACTCCAGTGCCTCAACATCCCATCGGTAACGGATTCTCACAGGTGCATTCAGTGCTTCAACATCACGACGGTAACGGATTCATCCGTGGCGAGCGCTCACCAAGGCTGTATCGGCAGCCTCATCGCGGGAGAACCAAGAGGAAAACAAGCTGCGCCAGAAGTTTCCAAATCCACGTGACGACGGAAAGCTGTGCCAAAAAGGCTGCGAACCCCTTTTCGCAATTCTGAAAGTGGTGAGCATGATCCCGAGTTCCTCAAGTCGAAACTTAGTTAGGTCTAGGGGAGGGGGTTAAGGGTAGTTGTAATGTGTTACCCCTTTTACGATGTGATGCGCTATCAATTACTCATAAAAGACTGAGAGTTAAGAGAGTAACTAAAGGCTTTTACTAACAAAAGAATGAAGGTCTGCCTCGAGTGGTCGACCGGTCCAGAATACAAAGGGGCTGGGGAGCAGTCACCTTTATACTAGGACTTGTGGGAGGAGTCAGCCAAGGCATGTCCAGGCATGTACACAGTGGAATACAAACAGTGGTTTACCACATTCACCCCTTGTTTAAAATTGAGTCCGGCGGGGTGAAGTGTATTAAAAGTTAGTGTATTGGAGTCTCTCCGGAGGTCTTGTCTGCCGCTGTGATCGGCATGGCGACGGCAGGGGTAGTGGAGCTTCCGGCGTCGAGTCCCGCGTAGGCTGTGGCACAGGCGTGTCGTCCTCGTAGGTGTCGAGCGGGTCGCTGGGCCCAGGCCTGCCGTCTGCTGGGGCTGGATATCAGATCGTGGGGGGGGGTGGTAGTGAGTAGTGGGTTACTGCGGCCCCCAAGGGTGCAAGGTCTCTTATGGAGACTGTGTCCTCCCGCCCGTCCGGGTATGCAATGTAAGCATACTGGGGGTTGGCGTGGAGGAGGTCGACCCTCTCGACCAGGGGGTCCGTTTTATGGGTCCTCACGTGCCTTCTCAGTAGGACCGGCCCTGGGGATGTCAGCCATGGCGGTAGCGATGTCCCCAATGTGGACTTCCTTGGGAAGACAAACATTTTCTCATGAGGGGTGGCGTTAGTGGCGGTGCAGAGCAGTGACCGAATAGAGTGGAGCGCATCGGGGAGCACATCCTGCCAGCGGGAGGTTGGAAGGCCCCTAGACTTTAAGGCTAGCAGGGCAGCCTTCCAAACTGTCGCATTTTCTCTTTCCACCTGTCCGTTCCCCCGGGGGTTGTAACTGGTGGTCCTGCTTGTGGCAATACCCCTAGTTAGCAGGTACTGACGGAGTTCGTCGCTCATAAACGATGAGCCCCGGTCGCTATGGATATAGCTGGGGAAACCGAACAGGGTGAAGAGGTCATTCAGACATTTAATGACCGTGGCACTGGTCATGTCCGGGCAGGGGATGGCGAACGGGAAACGGGAGTACTCATCAATAATATTGAGGAAGTACACATTGCGGTCGGAGGAGGGGAGAGGCCCTTTAAAATCAACGCTCAGGCGCTCGAAGGGGCGAGTGGCGTTTATCAGGTGGGCCCTGTCTGGCCTATAAAAGTGCGGTTTGCACTCAGCGCAGACTTGACAGTTCCTGGTCATGGTCCTGACCTCCTCAATAGAGTAAGGCAGGTTGCGGGCCTTGATGAAGTGGAAGAACCTGGTGACCCCCGGGTGGCAGAGGTCATTGTGGAGGGCCCGCAGTCTATCGATCTGCGCGCTGGCGCAGGTGCCACGCGATAGCGCATCCGGGGGTTCATTGAGCTTCCCGGGCCGGTACAAGATCTCGTAATTGTAGGTGGAAAGTTCGATTCTCCACCTCAAGATCTTGTCATTTTTGATTTTGCCCCTCTGCTTGTTGTTAAGCATGAAAGCAACTGAACGTTGGTCAGTGAGCAGGGTAAATCGTTTTCCGGCCAGGTAGTGCCTCCAATGACGCATAGCCTCCACAATCGCCTGGGCCTCCTTCTCAACAGTGGAGTGTCTGGTCTCCGGGCCTTGGAGGGTTCGTGAAAAGAAGGCCACGGGTCTCCCCGCCTGATTGAGGGTAGCGGCCAGGGCAAAGTCGGACGCGTCGCTTTCCACCTGGAAGGGGATGGATTCGTCCACTGCGTGCATGGTGGCTTTGGCAATGTCTTCCTTGATACGGTGGAAGGCTAAGCGGGCCTCTGCCGTCAAGGGAAAAGAGGTGGACTTGATCAGCGGATGGGCCTTGTCCGCATAGTCGGGGACCCACTGGGCATAATAGGAGAAAAACCCTAGGCACCTCTCCAGGGCCTTGAGGCAGTGGGGCAGTGGGAGTTCCATAAGGGGACGCATCCGGTCGGGGTTGGGGCCGATGACTCCGTGTTCCACAACACAGCCAAGGATGGCGAGGCGGTTTGTGCGGAATATACACTTCTCCTTGTTATATGTCAGGTTCAGGAGTTGGGCGGCGCGGAGGAATTTTTCGAGGTTTGCGTCATGGTCCTGCAAGTCATGGCCGCAGATGGTCACATTGTCCAGATATGGGAAAGTGGCCTGCAACGCATTTTGATCTACCATCCGGTCCATCTCCCTTTGGAAGACGGAGACCCCGTTGGTGACGCCAAAGGGAACCCTAAGGAAGTGATAGAGGCGGCCGTTTGCCTCAAAGGCAGTATACTGGCGGTCCTCAGGGCGGATAGGGAGCTGGTGGTACGCTGATTTCAGGTCAATGGTCAAGAAGACGCGGTACTGCGCGATCTGGTTGACCATATCAGCTATGCGGGGGAGTGGGTAGGCGTCCAGCAGGGTGTAGCGATTTATTGTCTGGCTGTAGTCGATGACCAGGCGCTGCTTCTCGACGGTCTTAACGACCACAACCTGGGCTCACCAGGGGCTGGTGCTGCCCTCAATCATCCCTTCCTTCAGGAGCCGCTCCACTTCGGTTTTAATGAAAACCCTGTCCCCGGCACTGTATCGCCTGCTCTTTGTGGCGATGGGCTTACAGTCGGGGGTGAGGTTAGCAAACAGTGGGGGGGGGTGACTCTGAGTGTGGAGAGGTTGCATCTGGTGCGCGGCGGGCAATTTGGGAGCTGCTGGCTGCGGACTGTGAGTGGGGGTAGGGGTCCACCGTACGCCATCGTAACACTTTTAAGGTGGCACTGAAAATCTAACCCCAGCAGGACGGCAGCACAGAGGTCGGGCAGGACCAGAAGTTTAAAATGATCGTACACGGTCCCGTCTACTACGAGTGTCACTACGCAGTAGCCGCCGATGCCCACCGACTGGGACTCGGAGGCCATAGAAATCCGCTGGTGCGCAGGCAGGACTGGGAGAGAGCAACGCCGCACCATGTCGGGGTGGATGAAGCTCTCCGTGCTCCCAGAGTCAAAAAGGCAGATTGTATCGTGGCCATTTACCTTAATGTCCATTGTGGAGCTGGCCAGCTGGTGCGGTCTCGCTTGGTCCAGTGTAACGGATGCCAGCGTAGGGGTCGGTGTGTCACTGCGGGTATCAGATGAAGCGGTGTTGGGGGCCTGCTGCGTTCCGGCTGTCATCCAAGATGGCGGCGTCCATGATCCCCATGTGGCTGGAGGCGTCCAAAATGGCTGCTGTACCGGTGGTTCGCACATGGCCGGGGAGGCCCAAGATGGCGGCCCGCATGGCCCACACGCGGCGCTGCTGGGGTTCGGGGTGGCTTTGGCCCTGCAGACGTTAGCGTAGTGTCCCTTCTTCCCGCAGCCCGAGCAGATCGCGTTTTTCGCCGGGCAGCGCGCTCTGGGGTGTTTTGCCTGGCCACAGAAGTAGCATTTCTGGCCTTGGGGCACTGCTGTCTGGCCTTGGGACACTGCTGCGGTAGTTGGGCCGTTGCTGGGGTGTGGCTGGGGTGGCACGGCGCTATGAGGCGGTCCTACCGTGTCCCAGGCTGTCATTCCCCGCGGCGTCCACGGTGCAGAGGAGTAGGCATCCATGCCCCGGTAGGCTGCATCCAGTGATAGTGCGAGTTCAGAGGCCTTGTTGAGGTCGAGGTCACTCTGCTCCAACAGTCGCTGTCGGGTGTAATTGGATCTGTGGCCCGCTACAAAAGCGTCCCGGATAAGTTCCTCTGTGTACACAGCGGCCTTTACATCCTTACAACCACAGGCCCGGCCAAGCACAGACAGTGCCTGAAGGTATTCCACGGTCGATTCCCCAGGTTGTTGTTTACGACTCCCCAGAAGGTGCCTGGCGTACACTTCGTTCACTGGGCGCGTGTACTGGTCCTTGAGGAGCTTGATAGCGTCCGCGTACGAGGTCGCATCTTGGATGACCGAGTACACTCGGTGGTTCACTTTGGAGGTCAGGACATCCAGTTTGTCCTCGTCCGATTTGATTGCTGCGGAGGCGGTCAGGAATTTTTCGAAACACTTAAGCCAGTGAGTAAACTTGGTGGATGAGTCCGCCTCCCGATGATCTAAGTCCAGGCATGCTGGTGTGAGGATCTTCTCCATTATAAAAATTTTGTTAATAAAATTGATGCGCTATCAATTACTCATAAAAGACTGAGAGTTAAGAGAGTAACTAAAGGCTTTTATTAACAAAAGAATGAAGGTCTGCCTCGAGTGGTCGACCGGTCCAGAATACAAAGGGGCTGGGGAGCAGTCACCGTTATACTAGAACTTGTGGGAGGAGTCAGCCGAGGCATGTCCAGGCATGTACACAGTGGAATACAAACAGTGGTTTACCACAGGATGTGCCGTGTGTTCCCCATTTCCATAGAGTTAAGTTCATAGATGTGTGCATGCTTGTAGTAGCTTTAATCTGTGCTTATGACATGTATTTTATAATGCTGCAAACTGTTTAATAAAAGCATCCATTTCGTGCTATTCAACCTGGTCTATTTAGTTTTCTCTGTACTACAGTTCCCTGCACCTAAGTCCAAGGTCTAGAACCGTAGGGAAGAGTGGGTCGAACCACTCAAGGGTAATTATTGCAAGAAGCCTGGCAGGAGACCAGAGCAAGCAAGAGAAACCCCCTACAGGGGAAGTCGGCCGAGTTGTCATTAAGAGAAGGGGAGGGAAACGATGAAAAGGGCGGAGAACACAACCGCAGCCGGTGTCAGGGGCCGGACTGCAATCGGGGCAGAGGCGCGCAGCAGCCAGAAAAGCGTTTATGTCCACAAGGACCGCGGGAGCGGCGGGGAACAAGAGCAGCAGCGTAGGGGAAAATAAAGGACCGCTGGGAGGCGAGAACGGTAACAGCGCGGTAATCGCCATTTTGAGGTGGCGGGGGAAGAAGACAAGCGCGGGAAAAGCCGCCAAGCGCGGGAAGCCGCCATTTTGAAAAAAATAAAATAAAATAATAATCATATCCGAAGGAAAGTAAACTCAACAAGGATGCCAAAAACGGGTAACATCACTGCTTTTGATAGCGATGTGGAAGATTGGGCCACTTATGTGGAACGCGTCGAAGTTTACTGTACAATAAATGAGGTACCGGAGGATAAGAAAGCACTAACCCTATTAAACTCGATGGGTGCGAAGACGTACGGGTTATTAAGGAACCTTGTAACACCAGATAAACCGGTAGAAAAGAGTTTCGCGGATATTGTTACTATCCTGCAAGAGCATTTAAACCCCACGCCGCTGCTGATAGCGGAACAATTTAAATTCTACAAAAGAATTCAACTTAAAGAGGAAAGCAACGCTGAATTCTTAATCGAACTGCACAAGTTATCAAAGTACTGTCAGTTCGGTACAGGATTAGCAGACGCACTGAGAGATAAGTTTGTGTGTGGGCTCCTAAGGGAAGGAACCCAGAAGCGACTGCTAGAGGAAAAGGATCTTACGCCGGACAAAGCTTTCAGCATTGCAGCATCGCATGAGGCAGCAGCACGAGGCGCTGCAGAGATACAGCAAAGGCCATTGGAATTCAGCACCAATGAAATGGCATTGGGCGCAGTAAAGTGCTATCGTTGCGGAAGGACAACGCATGACCAGAGCCAGTGCTGGTTCAAAGATAAAGAATGCAGGCAATGTGGCAAACTTGGTCACATAGCGAGAGTATGCCGGTCAGGAAAGAAGACCAGCAGCAAAAAGTCGCCGCAGGAGAAGTACAAAAAAGTACACAAGGTGACAGAGAACAGTTCGGATGAACAGAAGATGGATTCAGACTCCAGCAGTAAGGAACTGGGTTGTCTAAAAATACATAATGTGGGTAACACAGCAAACCACCAAACTATCTGGGTCATGCTTCGGATAGCAGGAGTCCAAGTGAAGATGGAGTTGGACACTGGATCGGCATTGACGGTCATGAATAAGCAAGATTACAAAAGGTTATTCTCGCACATTCCCCTGAGGGATACGGAGATTGTATTGAAAACATACACGGGGCAAATAGTATACCCCATCGGAAAGATAAAAGTAAATGTGGTCTACAATGGTAAAGAAAGTCAGGAAATGGACTTGTATGTGTTACCTGATGGAGGTCCGCCACTACTGGGACGGGAATGGATCCGGAGAATAAATGTGGACTGGCATTCCATACAAGCACTGACTGTAGATGCCTGTAAAGAGGATGACGTCAAACCTAAACGACTGTCCAAAATATTGGACGATGCTAAGGAGGTGTTCCAACAGGGACTGGGAACACTGAAAGGAATTACGGCAAATATCAAGGTTGAAGAACATGCAAACCCAAAATTTTTCAAAGCCAGACCGGTACCTTATGTGATACGACCTGCTGTGGAAGCAGAGCTGGAAGGGCTAGAACGTTCAGGGGTACTGTCCAAGGTGGACTGGAGCGAATGGGCCACACCCATTGTTCCTGTCATGAAGCGTTCATTGAGCAATAAGCCGGGGGAACCTGGGAAGGTTCGCATCTGTGGCGATTTCAAGATCACTGTTAATCCGGTTCTTCACACGGTGCAATATCCGCTTCCGCGGATTGAAGATATCTTCGCTTCGCTGTCTGGCGGGAAACACTTCACCAAGATAGACCTGGCGCAGGCGTACCTACAGATGGAAGTTGATGAAGCGTCACGCCAGTGTCTCACGATCAACACACATAAGGGCTTATATCGGTATAATAGACTGGTTTTTGGAGTGGCATCGGCTCCAGCGATTTGGCAAAGGGCCATGGAGCAGGTATTGCAGGGAATTCCAGGCACACAATGCTACCTGGACGACACTCTGATTACAGGAGATGATGATAAGGATCACCTCGCGAATTTGGAGCAGGTGCTCACCAGATTGAAAGAATATGGGCTCAGAGTTAATCGCCAGAAATGTGAGTTCTTTCAAAAGCGAAACTCGTACTGCGGCAACGTCATTGACCAGGAGGGGCTCCATAAGTCACCTGACAAGATCGAAGCTGTTGTGAAAGCTCCCGCTCCGGAAAATGTATCCCAGTTGAGGTCGTTCCTTGGGTTGGTTAACTATTACCACAAGTTTCTTCCAAATTTATCCACGGTGTTACACCCGCTGAACACTCTTTTGCAAATGGGAATACCATGGAAGTGGAGCGATGATTGTAAGCGGGCTTTTCAAAAAGCAAGGCACTGATCACCTCTAAGGAAGTGTTGGCTCACTTTAACCCAACGCTGCCTATTCGCTTAGCTTGTGATGCTTCTCCATATGGTATCGGGGCAGTGCTCTCACATAAGTTTCCAAATGGCTTGGAAAGGCCAGTCGCGTTCGCATCCAGATCATTGACCTCCGCAGAGCGCAACTATGCTCAGATAGATAGGGAGGCTCTCAGCCTCGTGTGGGGAGTTAAGAAATTTAACCATTACCTGCAAGGCCAAAAGTTTACGCTGCTGACAGATCACCAGCCGTTGGTTTCCATTTTTAACCCTAAGAAGGGTGTTCCGGTTATGACGGCGCAGAGGCTTCAGAGATGGTCCCTTTTCCTAGGGGCACATCAATATGATATCGAATTCAAAGGTACAAAGCAACATGGTAATGCTGATGGGCTGTCACGCCTGCCACTACCTACAGCGGAAGAGGCACCAGCAGTTGACCCTGTCGAGATATTTCACTCGACCATCATCGAATGCTTACCAATCACCAATGCGGGTATTGAGAGAGAGACCCGAAACGGCCCGACACTGTCTCGGGTCTACGATTTGACAGTGAAGGGATGGCCAGCACAAGGCGACCCACTGTTACCAGCATTCTCAGCCAGACGAGAACAGCTGTCCGTCTGTCAAGGAACATTGATGTATGGAACAAGTGTGATTATTCCTCCTAAATTAAGGGAGAGAGTTCTGAAGGAATTGCATGAAGGTCATCTGGGGGGAGTCAAGATGAAAAGCCTTGCTAGGGCTTATGTGTGGTGGCCAGGTATCGACAAACAAATAGAGGATCTGACTAAAAGCTGCTCAGGGTGCCAAAAAGTTCAAAACGCACCTCCAATTGCACCGCTACATCCGTGGGAATGGCCTTCAACCCCATAGCAACGTGTGCATATCGACTTTGCAGGTCCATTCATGAATTCCATGTTTTTGATAGCAGTAGACGCACATTCTAAATGGCCAGAAGTGATTAAGATGTCGACCACTACCTCTGAAAAGACGATCGCAGTTCTAAGAACCATATTTGCAAGGAATGGGTTGCCGGAACAAATATGTTCAGACAACGGACCACAGTTCGTGTCAGAAGAATTCCAGAAATTCATGGAAAAGAATGGGGTGAAACACTATACATCTGCCCCATATCATCCGGCTACAAATGAGTTGGCCTAGAGATTTGTACAAACGTTCAAAAAGGCGATAAAGGCCATGAGCGAAGACCATATTCCACTACAACACAAGGTGGACAATTTCCTGATGGCATATCGAAACGCCACGCATGCAGTGACAAATCAAAGCCCTGCCATAATGTTCTATAACAGGAGGTTGCGGTCCCGGTTGGATTTGTTAAAACCCAATGTGCGTAGGGAAGTCGAAAACAAGCAATTCCAGCACGTAAATAACAAGGCCACTCGGAGTTTCAAAATAGGACAACCAGTTTTGGCCAGGGACTATAGGAATGATAAATGGCAATCCGGAACAATTCGTGCCTGACAAGGACCCTTGATGAACATGGTAGAAGTTGGAGAGAACGTAATACCACGTCATGCTGACCAACTTGTGGAATTGAGAACAAGGCTCGACCCCATGTCTATGGCAGAGACACCAGTTGAAGAAGTTATTGAGCCTGTAGCATCTACCTCAGACTCGAACGTACATGATGATGTTCAATCCATAGGAGATCAAATGGATGAGTCACCCCAGCAATGAGAACCAGAGACCCCTGAAAGGCGTTATCCGGCCCGGATCAGGAGGCCTTCTCAGAGACTGAATCTTTGAACAGTTTTGTGTGGAAGTTGTATATATGTTATCCATGTAATGTTTAATTTGGGGTGTACACTGTTAAGCTAAAAGGGGAGGAATTGTAGTGTATGTAACCTGTACCACCTTAAGAGGATACCTTAAGGTGATGGACTACTTTTTGATGGCTCCTGTACATTGTAGTACCGGTGGTGACCACACCGGTATATAAACCCTGTGGAGCAAAGTGTATTCCAGTTCAGCCCTGACCCTCAATTACTAAAGACCTGTTTAATTATTTCTGTAGTCTGTGTCCAGTTATTCAGCATAACTGCAATTGGAAACACAGACTCAACACCGCTGACGATAGACCCCTCACAGTGAAAACCCCGCTGGAGAAAATCTTAGCAGCAGTGGGGGAGGAAGGGGAGGCTTTCATCCATAATGTGAAAGGCAATTCCTCCACAGAACCCCGCAGTCAGGGCAACCAGCAGGCCGATGTGCTAGCTAAGGAGGGTGCCCGCACAGGCACTTTCTGGGACCCATATGGGTCCAGTCCTGTAGCAGCAGTCAGGGGTAGGAACGGGACACAAGGGAGTGCAGGCGTAGCTTTAACCCCAGACCATAAGACGGTCCAAACCCAAGACCCCGTCCTCAAGGAAGTCCGCACTGCAGTGACTGAGGGAAAAAGGGTAGAGGGCCCTTACGGCATAGCAGCCCTCTCTGTGAAGGAAGGCATGCTGTTTAGGGGAGAACAATGGGTGGTACCACAGCAGCACAGGAGGGAATTCCTTCAACTGGCCCATGAGGGTCCAGGAGCAGGGCATCCCGGGCCTGAGACCACCTGGCAGCGGGTGGAACAGGCGGGATGGTGGCCAGGACTCAGGGAAGATGCCCGCGAGTTCTGCGCCAGCTGTCTGGTGTGTGCTGCTAACAACCCTGACCCCCACAAAAGGAAGGTACCTATGGGACACATCAGGAGGGTAGAGGGACCATGGCAGTCGATCCAGGTCGACTACATCGGGCCCCTACCCACCGCCCAGGGAGGCTATAAGTATTGCCTAGTCCTGGTAGATGTGTTCATGAAATGGGTAGAAGCCTTCCCCTGCAGAACAGCCACAGCTCTGGGCACAGCCAGGATCCTGGTCAGGGAGGTGTTCTCGTGATGGGGGCTACCACAGTATGTGGAGTCCGAGCAAGGGAGTCACTTTACCGGGCAGGTCATGCAGAATACCCTTATGGTACTCAGCATTGAGGGGAAATGGCATGTTGCACACAACCCACAGTCCTCAGGGATTGTGGAGAGGATGAACAGGACCTTGAAAGAAAGGCTGAGGAAAGAGACGGTGGACTCACCTAGAAAATGGGCAGAGGTCCTACCGTTGGTCCTGATGGGGATCCGAGCCAGCCAGTCAAAAATCACGGGGTACTCCCTGTATTGATTTCTTTGTGGGTTCAATGACAAGACATTTATGAAAGAGAATGTCTTTTAATCTAAAGCTTGTTCAACTCTTTTAACAGCATTACAGGAGACACCATCTTAGGGATCCATCTAAAACGAAAGTAAAACTAAACTGCTTGTCTCTCACATGCCCCCTGCTGGTCAGGCATAAGTAATCAATCAGGCAAACATGCTGGTAAGGCATCATAATCAAACAGGCAAATACCATCACTATTTGCTGATATCATTACATCTCCCTTTCTTAAAACAAAAGTATTTTACTTTTAACTAACAACATGTTTTCTTTGTATTAATCTGCATTTTAACTGTAACACTTAATGAACTTACATTATCATTATCATGATCAAGGTTTTTTAACCTTGCTTTGTGTGTTCACATGAAATATGTAAATGCACTAGAACTTGAAGAAAGAATAAGATAACATTACTTCCTTCTATAACAATAGTCCTTAAACTTGCTCAATGAGTCTCTCAGGAGGCTTCATGTGTCTTGAGGATTTTCTGATTGATTGTCCTTGAATCTGAGTTGTTGCCTCCGATGATGGTTTCTCAGCTGTGTGATCAGGTTGTTCAACAGTATCAGTCTTTTGGCCTGCTGTGTGATCAGGCTGTTCAACAGTATCAGTCTTTTGACTTGCTGTGGCTGGTCCCATGAGAAGATCTCGACGATTTCTTCGCAGAACAGCACCCTCATCTGTCTGAATGGTGTATGATCTTGGTTGAACTTCACTCAGGACAGTTCCCTTCTGAGTCCATATGTTTGTTTTGTCTTTGAACCTTACTTGGTCACCAGTGTGGAGTTCAGGTAGGTTTTGTGTTCCTCTGTCATAGTAGTACTTTTGCTTTTCTTTCTGTTGTTCTTTGAACTTCCTCACTTTCTCCCCCTCTTTTGTTTTCAGGAGGTTCTCCGGAATGGGTAGGTTTGACCTTAGCAGACGCCCCATAAGGAGTTGGGCTGGTGACATACCACACTCGAGCGGCGTTGTGCGGTATACAAGCATGCTCTGGTAGAAGTCAGTTCCACTGTCTTTTGCCTTGTACATCAGTCTTTTCACTGTCTGGACCGATTTTTCCACTAGTCCATTGGACTGTGGAAAGTGAGGACTTGACGTTGTGTGGACAAAGTCCCACTCTTTGACAAAGTGTCGGAAATTTGCATTGTAAAACTGTGGTCCGTTGTCTGTGAAGACCTCGCTTGCCACGCCATGTCTGGAGAATATGGCTTTCATACATGTTATCACCGCATCTGCAGTGGTGGTGTACAGTCTACAAACCTCTGGATACAGGGAGTAATAGTCTGTGACTACAAGATAGTCCTTCCATTGACATATGAATAGGTCAGCGCCTACCTTCTGGTAAGGTCTGTCTGGCGCTGGGTGTGGCTTTAGTGGTTCTACCGGATTGCTTGCTCGATATTTCAGGCATATTGTGCAGTTTGACACCTCATTTGTCACATCTTGGTTGATTCGTGGCCAGTACATCACCTCTTGTGCTCTTTTCTTACACTTTTCGATTCCCAGATGTCCTCCATGGATCCTTTTTAGCATCTCTTTTCTCAGACGCTTTGGGATAACTATTTTACTTCCTTTGTAGATGATGTCTTCGACCACTGATAGTTCCGCCCTGCACTTCCAGTACTCTGCCATGTCAGGTGAGCAGTCTTGCTTCATGTTGGGCCATCCATCCAAGATGCTTTTCCTCAGTCGTCTCATTGTTTCATCTTTGTTTGTCTCAGTCTTTATGAGCTCCATTTTTGCATCTGCTATGGGCAATGCACTTGTGATCATGTCCACGTAGGCGTTCACTTTTTCATCCATTGTGGTGTTTGCGGGCTCACTTGGGTCTACAGCTCTGGACAACGTGTCTGCTGTATACATCAGCTTACCCGGTGTGTATGCAACATTCAGTGTATAGCGTTGCAGCCTGATCATCATTCTTTGTATTCTAAGCGGACAGCTATTTAGTGGCTTTTAGAACAATGCAATCAAGGGCTTATGGTCAGTCTCTACACTGATTGCTTGTCCTGCCACAAACTGGTGAAATCTTTCACAGGCGTATGTGATGCTGAGCAGCTCCTTTTCTATTTGAGCATATCGCGTCTCCGCGTCTGTCATTGAGCGCGATGCATATGCAATAGGTTGCCAGTAGTCATATTTTTGCAGAAGAACGGCACCGAGCCCACTCTGTGATGCATCTGATGATATCTTGATGGGTCTCGCTGGGTCATAAAACCTCAGAACTGGTTCCTCTGTGAGCAGTTTCTTTAGATCGCTCCATGACTTCTCATGCTCATGATTCCATTCCCATTCTATGTTCTTTTCAGTTAGTCTTCTCAGTGGCGCCATCTTTTCTGAGAGATTGGATATGAATTTACCCATGTAATTGATCATTCCATTAAACCTCTGCACATCCTTTTTGCATTGTGGCTTTGGCATATTCTCAATGGCGGACACCTTTCTGGGATCTGGTCTGATGCCCTCACTGCTAAGGATATCTCCCACGAATGTCAGTTCTGTCACCCCGAGCTGGCATTTCTCTCTATTTAGCTTCAGGTTTGTTTTCCTTGTTGCTTCCAGCACTTTTTTCAGTCTCTCGTCATGCTCAGTTCTCGTGGTTCCCCATACTATGATGTCATCCATCGATGTATCAACTCCCTCCAGGTGCTCATAGATCATATGGATAGTTTTGTGATACACTTCAGGAGCTGAGGCAATGCCAAATGGTAACCTTAGGAATCTGTATCTGCCAAATGGACTGTTGAACGTGCACAGTCTTGAAATTGCTTCGTCCAATTTCATCTGCCAAAATCCTGATGATGCATCTAACTTGCTGAAATACTTTGCATTTGCAAACTGTGACATGATTTCCTCACGTATAGGAAGCTTGAAGTGCTCTCTCTTTATTGCTCTGTTTAGATCTCTTGGATCCAGGCAAATTCTGAGCTTTCCATTCTTTTTGTCCACAACGACGAGGGAACTCACCCACTCAGTTGGCTCATCTATCTTCTGAATCACGTTCAGGCTTTCCATCCTGTCCAACTCTGCCTTCAGTTGCTTTTGAAGAGCAAATGGAACTTTTCTGCATGGATGTATGACCGTTGGCATACTTTTATCTACTCTGATCGTGTGTTCTCCTGGAAGGCAGCCTAGACCCTGAAATAGGTCATTGTACTCTTTCATGAGTTCATCATAGACTGTCTCTCCTTCGCTTTCCACAACAAGGACTCTCTTTACCAGGTTCAGTCTCTCACAGGCTATTAAACCTAGTATGGCTTGCACATCCTTTGGCACCACGATTAATGCTAGCGTGTGCTCTCTGTCCTTGTGTGTCACTTTGACAATGCATCTTCCTTTCACTGGTATATCAGTACCTGAGTATCCTGTCACTTTCACTTTGATTCCATGTATCTTTGGTCTGGGTCTAATTTTCTTAAAATCAGTCTCTGATATCACATTAACTTGTGCTCCAGTATCCAATTTAAATGGAATGTGTATGTCATTCACTTTTAGTGTCAACATCCAGTCTCTTTTTTCTTTTTTGTTTCCAGACACGACATCCACATAGAACTCCTCTATCTCGCTTTCATCTACTGCATGGACCTTGCTTTGTTGTGCTTGGTTCTTGCAGCAACGGGCATAATGGTTGTTTTTGTTGCAACTATTGCATGTTTTACCATATGCTGGACACTTTTTTGGTGGATGCTGTGTACCGCATCGACTACAACACTTTCGATTGCCCCTTTCATTTTTGTTCACTGGCCACGCCTCTTTCTCATTGGCGCTCTTTTTGTTAAACGGTTTGTGTCCGTTCTTTCTCACTGCATCCACGTTGCAGCTATTGTCACTGAACAGCTCCTTTGCCTGCGACTTCACAATCTCTGTAGCCCTACACAGTGCTATGGCTTTTCCCAGGTCTAGATTTTGCTCTCTTAGCAGTCTTTCCCTTAGACCATTATCTGGAATACCACACACCAGTCTGTCTTTTATCAGCGAGTCTGTCAGTCCCCCAAATTCACATGTTTTGCTTTGGTTTCTCAGTTCAGTCACATACTGATCAATAGTCTCACCCGTTTTCTGTACACATGTGAAAAATCTGTGCCTCTCAAATGTCACGTTACGTTTAGGTATGCAGTAGGCCTCAAACTGTTCCATTATTTTACCTAGCTTCATTTTGTCTCCATCAGCAGCGAATGTGAAGTTATTATACACCTCCAGCGCTTCATCACCCACGACATGTAAGAACACTGACGCTTTCATTTTATCACTTTTCTCGTCAGCTCCGATTGCTGATAAATACAACTCCAAACGTTGTTTGAACCTCCTCCAATTTTCAGCCACATTACCTGTCAACTGAAGCTTCGCCGGTGGGAGAAAACCTTCCATTTTTTCACTTCGTTAGCTATTCTCCAAAGGTAAATAACGATGTTCTCTTTCGGCTTGCTAATATGTGGAGAGCTGATTTCGCTGGGTAGCTTACTTGCCACTATCTCGTCGAGTTGCTAACTTCAGATTTTTCCTCTTCATCTCTTTCAATCACTTCTGACACCATGTTTTGATTTCTTTGTGGGTTCAATGACGAGACATTTATGAAAGAGAATGTCTTTTAAGCTAAAGTTTGTTCAACTCTGGTTAACAGCATTACAGGAGACACCATCTTAGGGATCCATCTAAAACGAAAGTAAAACTAAACTGCTTGTCTCTCACATGCCCTCTGCTGGTCAGGCATAAGTAATCAATCAGGCAAACATGCTGGTAAGGCATCATAATCAAACAGGCAAATACCATCACTATTTGCTGATATCATTACACTCCCCGCACGAGCTGATGATTGGCAGAGTTATGCGGACCCCCACCCATGTACTAGCCCCGGTGCTCACGGAAGGTCAGCTCAGGGAGGTAAACCGGGACAGGTTCGCCAGGAACCTCTTCGAGCACCTTAAACAGGTCCATGGGCAGGCAGCTGGGAAAATGGGGAAGCAGCAAAAGAGTAACCGATTGCTGTTAGAACCCCGAAAACACCACGAGTGGGAGATAGGGGATCAGGTTATGGTGAGGAATTTTGCTCGGGTCGGAAGTCTCGAACCGTTATACATGGGGCCCTACAGCATTGTAGACAAGTCAAGCCCCATGGTATATGCCATAAAGATGCCTCGACACATCAAATGGTTCCATATTAACCAATGCAAATTGTTTAAGCCCGAGAAAAGAGAACAGCCAGTTGGGGCAAGGTCTGAGGATAGAAATCCTCAGCCTGCTGCAGGGGAAAACTCACCGACTGCACAGGCAGGTGCAGTGGCTTGGTTCAAGGGAGGGGCCATCCCACCCACCGTTTGGGACACTCCCCCACTCCTCTGGGACTTAGATGAGGTGGGATGTGAGGGCAAAGACCCTGCCCCTGACGCAGATTTAGACGAGGTGGGACCTGGGGGCGGAGACCCTCAGCCTGCAGCATTAGGCTGCAGAGAGTTACCTGCCACTAACCCAGGTTTAGGAGAGGTAGAATGTGAGGGCAAGGACCCTCAGCCTGCAGCACCAGGCTGTGAAGAGTTACCTGCCCCTAGCACAGGTTTAGGAGAGGTAAAGCCTGAGGATGAAAATCCCCAGCCAGTGGTAGTGGAAAGCCCACAGACCGCAGCGGAGGGGGCAGTGGCTCGTGTTAAAGGACCACCAGCCAGAAAGACCCCACCAGCCAAAGTCCCTAGAAGGTCCCCACGAACGCCACGGCCAAGGAAACCGTGGTCACCGGCTCCCCAGTTTAAAAGGGCAGCCTCTAAAGTCAGGGATCAGTCTGAAGACAGAGGGTCCCAGCCAGGAGCCGCAGGCTGCGAGGGACCGAAGGAACAGGACAGAGCAGCCACACCGAAGGGAGTAGTGTGTTGCAGCCCGAACAGGGATTAGCCTGGCCGCCCGGAGACGGACGGCGGATGTACATAGTTTCTGTAATGTAATTTTAGTTATTGTTAAGTTTGGGTGTTTTAGTTTAATTTTAAACAAGGTGATTGGTAGTTTAAGTATTATTGTTTTAAGAGCGTTTGTATTGAGTCGAGGTCGCAAGACTCGACTATGCTTTACCCAAGCCAGAGAATCTTCTCGGGACCTGGCTATATGCTCTTGTATCTCTTTACAGAAGGGATTTCGAGATGAAGGGGGGGCGTACTCCTACTCACCCTGATAGGAATGAGCACTGGGAAGCGAGGTGACGTGGAGGACTCCCACATCTATGGGTGCTCAGGAGAGAGAGCACCGGTTGTGACTGCTGGGGGCGGTGAACGAGGTGTGGAAGAGCTCACTATCTATTCCCATGAGGGAAGATGGCCAGGGTGGCTGGGACCCAACTCCACCCGGTACAACAGCCAGACCGGGTTCACCTACGGGGAGGCCTCCCTCCCCTGCCCCAGCGTACAGGTTGTGGCCTCACGGGTCGGGGTCACTGAGGGGAAACGCGTGTGCCTGACCTGCAGGGGACAGATTCCCCTGGGAAGGTGGTGATGGCTCAGAAAGCTGAGCAGAGACATGGGGGACCGTACAGCTGACTGGGAATGACTAGGGAACGACACCTACCAGACGGTCACAGGGACCCGAGGGGGGACTCGAGTATGCTGGGATAAGTGGTGGGAGTCGGAACAGGGAATTTATGTCTGCATGTGGGGGTCGCAAAGGGCCTGCCCCACAGGCATATCCATCATCTTCTCCGCATCATGGCAGGATAAGGGGAAGGGGGTGGAATGGGATTCCCACCTACACACTTGCATAGTCCCGCGGTACCCAGCCCCAGTCAAAGCCACTGAACTCGTGGCACGTGCCCAAAAGCCCCTGCCCACGACTCAGGCAGCAAGGACACACAGAGAGGGGTGCCCTGCCACCACCAAGGGACCAGGGATTGGGCTGGTACTAGTGCCGACGGAACAGGTGCTATACCAAGGGGTGCACTACGTGGTAGCTTCTGTGATCCTGAACCTTACCGAGGTACACTTACCTGAGTGGTGCCCCAAAGAGACAGAACAGCTATACCAGGCCCTGTTAAAAGAAATGTTTAGGAAATTCTACAAGTTCGATTTTGCCAATGTAGACAAGACAGAACTGTACACTACACACACTGAGTATTTTGGTAATGCAGGGAGACAAAGAAGGGGAACCTGGAATTATGTTTTCACTGCGTTTTACATGGGATCCTCTGTTATAAACAGCCTGGATGACATAGAATTGCAGACACAGATAAACGGTTTAAAAACGCAATTGCGAAAAGTCTTAATGGATGAAAATACAGTAGTAGGCTCAGAGTTACACGAGGCCCAGGCTATGACAGTCCATTTAAAAGAGATCATTGCTGAGCTGGAGAAGCACGCAAAGACTGTAAATGCCCTAATAAGAGAGGACAGGAATGTTTCAGATCAGGCTGCACAGAACGAGGTGTGCGTACTGTATGGGGCATGGTTGCTAGGCGAGGGCCGCAGTAACCTGGAGGATTTAAAACAGGGTTTAGTCCCCTCCTGGATCAGCAATAAGCACCTCGCAGCCCTCCACCCATTCGAGAATGCATTAAGCCCGTGTCAACTCCGGCTAGCTTCTGAGGCCTACCCTGTCCCAGTAGATTGTGGACGCTCTAACCACACTATCATGGGGATAGTAGTGAGGATGCCGGTCATGGGTGGGGCAGCCCGACCCGTGCCATTTTACAGGGTAGAGAACATTGGAGTCATTCAAGGGGGTGCACACATCCGTTTCACAGCGGTCCCACCTTATGTCATAAAGTAGGAGCATGCTATGACAGGTAGTGACCTCTCGGGGTGCCGGAGCTGGGTAGCACACATAATACTGTGTCCCCAGCACTTGACCGCCTAGTCTAAACCACAGAGCAGGTTTAAAGCTGCTGGTGCAAAACCTATAAACTGTACCATGGAGGTAATGGCACAAGACCATGTTCCCCCGCAGGTAGCATATATAGGAGGTGGGACATATTGTGTCACCACAGGTGCGCCCCGCTACCAGCATGGACAGCATAGCTGGTGTCCAGTACGTGACAGCACTTCTTGCTTTAAACCCGAGGCAGACGTTCAAGTGGCCCAGGAATGAATTGTCCCCATTCCTGAACCCTCCACTGTTCACCTCACTGTAAAAGAGAATTTCACCAACCTGCAAAAATATGTAGCACATTTCGGCTATGAAATCCCCCCATTACCAGAACATCTTACCAAGTTACTAAAAGCAGTAATAGTCTCACAGAAACATTTCTACACATTAGAGCAGAAGACAGTAGAGATAGGGGCCAAGATATTGGACATTGTAGTTCCACCCTGGCGGGACATTTTTGAAAACATAGAGGTCCCTTCATGGGTTAGAATGGCTTCCCACATCCTCGTGGTTTGCCAGCTGGGAATAGTATTGTACCTAGTGTGCACTCAGTGCAAGGGAAAAGGCCAAATACTAGAATTCCAAAACCAAAGGACTTGGAAGGAGCATTATGTTCAGGTGACGGGAGATACACCCTGTTTGAATCTTTTATTTTGTACTTCTGAATAAATATTCTTGTTTTTTTACATTTTTGTTATTTTTAATAAAGACTTTGACGTGTTATTTTTAATAAAGATGTATGTGTACCAAGTGGTGCAGGGGTGTTGGACCCCCTCCAACCTTGGATGTGTGTAAACAACTGTATTCTGCCTATGTATGCTTACACTACATTTTTAAAGAATGGGAAATGCATGTGTCATGGGATTATAGATAGGTAATTACAGGGAAGATTGGCTATGGAGGGTTGGAATTTTGCTCACTGTTAGAATAAAATTTTGCTGGACAAGATTGCTGGACAAGATTTTGCTGGAAAAGACACAAACAACAAATTCGCTGACTGGGACTAATTGAATCACTGCACAGTGAGACATGCCACGCTTACGCATGGCTGGAACAAAGTTCGTCTCGTGTCCTGACTGGGACTAATTGGATCACTGAGGACTAACAAGGTTCACTGGTATCCTATCATCGAACTAATCACTTGTATCCTATTATCGAACTAATCACATTCCGCCGGGGAACAAGACGGAACGAAGAGCTGAAGAGGCAGAATTGGCAACACAAGTGTATAAACTCCTGACTGGAGGAAAATAACGATATGCGCTAATAAACGAATTGATTGGATGAATGTAAATGATCTAAAACCAACTTCTTGGAATTGTATATAAGCTCGGCACGTACAACAATCGGGGAGAAGGTGCTCTCGCAGACCGCGTGGTTGCAGACGCTTCTCCCAGAGCTCTGTCATTTAATAAAGTTGTCTCTCTTACTCAAAGTCTAGTTTCCGAGGAATCATTTTTCCTACAACAAATTGACGCTGCGAGCAGGGTGCCACGGAGCTGAACAGTCGTTCGAATCAGTCACCAGGGTGAGTAGTCAGATTTTTGACCGCCCATAAATCAGAGACACTCGACAAGGCGACTGAACGGTAAAGTGGCACCAAAACGAATCTGGGACACAGACTGAGTGGATAAGAGACACTACTTGATTTGTATTTGTGTATTTGTATTTGTGTATTTGTATTTGTGTAATAGTAACTAAGAAAAACCTCGGACCAGGAGGACACTTGTCTCAGACACCTAGCCTCAGGCCGGTTGTTAAGAGCGCAAATGCCCCCCATGAAGGCCAGGACCATGAAGTAGGTGCCAAGACTCCAAGGTGTTCTAAAGTCGTGATACTAGTCGAGTATGGTTAACATTTTTCTGCATTATATCATGTTGCTAAGTGAACTAGGAGATTATTAGTGTCGGTGTTGTAGGACCCTGATCAGGTAAACAGACACCGGCGAGGGGTAGAAACCCCGTCCAACAAGCAAGCGTTACACGTCCGGGCAGTTTTGAGAGAAAGACAAACCCGGACCTCTGAGAACGCTGGCATAGAGTGCGACAAGAAGCTCGGGTATTCTCGGAAGGAAAGAATAGGGGGCTCTCTAAGGAACAGATCTCCAGACACGAAGGAACGATCGGTGAAGCAGCGGCGATGTCAGGTGAGGAAGTTAAGAGGGGACCTTCGGGCTCCCTCACATATTCTTATATGACAAACCGACAGTCGTTAATTAAGAAGATGCAGAAAGACGGGTGGGATGTGTCACAGACTTTAGAACTCCAGAGAAGCTGGTTGACTAAACAGACAAAGGATAAAACCAAGAAGGCAGGAGTGTTATTAGTACACCAACTAGCAGGACTCATTGAACAAGTAAACGTAATAAAGAAAGTTGCACAAGACAAAGTACAGATGGTTACGGAACTAGAGACAAAGGCGAAATGTCAAGCAAAGATTATAAAGGAATTAGAGTGTAAGGTATATGAGGGGGGGCGAATGGAGACTTGTCCAGACACCACCTCCCTTCCCCCATATTACAGTGCAGAACCAACAGCCCCTGCAGGCGAGGGGGACGTTGAAATAGTCGAGATGGCTCCTGTGAGTCGGGGCGGGACATTGGCTAATCCCACCGCCAGTACCCAATAAAGGCAGAGGCCAGGAAGGCAGTCGTGGACATAGTGAAGGGGCCAGTAGAAAGGGGTATCCTGAGGGAAACCACGAGCACTACTAATTCCCCCACATGGCCAGTAGAGAAACCTGATGGGAGCTATAGGTTGACTATAGACTATACGGCCCTCAACAGGGTCACTCCTAAATTACACCCCATCGTTGCCAGCCCCTCAACAATTTTGAATGGGCTATCCCCTGAACAGAAGATATTCACCGTTTTAGACATAGCTAACGGATTCTGGGCACTCCCATTAGATCCGGAATCACAAGAGAAATTTGCATTCACAGTAGGGGATAAACAATATACGTGGACCCGATTGCCACAGGGATTCCATAATAGCCCAGCTATTTTTCACCGCGTCATGAGTGATATCCTAAAACAGATAGAAGTACCTAAAGGAAGCAATATTTTGCAGTACGTCGATGACATACTAATAGCCTCGGAAACGAAGGCAGACCATCTGGCAACCCTATATTTAGTACTAAGGGCCCTAGAGACGGCTGGCCTCAAGGTAAGCCCTAAAAAAGCACAGATAGGAAAAACTCAGGTCCTATATCTGGGACGTCTAATCTCCCAAGGACTTAAAGAAATGCCACAGGACAGGAAACACGCTGTCCAGGGCATGCCGAGACCCGTAACAGTACGCGGAGTCAGGAAGGTACAGGGGCTCTTTAATTGCAGTTGAAATTTTATCCCGGGGTTCGCTAAATTAGCAGAACCTATACAAAGATTAGTGAAAGGGGGTAAACCCGCGTTGGAGCCGATAGATTGGGGACCGGAACAAGAGGAAGCTTATACTCAACTAAAGTCTGAGCTAGTATCAGCCCCAGGGCTAGGACTGCCAGATATGTGTAAGGACTTCCACATACATTGCAACAATGAAGAAGGGTTTTACACAGCAGTAGTTACACAGGATCATGGGGGATAAAAGACGGCCCGTCGCCTACTATTCCACAGCGGAGGGACCGGTAGTCACAGGGCTCTCCCGGTGCATAGCTGCATTGGATTGTGCGGCTTGGGCAGTAAAGGTTAGTGAGCCGATAGTAATGACAGGGAACATTATATTGCACATTAAACACACTCTGGTAGAGATGCTGAATATCGGGAAATTAAGATCCGTCTCGAACATGAGACGTGCCAAGTGGGAGGCCGTCCTCCTCCCTCCGAGTAAAGCAGTAACCATTGTTAGAGACACAGGGGAGAACCCGGCAGAAGGAATACTGGGAACTGGGGAGCCCCACAACTGTGGGGACGTAGATATGAACCTGGAAGAAGATAGGATAAAAGACACCCCTTTAGCGACAGCGGAAGAGACGTTATACATAGATGGTTCACGCAAGTATATAGATGGGCTGCCCCGAACGGGGTGGGCGGTGGTTAATGGCAAATTAAAATCCGTAGAGTCAGGACGGATTGATGGAGGCCTATCGGCCCAAGTGGCAGAGCTAGTGGCTCTCACCAGGGCACTAGAGTTGTCAGAGAATAAAATCGTGAACATTTACACAGATAGTAGGTATGCCTTTGGGGTGGTCCACGATTATATGACTGCATGGGGTAGGAGGGGATTCATTACTACGGGAGGCAATCCCATAAAACACCAGCTGAGGATAGAAGCCCTCCTAGGAGCTAGCGACAAACCCCAACAGGTAGCAGTAATTAAGATTAAGGCACATCAGAGGGAACCGGACCGGACTAGCCCGGACTGGTTAAATCACCAGGGGAACCAGGCTGCGGACCAAGCAGCACAAAGGGCGCTAGAGCAAGAAAGGATCAAAGAAGTACCAATAGCCGCTGTGAGCAGCTCCGAGGACGAGATAAGTATTGACGAGCTCCATGAGGACACCCCCGACGTCGAAAAAAGTACGTGGGAAGAACAAGGCGCAAAGCGGGGAAGCGATAATGTCTGGCGAAAGGATAACAGGGTAATGGCCCCCAAGTGCATTCAAAATACGCTATTAGAACTCCACAATGGGCTTGTACACTCAGGGAGAGAAGCGATGATGGGAAGCCTCAGCAAAGAATGGTGGTGTAGGGGGTTTCTCTTGCTTGCTCTGGTCTCCTGCCAGGCTTCTTGCAATAATTACCCGTGAGTGGTTCGACCCACTCGCCCCTACAGTTCTAGACCTTGGACTTAGGTGCAGGGAGCTGTAGTGCAGAGAAAAACTCAATAGACCAGGTCGAATAGCACGAAATGGATGCCTTTATTGAACAGTTTGCAGCATTATAAAATACATGTCATAAGCACAGATTAAAGCAACTACAAGCATGCACACATCTATAAACTTAACTCTATGGAAATGGGGAACACACGGCACATCGTGAAAGGGGTAACACATTACAATTACCCTTAACCCCCTCCCCTAAACCTAACTAAGTTTCGATTTGAGGGACTCGGGATTATGCTCACCACTTTAAGAATTGCGAAAAAGGCTTTGCAGCCTTTCGACACAGCTTTCCGTCGTCACGTGGGTTTGGAAGATTCTGGCGCAGCTTGTTTTCCTCTTGGTTCTCCTGCAATGGAGGCAGCCGATACAGCCTTGGTGAGCGCTCGCCACGGATGGATCCGTTACCGATGTGATGTTGAAGAACTGGATGCACACTCCGGGACCTGAGTGTCTTCTTCTCCGGCCTGGGTCATCGATGATCTCCCGACAAAAGTACCCGGGCCTCCCTCGTCATCTTCCCGTCGTGGCCGGGCCTTGCCTGGCCAAACCTCCCAAAGTCATGGAACACACGGCTGAACACCCCGCTGGACACCGTTTACCGAACCACGAACCGAACACGTTCCGAACCGAAGTCCCGAACCGAAGTACCGATGGACTTTACTCAATCCACAGTTATACTTTTTTTGGAACATTCTTATCTCCCGCCAAATCATAGTCCTGTCTTTGTAATAATTTTGGCGGGCAGAACTCTCTGCAGGGGTGTTTTGTCTTCATAACGGGAGTCAGTGATAGCTGAACTGGCCTTCCTGGGCCGATAATGTCTTTGCTTTGTCACCGTAACTTGGTTTGTATATTGATCGGTCTGGAGATTGCCCTGGATGGCTGTTAAACAGCTTCTCTTTGTACAGTGTAATGAGCTAAAGCTTTCGTTCCATTGTCCGCCCATTTCTTGATTGGTCTCATCCTGCCACCCAAATCTGTCCTGTACTTATAATCTAATCAATATGTATACTCAGTTCCATGAGTTTCGGCTTCCCGAAACTGGTTTTCACGGGCTTTTAATGCCCTCAATCCACAAGCCTGTCTGGCTTGCAGTAACAGAAATTCAAATGGTCCCAGAAGCTGGTCACGAGGTCTGGCGGCCATTTTGTGTGCCCTTTTATCAAAGGTTTCTCTGTAAAAGCTTCTTTTGGTCAATAAAGCTGTTTTATTAACCCTATTTTCCTATGTGATTATTTAATGAAAAATTTCGCAAATCTTACAGTGGTGGAAGGGGATGGGAAGAGATATCGCGAGATACTGCCATCGATGTATCACCTGTGCGCAGTATAACCCCGGGCGATCCATAAAGGTCAAAATGGGACATCAACCAAGGCCGCGAGGGCCCTGGGAGCACATACAAATAGACTTCACAGGTCCCCTTTGTCGAAGTCTCGACTCCCGAGTAAGACTCTTAAACACAAAGTATCGTTAAAGACAGGCTTTATTTGCTTGCAAGGGAAGAGTTGTGTAGACAAGGGCTACATCAGACCTCTTCAAAGTAATACAGGAGTTGTAGTATATTTATACAGTACAGAAGCAAAACAGGCTTTCTATGCCACATGACATAGTATTGAATCATAACTGATTACAAAGGCACAGACCTTGCGAATTATTGAAACAACGTATTCCGGGCTGCGTTAGAATAACGAACGGAAATGCCTTGGGATAAGATTAACTAATCCTTTATTATGGGATCTCTCTGTTCCCTCTGTTCTCTCACTGTACCAACTGGGCCTGTGGGCTGATGTTTACCTTATCATGTCCTTGGCTGTTTGTTTGGTAAATGAGGCTCCTTGTTAAGCTTATCACAAACAGGGAGTACGTATGTAGCATTCCTAAATTATCTCGTTCCCTTGAAACATGATTAGTGAATCATGCTGTTGGCCATTTTAAAGTTTAAATGGATTTCATTCTATGCCCAGGAAGCCATTTTATGTCTAAATGAAAAACTGTACTTCCACATTCTTCCCTTTTGTCCTTACTAGGACAACATAACTGAAATTAACCTCTTCCTATCGGTCCTCATACTAAATTTAGATTTTAGCCAAGGATACCGATTTCTTTTCCGTTTGGAACCATCCCCAGGATTTACCTGTATTGATGGTTGACCTTGTTTAAGATCGTCTTTCTTCTCTGTCTATTCTTAGTGTTTGGGCGTGTGTTTTTGTAGGGTTTAATTTTGATTTGATTTCAGGTTTATGTCTTTGTATTTCTGCAGCTTATATTAGCCTGCAGTGTTCTAATTTCCCTGCAGCTTATATTAGCCTGCAGTTCTAGTGCCACTATGCACTTTCTAAAAGACAGGGAACAAACAGCAGCTTATAGAGGAGGACTAATTCATGGCCCACACAGTTTATAACTAACCTGTGGGGTTCTCCTAAGCACAAGTGCTTCTATGTAAGCCCCCAAAGTGCGGACCAAGTGATATACAAAGTCGACGACACTGGCTTGTTGTTGAAGGGAGTCCTCTCTCTTTTTCCTAGCCTGCAGTTCCCATTTGAAATGGAAAATGTGTTTTGCAGAAAGAGGAGAGCATGTGGAGTATATATATGTATATATTTGTCTAAGTTTTCTAATCCCTATAATTGTATTTTATTCAATCGTCTCAGTTCCTCATCCAGGGGACCATTCTTTTCCTCTACTGACTTTACTTCTCTCTGTATCATCATATTCATCACAGGCAAGACTGCCTTGCCTAACCTATTGCAACAACACTTAATCATTGTGACAAACAGAGCAATGCATACAATCAGGGCTATTACTACTACCAGTCCATGCAATAATATTTGTCCTACTGATCCCAGCCATCCTCCCAATATCCAGTCAGCCCAGCCTTGGTTCTTTGGGTTTTCATACTGACTTACTGCGTCTAGCATATTCGTAAGACATGTACAAAAAAGTATTCACGTGTAATTCTCGTTTCTTTCGGGATCTTTCCCCATCTCCTTGGCATATTAGACTCAGTAGTCCGATTAGTATACAAAATATAAGTAACGTCTTCATTGTTAGAGTCTTTCAAAATTCAATTGTCTCTATTCGGTGCCTTGTTGCAGTGGGATGCGTGAATCCAGGAAGATCTTTCCTTGACTTTTACGACTGTGTTTGTTGTTAGGAGCACTTGATATGGTCCTTCAAAGCGTGGTTGCAGACCGTTCTTCCTTTTAAAAACCTTCACGTAGACGTCATCTCCAGGTTCCAAGTCGTGGCACTTTCCCTCTGCTGGACTCGTTTGAGCTTCCTTTACCTGTTGGTGAAAGCTGGAAGTACATTTAGTTAATGCGATGCAATAGTTTAGCATAGCCTCGTCCATTTTATGAATGTCCATTTGTTTCACCGTAAATGGTGCCGAAAATGGCAGTCTTAGGGGTCGTCCCATAACAATCTCATGTGGAGACAGTCCATTGGTCCTGTTAGTTGCTACTCGCATTATCATCAATGCTAAGGGTAATAGTTCAACCCATTTAAGTCCAGTTTCATTGCAAAGTTTAGAAAGTTTATTCTTCAGCACTCCATTATGTCTTTCCACCAGTCCTGTGGATTGTGGATGATAACTGCAGTGAAAATGCTGGTTAATCTGCAAAGCTTTACATAGTTCTTTTATAATTGCTCCAGTGAAGTGCGATCCTCTGTCGCTTGAAAGCTGCATAGGTATTCCAAACCTTGGTATGATTTCTTTTAACAAGCACTTTGCTACTGTTACAGCATCATTCTTTTTACATGGGAAAGCTTCGACCCATCTTGAAAACATATCTATAATTACTAACACATACTTAAATCCTAAACATGGAGGTAATTCAATAAAATCAATTTGCAAATTTACAAAAGGGCCTGATGGATTCGGGTGGGAGGCAGACTGTACTTTCTCTGTTTTACCTGGATTCATTTCCTGGCAAGTGGTGCACCTTTCACTGATTTGTTTTGCAATTGCCGAAATACCTGGTGCATACCATGTTTGATTAATATAGTCTGCCATCCCCCCTTTGCCTGCATGCGTGAACACATGAACGCATCGGGCAATCCATGGGAGTAAAGATTTTGGAGCCACCATGCGGCCGTCATGGTGAACCCATACCCCTTCAGGTGTTTTAAAGCAAGAATCCCTTGCCCAACTTAACACTTCGTCCGAGTTAGCCTGTGACTGAAAGGCAAAACATCATTAATAGAAGGTGGGTCATTATCTGATTTTTGTTGACGCAAAACAATGGCTGAGACCTGTGGCCTGTATCTGACAGAGCGGCTGATTTAGCAGCTCTATCTGACCGCTCGTTACCCAGGGATATCTGATCCTGACTGCCTGTATGAGCCTAACATTTAATAACTGAAATCTTAGTGGGACACACTGGAGCCTTTAAAAGATTATTGATTTGCTCAGCATTCTTAATAGTTGATCCTGAGGAAGTTAGAAATCCCCTTAATTTCCAGATCTGTCCGTAATCGTGAGCAACTCCAAAAGCATACCTGGAGTCGGTATAAATGTTAACAGTTTGATCAGTAGCCAATATACAAGCTCTGGTAAGAGCGAAGAGTTCTGCTTGTTGCGCTGAAAACGACTGAGGTAGCGAGAGCGCTTCCATAACTGAATGATCATCTGAAACGGCATACCCAGCCCTAGGTGATCCCTTGTCATCCCTAAGGGCCGATCCATCTACGTAGAATACCAAGTCACTATTAGGAATAGGAGTTTCAGATCGATCTGTTCGGGCCTTGGTAGCTAACTGGGTAACCGTGTCACAGCAGTGCGGGATTCCGTCCTCTTCTGTTGGTAGCAGCGTGGCTGGATTCAAAACTGAACATCTTTGAATTAGGAGATTGGAGTTGGATAACAGTGCAACCTCATATTTGCTGCTACGGGCTGACGTTAGATGCTGAGTGGCGTATTTTGATAACAGAACTTCCACTGAATGTGGTACAAACAAAACAGTTCAGTGATGAAACATGATTAGTGAATCATGCTGTTGGCCATTTTAAAGTTTAAATGGATTTCATTCTATGCCCAGGAAGCCATTTTATGTCTAAATGAAAAACTGTACTTCCACACCTTCCACCGTCACACGGCAAAACCTACTGCCTCGTGGTCATAGACCAATTCACCCGCTGGGTAGAGGCTTTCCCCACACGAAATTGCACCGCTTTGACGGTTGCCAGAGTCTTAGCTGACGAAGTAATCCCCAGGTGGGGAATACCAATTCAAATGGACTCTGATCAAGGTACCCACTTTACCGGGAGTGTCATAAAAATGGTATGCCAATTAATGGGAATTAAACAAAAATTCCACATCCCATACCACCCTCAAAGTTCGGGCATGGTGGAATGAATGAACCGAACCCTTAAAAATGCATTGGCAATGTTAAGTATGTGTATTGTATTGAACAATTAACACAAAGACTTAAACGTATAACTCAAACAGGTCTTTACTGGTTGGAGGTAGGGACTATACATAGGTCTTTACTTCATGCCCACAGGCGGGAACTGAGGGGGATCAGTACCCACAGTACTATTTATACCCCTATGGCCAGGAGTGGTACTGCGTATCACTACGCCCAACAAGTAGTGCAGTCCTGTCCATAGGTTCAAAGTAGCACACATATTACATACACAACATTCCTCCCTTCCTAGCTTTACAGTCATCTCCCCATTTAACATAACGTAATAACATATATACATATATAACTTCATGTTTACATAACAGAATAACATAGATACATAGATAACTTCATGTCAAAACAGATCACAGATTCAGTCTCTGCGGAAAACAGTTCACAGATTCAATCTCTGTGGTGTAGTCGGTTCACGTTGCTGGAGTGACTCATTCAATAGTCCTTCCATGGATTTAACAGTTTGAACTTCCGAACTGAATTGGCTCCGTTCGGAGGGACCACGTGTGTGATCTGGTAGAGGTGATAATGGTTCACATGTGTCATCTTCTGTTTTTACTTTTCCTTTTCTGCTTCTTGGAGACTCTCTGGGCTCCATTGTCAGCTGCCACAGCTGCCAGCTGCATGCGCAGTTCCTCCTTCTCTTCCTCCTGTTTCCGTCGTAGAGCCAGCTTCTCCCGATGTTCCGTAGACTTTTGGTGCTCCTCCATGATTTCTGCACTTTGGGAGTCGAAGTTACAAGCTGGGCAGGACAGGACATCGTAATATTCGGTGTCGTCCTGAGCTAGACCAGTGAGAGGGTCGTCTATTTCCTCCATACCCAGCTGGACGTTAGCCAGCTCTTGTTCCAAATCCAGACATCTTTCCTGAAGAGACTTCTTCATGTGTACCTCTGCATCCAGCTTTTTCTGGGCTTTCAGCAAGTCGTTTACTAGTGACCTCATTTGTGATTTTAATACTTCAACTTCCTTTGGAGATTGATTGATCGGACTATGCAATCCCTCTACCGGAGCAGCTGTTTCAGCGGTCTGTTGTTCTACGTTGACGTGAGTCAGCGTACTTTTGGCATCCAAGGGCTGCTCTGTTGCAGTCATCTCAGTCTGTGTTGCCACCTCAGCTCTTCCAATAACCTTTGAGAGCTCCGAACCCCTTTCGTTTGAATATTGAAGTTCATGTTCAAGTTTTTCCCATTTCAGAGTCCTGTCCTTCAGCATATGCAGGAGTTGGCTGACCGTTAACTCCTCTGACATCAGACGTTTTGTGTGCTCCTGCTCCATTTTCTCCATCAGCTGCTTCTGTTGTCTTTCCAGATTCTCCAACTCTATATCAAAGAACTCTTTCGTTGCATTCAACTCTTGCTCAAAACGGCGAAGCATTTGTTCTAATTGCTGTTGTAGTTTGAAATGGAGTTGAGTTCGAGCCCGGTGTCCCTCAGAAATGGGCACATCAGTAGACTTGCCAGACTCAGAATCCACAGTTAAACTATGTTGTTGTTGCTCAGTGGAATTCTGTGCTGAAACTTTGTCTTTTGCACCTGAGTTGGGCTTACCATCATCCGTTCCAGAGTCTGGGCCGACTATCTTCACCGAGTTCTCACTCGTTATTGTTTGTAGGAAATGCCAGTCCATATTCATTTTCCTAATCCACTCCCGTCCTAGTAGTGGAGGACCTCCTTCAGATATCACATATAAGTCCATTATTTGACTGTCTTCGCCCTTGTGGACCACTGCAACCTCTATTTTCCCGATGGGGTACACTCTTTGCCCCGTGTATGTTTTCAATATAATCCCCGTATCCTGTAGGGGAATATGTTGGAATAACTTTCCGTAATCTTTCTTATTTATGACCGTCAATGCCGATCCAGTGTTCAATTCCAGTTTTACTTGGACTCCTTCTATCTGAAGAGTGACCCAAATTGTCTGGAGGTCTGCACCCTTACCAGCGTTGAGTACTCTTAAGCTAGCCAGTTCATTACAGCTTAAGCTAGCCAGTTCATTACTGCTAGCGTCTGAATCGGACTCCTGTTCGGTCACCTTGTGTACCTTTGCGTATTTTCCTTGCGGTGACTTCTTGTTGCTGGTCTTCTTCCCTGACCTGCATACTCTAGCTATATGTCCAAGCCTACCACAAGTTCTACATTCTTGGTTTTTAAACCAACACTGGTTCTGATCATGCGTTGTCTTTCCACAACGATAACATTTGCCAGAACTCACACCCAATTTGTGTGGACTGAGCTCCGGTGACCGTAGCTGCATTACTGCCGTGCCTCTCGCTGCGGCTTCGTGTGCTGCTGCCATAGTGACCGCCTTCTCAAGCGTCAGCTCATTCTCCTCGAGCAGTCGCTTTTGTGTATCCTGTTTAAATAAACCACACACAAATTTGTCTCGAAGTGCCTCTGTCAGTCCCGTTCCAAACTGGCAATATTTCGCTAATTTACGCAATTCCAGCAAATAATCAGCATTGCTTTCATGCTGTAGCTGCCTTCTGTCGTAAAATTTAAATCGTTCCGCTAGCATCAGCGGCGTGGGGTTTAGATGATCTTTCAGGACAGTAACAATCTCATCGAACGTCTTATCCGCCGGTTCATCTGGTGATAACAGGTGTTTCAATTGCCCGTATGTCTTCGCACCCATTAAATTTAATAATGTTAGTGCTTTATCAGCCTCACGAATTTTATTGGCCTTACAATAATTTTTAACTCGTTCAACATATATGGCCCAATCTTCGATGTCACTATCAAAGTTGCTAATATTCCCGTGTTTAGGCATTGTAGTACTTTATCAGATTTGCAATTTCTCAGATTTTTTTTTTACTGTTATCCAAGATGGCGGCTTCCCGCTCTTGCCGTCGTCCTCCGCCCACAAAATGGCGGTTTTCCCGCTTCTGCCTTCTTCCCCAGCGGTTTTCCCGCGAAAAATGGCGGCTTTCCCGCGCTTCTCGCTCTCCCCGCCCACTTCAATGGCGGTTTTCCCGCGCTTCTCATCGCTGACTTTCAGCCCAACTGCGGCTCTTATCTCTTGTGCGATCGCTGGTGCACCGCCCGCCCGAAACGGTTCTCAGCCCTTATCACCGGTGCGATCGCTGGCCCGCTAAGCGCCTCCCGCTTGAAGCGGCTCCCGGCCTCTGGCTCACCCGCTCGGCGGCTCTTGCTCGCTCCCTCCCGGGCTCTGGCTTACCCGCTCGCGCCCTCCCGGGCTCTGGCTTACCCACGAGGTTATGGAGGCTTCAGGGTCCTAATGCCTGTCGCTTCCAGTCGCTGGAAGCTGTCAGGATTTCTGCTGCCCTTCAGTTTTCAGTGGGGTGTTGAGGATTGGAACCTCTCTTCAACGTCCTGTCTTTGGACGAAGCCGCTGTGGAATAACTGCCGCAGGGTTCGAACCGACTCGTCGCCAGTGTTAAGTATGTGTATTGTATTGAACAATTAACACAAAGACTTAAACGTATAACTCAAACAGGTCTTTACTGGTTGGAGGTAGGGACTATACATAGGTCTTTACTTCATGCCCACAGGCGGGAACTGAGGGGGATCAGTACCCACAGTACTATTTATACCCCTATGGCCAGGAGTGGTACTGCGTATCACTGCGCCCAACAAGTAGTGCAGTCCTGTCCATAGGTTCAAAGTAGCACACATATTACATACACAACAGGCAAAGGCAATGCAGACATCGGGGAAAACCTGGACTGAAGTACTGCCCATTATCCTAATGAAGCTGCGAGCCACTGAAAACCAAACGACAGGCTTGACCCCTTATGAATTGATGACAGGAAGGGCGATGCAATTGCCAGAAGGCATCATAACAGGTGGAGCCGATGTAGGCCCTTTAAAAGATAGACTAAAACGATACGTTCTGGAACTTAGCACACAATTAAAGGAGATGCGAAAGAATGTCCGCGATAATCAGGAGGACAAGGATCGGGCACAAGAGCTCACAATGACGGCTTATGTTCCCTCAGCGGGTAGTAAAGTCATGGTGAAAACTCTGCCCAGCAAACCAGGGTTCGCCCCAAAATGGAGTGGGCCATATGAAATCATAATCAGTGGGGATACCTGTGCCTGTCTAGACATAAGGGGTAAAGGAGTATGGAAGAATTGGACACAATTGAAAGTATATAAAGACAACTGACTGGCTACTTTCTGAATCTGTTTTACAGGTGATCTGCATACCCTTTGTCATAAAATTCCTGTAAAGACTGGACTGTAGTGATATATTAATCATGTTTAGAGTATTATGGGTAATGGCGTTATTTCATATTGTCACGGGAAGCGCGGTACCACATTTACGTAAAGAGAGAGGATTGCATGTAAATACCTTTCTGTATATGTCATATGTCTATGCGAAAAAAATGGGCCAAAGCTCCTGCTGGGTGTGCGCCCATGTGCCCACCCATACGGGGGGAGGAATCCCATTGAGGCCTATCCCCTTTAAGGTAGAGGAGATGGTAGGGTGGTTATTATACTCTAATACCACCTGGAATAAGGAGGATACCATACAAACCCAAAATAACTTGAATCCAGATCAGCTGGAACATGAGTGGAAACAGGCAGGGTATAACCCCACGAACTTTAAAGGATGGTTTCATCCCCAGTACGATAATCGAAGGTATCCAGAAGAGCTATTAGTCAGCACAGGGGGAAAACTAAACAATGCAGAGGGGGAAGTCTGCTTGGTAAACTATGACGAGACAGGGTTAGTGGTTGGATGGAGTAAGTGCAAGTATAATTACACTTTAACCAAAACCAGTACTAAACCACCAGGTGCCCCAGAATGGCCCTACGTGGGAACGTTTAATTTATCCGAAGTGCTAAACCGGACTAGCAATCTACCCTGGAGGGGAATACCTGGGACCATGTACCAACTTTGGAACAAATTTGAGGCCTATAATAATACCTATTTCATTTGCAGATATAAGGCGTATCCATGGCTTCCACGAACCTGGACTGGGTCATGCTATATAGGATACGTAGTACCATACATCCATTATTTATCCTCCCTAACCCACCACTACGGGTACCAGTCGTTATGGCAACCAGCCAAGCGTGTTAAGAGAGCTATTACGGAAACCGAAAGATTCTGGGCTATAGCATTCCCCTGGTACGGAACAGGAAAAATAGCAAGGGAATCCATAAACATGGCAGCAGTGCTCGAACAAATAGCCAACGATACGGCTGAGTCCCTGAGAGAATTGAGTGCCGAAATGGTGGCGATCCGGACCACCGCCTTACAGAATAGGATAGCCCTAGATTATCTGTTGGCAACACAAGGAGGCACCTGTGCCCTGATCGGGACAGACTGCTGTACATATGTCCCAGATAGCTCCGAGGATATCACGAGCCTAGCAAATCATATCCAAGAAGAAATAAAGAAGCTCCATCAACCCACAAGCACAGGGTGGCTTGATTGGTTGCTAGGGAAAACCGGGTGGGGAGCGTGGATGATGCAAGGGATAATAATAATAGTTGTAATTTGTATGTTGATGTGTTGTGCGCTGAGCCTTATAAAGTTGTGTTGCCAAACTGCTATGAAAACCGTGATGCCGATCACCTCTATCGAGGAGGAACACACCAACCTGCTACCAAGGGACGAAGAACACCAATACGACACTGTCGAAGGAACAACCGAACCCCCGGACTTAAGCCAGTGGCTGTAAGCACCGACGAAAGGGGGACCGAGGATGGTCATCTGGGAGCAAATGAATCGTGCTCCAGGACCAAGAGGAGGGATTGTTAGAATAAAATTTTGCTGGACAAGATTGCTGGACAAGATTTTGCTGGAAAAGATACAAACAACAAATTCGCTGACTGGGACTAATTGAATCACTGCACAGTGAGACATGCCACGCTTACGCATGGCTGGAACAAAGTTCATCTCGTGTCCTGACTGGGACTAATTGGATCACTGAGGACTAACAAGGTTCACTGGTATCCTATCATCGAACTAATCACTTGTATCCTATTATCGAACTAATCACATTCCGCCGGGGAACAAGACGGAACGAAGACCTGAAGAGGCAGAATTGGCAACACAAGTTTGTAAACTCCTGACTGGAGGAAAATAACGATATGCTAATAAACGAATTGATTGGATGAATGTAAATGATCTAAAACCAACTTCTTGGAATTGTATATAAGCTCGGCACGTACTACAATCGGGGAGAAGGTGCTCTCGCAGACCGCATGGTTGCAGATGCTTCTCCCAGAGCTCTGTCATTTAATAAAGTTGTCTCTCTTACTCAAAGTCTAATTTCCGAGGAATCATTTTTCCTACAACACTCACCTTCGTAAGTATGATACTTAAAGCGAGTTTTAGTATCAACAGGGAGGAGTGTAGAGTTCTCAAAATTCCCACATTCCCCAAAGTTATTAATAAGGGTACCCTAAAGGGAATGGCTTTTGGACCTTGTGGTAGAAACCTGCAAGATTGAAAGCAGGACCCTGCAAAAACAACAGGCCAAGTGCAAAAGGCTTTGAAAAACCTGACATGCCTGGGCCTGTGGGAGACTTGTTATTTTGAAGCCAGACAACTAGATGATGCAGAATACGCATTCTTCATTTTTGAAAAAAATCAACTCAGGAAAGACTTAATCTTGAACCCATCAAACCTTTGCATAAATAATCGCTTACAGTTTAAACTGGCTACCGAGCCAGGAAGATACTGATTCACATTATGCATAACAAACACTGAGACATTAAAGACCATTTAGCAACGTGGGGCAACCACCCAAAAAGCAGTTAAGGTGAACGGCTATAATCACTTTAACGAGCCTGCCAAAATTAGACAAAGAACTAACCCTGATTTGGTGCACAGATAACAACCTCCAAAATAGTATAATTGTAGTCCCACCGGTAACTAAAAGTGTGCAGCAAGCGGGCAAGCGAGGCAAGACGAATGGCAAGGAGACGAGCAAGCAGAGAAGGGCAGTGTGGAGAAGCGTTGGGGACGAGCAGGCACACGCTCAGGCCCAGGTTACTCGAAATGCAAAGAAGCATTGGGGGATGAGCAGGCACACGCTCAGGTCCAGAGTTACTCGAAACTCAAAGAAGCAGACCGGCATGGTGGGCAGGCTCGACCGAAGACGACTAGGCCACAACTGCAGCCTTACACGAGGAACTACCACGAGCACCGCGGTAACAAAGGGCCGGGTAAACCATACCTTCAGATCATTACCACTGCACAGGTAAGGATCTAGGCCACTGCGACCAAGCCGACACCGAAGAATGCCAACCGAACCCCAACCACAACAAAACTTCGACGACCAGACCACCACCAGAAGAACAAAACCTGAAGTTTTCCACTCTACAAGATAAAGTACCCAACAAAGACTTTACTCCCTATCTCTAACGGAGAAAAGAGGGTACTTTACTCAGACAACTCCACCACCGCGCCCTGGGACCATGTGGCGACGGCAGGCCCCAAAGGACACAAAGAGCAAACCCCAAAACTGTAACCGGCTTAATTGACAGGATTCGACCTGTCCAGAAACCCTTATTTGTGAGCCTGGCCTGTTATAGCACAATTTAGTTAGATATTGGGGGTGGGACAAGGGTAAGAGGATTATTACTGTGATTTTTCCCTCGATGTATGCCTGTAACTATTCCGGTAATTTTCAGTGTTGTAATTTTATTGTGCCTTTTAATAAAATACAGTTTTCTTGTACCAAACCAGTTGTCTACTCCAATTCTGTATCGCCGCCTGTACCTAAGTCCGGTGCCTAGAACTCAGGGGTGTGGGAGCGATTCGAACCGCTCAAAACAGTCAGGGGCAGAGCTGACTGCACACACCACCCGCTACAGCGCCCAGACGATAATTGCACCCCAAACGGGGCGATACCGAATTTCTCCCCCTAAGTCTAGAACTCCCATTCCTAGCACAGAGACAACAACTCTAAGCTTGTCTCTCTAGTACGTTTCAACACACCCAGGCTCAGTTCTATGTAGGACTTGGAAACAGAAACAGGAGTGGACAGCATAGTTTGATAAGACTACTCAATAGTACCATGTACTCAATAATGCCAAGCCCTCGCACATCCTTGCAGCTTTTGCATTGAAACTCATGCATACACAACAGGGCACAAGTTCAAGCTGCAACTTACAATTGAAAGTCTTGGCTATCATCAAATGACTTCACACATAAAAGCATTGCAACAGAGCCCAGTGGCATGAAGAATGGTCACTTACTCAGGATGGCGTGGAGCCAGGATACACATCAGTCACTGTGTTTGTGCTGCTTCAACTTACAATATTTCAAGACTACGGGCTGAATTTTGAGGCCTCTTGCCCGGTGGAAACAGAGCGATAGTGCTCAAAAAATTGTCACAGAAGAACTTACTGTTCCTTTCCCGTTGTCGTTGTGGCGATCTTCATTTTTCTGGGGTCCTGGGAATAGGTGGGTCAGACTACTACTTGAAGAGGGAGCACAGCTAATTTAGATAGTTAAATTGGGGTCCAATTATACCAATAAGACCCCACTTCTATTTTAGGACAGAACTGGCAGGAATGAGGGCCGTACCTGCTCCACCCAACATCAACAGGCTGCTGGCCGAAGGACTTGACCAGTAAGCCAGTAAGTTTCACATTATTCTTGAGGGTTGCAGAGGATCAGGAGTCCTCCCCGGGGCTCCACAAAACCAGATGTATCAATGGTTCTGATCTCCAAATGATCTAGTGGATCAATGGTTTTGATCTTACAGTGATAAGAACATAAGAAATAGGAGCAGGAGTAGGCCAATCGGCCCCTCGAGCCTGCTCCGCCATTCAATAAGATCATGGCTGATCTGATCCTAACTGCCAATCCACTATCACAGAACCATCTCCTGAATCTAACAGAATTAGACACACGAAATAGGAGCAGGATCAGGCTACACGGCCCCTGGGCCCGCTCCGCTACCCACAGGGCCATGACCGATCCGAACCTAGACTCATGTCCAAATTCCTGCCCGCTCCCCGTAACCCTTAATTCCCTTTACTTCTAGGAAACTACTGTCTATTTCTGTTTTAAATTTATGTAATGATGTAGCTTCTACAGCTTTTTGGGGCAGCATATTCCATGGACCTACCACCCTTTGAGTGAAGTAGTTCCTCCTCATCTCAGTTTTCAAACAGCAGCCCCTTATTCTAAGACTATGCCCCCTTGTTCTAGTTTCACCCATCATCGGGAACATCCTCCCCGCATCCACCCGATCCAACACCTTCACAATCTTATATGTTTCAATAAGATCGCCTCTCATTCTTCTGAACTCCAATGAGTAGAGTCCCAATCTACTCAACTTCTCCTCATATGTCCATCCCCTCATCCCCGGGATTAACCGAGTGAACCTTCTTTGTACTGACTCGAGAGCAAGAATGTCTTTTCTTAAGTATGGACACCAAAACTGTATGCAGTATTCCAGGTGCGGTCTCACCAATACCTTGTACAACTGAAGCAATACCTCCCTATGTTTATATTCTATCCCCCTATTAAAGAAAGCCAACATTCCATTGGCCTTCTTAATCACTTGCTGCACCTGCATACTAACCTTTTGAGTTTCGTGCACCAGGACCCCAGATCTCTTTGTACTTCAGTACTTTCCAGTTTCTTGCCATTAAGATAATAACTTGCTCTACGATTTTTCCTGCCAAAGTGCATAACCTCACACTCTCCAATATTGTATTCCATCTGCCAAATCTCTGCCCACTTACTTAGCCTGTCTATATCCCCTTGCAGGTTTTTTATGTCCTCCTCACTCACTACTTTCCGTCCCATCTTAGTATCATCTGCAAACTTTGATATGTTACACTTGGTCCCCTCCTCCAAATCGTTAATATAGATTGTAAAGAGTTGGGGACCCAGCACTGACCCCTGTGGAACACCACTAGTTACTGATTGCCAGTCTGAGAATGAACCATTTATCCCAACTCTCTGCCTTCTGTTAGATAGCCAATCCTCTATCCATGCCAGAATATTACCCCCAATCCCGTGATTTTTTATCTTAAGCAATCTAATGGATAAATGGCTCTGATCTCCCAGGGATCTGGTGGATCAATGAGAAATCTGGTGAGTGTACAGGCCTGATTTCCAAAGCAGTATTTCACAGATTCTCATAACTGGCTGACAGGGACTCGGAGTCACAGAAATGAACTCTGCACTCAGAAAAAATCAGAACTTTACCCAGAGGAAAGAAGTTTTAAAAGGAATGCAATCCGGTGCCGGTAGGAGCTGGGAGTGAGCAGCGATCCAGCAAGATCAGAGAAAGAACAATGCTACAATTGCAGAAACAAAACCTAAACCAGGAAACAATTGCAGTATTCCTGCTGGGGAAGACACCTCACTCACATGTGACTCTATCATCATGTTCCAATAAGGAGAGACGACTCCACTGTTCTAATCTATCAGAATCTTTATCATGGGTGACTGGGGCTGTCAATTAATCACAGTTAATTTCTGTGATAAAAATTAGAGGGGAAAAAATTCAGTTGATTAGCACCTCCAGTTAGCACCTGGTGGGGGTGCTGATGCAGTAGAAAAACATGGAAAAAAAATAGGAGCAGGAGTAGGCCATTCGGCCCTTCAACTAGCACCAGGGCAAGGCAAATCCAGCAATGCACGCCAAATCCGTAGCGCCGCTGTTACGAGTTAGCACCGGGGACCTCAGCACCAGACAGATGGTGACAGCAGTGAGTGTGCAACGCTCACTGGGCGCCCGATCTGCAAAATTCATTGTCACCCCCCCTGCCCTAGCACTTCACCCCGACAGCGACAGGGAGAGGAGGCATCAAGCAAGTGGATGCCGACTCCAGGGGCGAAATTTAAAGGGATCATGAGTAATGAGTCGCAGTTCTCAGGCTACTGCTGTTTCACTGCTTCCTTGTCAGTTTGACATTGGCCAACAGTTTAATTCAGTCATTTAAAGGTTGTTTAGTATCAGGAGTGTTGTGGCTACTAACAATTAATTACATTTATTCACACAACATATCAAAGTGCTACACCTGGTTACATTAATGGGGGTTCTACTGGCAGTCGGCCTCACCCTCCAGGATCTACGGTGAAGAGAGTGCAGGCAGTGAGAAAGATTGGAACATGTGGCCAGAGGGAGGAGAAGGGCCATGAGGGCTCTCAACAGGAGGCCTTACCCTCCGGGGGTATTCCGAGAGCACTTCTCCTACCTCCAATTCAGCGAGGAGCAGTGTATTAGAAGGCCCCGCTTCAGCAAGGCAGTGGTCACAGAACTCTGCCACCTCCTGCAACCAGACCTCCAGCCTCAGATCAGGGTGACCATGGCTCTCTCAGTGGCAGTCAAGGTCACTATTGCCCTCAATTTCTTCGCCAATGGATCCTTCCAGTCTACAACAGGAGATATAACTAACATCTCACAGCTCGCTGTCCATCGCTGCATCTAGGAGGTCACAGAGGCTCTCTACAGTAGGAGAAGGGACTACATTTCCTTCCCCATCACCAGAGCGAGGCAGGATGAATGTGCATGTGGCTTTGCCAGGATAGGGGCCTTCCCGGTGGTGCAGGGTGCCACTGACTGCACCCACGTGGCTTTGCAGGCACCGCATAACAATCCTGAGATCTTCCGTAGCCGCAAAGGCTACCACTCACTTAATGTGAAGTTGGTGTGCGACCACAGACAGTGAATCCTCAATGTGAATGCCCACTATTCTGGCAGCAGCCACGATGCCTTCGTCCTGCACTAGACTGTGTGCCAGCACTCTTCCAGCCACCACGTCAAGCTCGCGGCTAGCTGGTCAGAGACAAGGGCTATCTGCTCTCCACCTGGCTCATGACTCCACTCCACAACCTCAACACGCCTGCCCAGCACTCATGTAATGAGAGCCATGCAGCCACCAGGAGCATCATTGAGCAGACCATCGGGGTGCTCAAGCAACGCTTTTTTTATTATTCGTTCATGGGATGTGGGCGCCACTGGCAAGCCCAGAATTTATTGCCCATCCATAGTTGCCCTTGAGAAGGTGGTGCTGAGTCACCTTCTTGAACCACTGCAGTCCGTGTGGAGAAGACACTCCCACAGTGCTGTTAGGGAGGAAGTTCCAGGATTTTGACCCAACGACAATGAACGAACAGCGATATATTTCCAAGTCAGGATGGTGTGTGACTTGGAGGGGAATTTGGAGGTGGTGGTGCTCCCATGTGCCTGCTGCCCTTGTCCCTCTAGGTGGTTGAGATCACGGGTTTGAGAGGTGTTGTTGAAGAAGCCTTGGCAAGTTGCTGCAGTGCATCTTGTAGATGGTACACACTGCAGCCACGGTACACCGATGGAGGAGACAGTGAATGTTTAAGATATTGGATGGAGTGCCAATTAAGCGGGCTGCTTTGTCTTGGATGGTGTCGAGCTTCTTGAGCGTTGTTGGAGCTGCACTCATCCAGGCAAGTGGAGAGTATTCCATCACACTCCTGACTTGTGCCTTGTAGATGGTGGAAAGGCATTGGGGAGTCAGGAGGTGAGACACTCGCCGCAGAATACCCAGCCTCTGACCTACTCTTGTTGCCACAGTATTTATGTGGCTGGTCCAGTTAAGTTTCTGATCAATGGTGACCCCCCAGGCTACTGATGGTGGGGGATTCGGCGATGGTAATGCCGTTGAATGTGAAGGGGCGTTGGTTAGACACTCAGTTGTTGGCTATAGTCATTGCCTGGCACTTGTGTGGTGTAAATGTTACCTGCCACTCATCAGCCCAAGCCTGAATGTCGTCCAGGTCTTGTTGCATGCGGGCATGGACTGCTTCATCATCTGAGGAGTTGCGAATGGCCCTGAACACTGTGCAATCATCAGCGAACATCCCCACTTCTGACCTTATGATGGAGGGAAGGTCATTGATGAAGCAGCTGAAGATGTTTGAGCCTAGGACACCGCCCTGAGGAACTCCTGCAGCAATGTCCTGGGGCTGTGATGACTGACCTCCAACAACCACAACCATCTTCTTTTGTGCTAGTGGAGAGTTTTCCCCCCAATTCCCATTGACTTCAGTTTTAGTAGGGCTCCTTGATGCCACACTTGGTCAAATGCTGCCTTTATGTCAAGGGCAGTCACTTTGAAAACCCTCTCAAATCTCCTCTCAATCTTCTCTGCTCCAAGGAGAGCAACCCCAGCTTCTCCAGTCTATCCACGTAACGGAAGTCCCTCATCCCTGGAATCATTCTCGTAAATCTTATCTGCACCCTCTCTAAGGTCTTCACATCCTTCCTAAAGTGTGCTGCCCAGATTGGACACAGTACTCCAGTTGGAGCCGAACCAGTGTTTTATACAGGTTCATCATAATTTCCACACTTTTGTACTCTATACCTCTACCTAAGAAGCCCGGGATCCCGTAAGCCTTTTTAACCGCTTTCTCAACCTGTCATGCCACCTTCAACGATTTGTGCACACAGACACCCAGGTCTCTCTGTTCATGCACCACCTTTCGGATTGTACCATTTAGTTTATATTTCCTCTCCTCATTCTTTCTAACAAAATGTATCACTTCACACTTTTCTGTGTTAAATTTCATCTGCCACGTGTCTGCCCATTTCACCAGCCTGTCTATGTCTTCCTGAATTCTATCACCCTCCTCCTAGCTGTTCACTATACCTCCAAGTTTTGTGTCATCTGCAAATTTTGAAGTTGTGCCCTGTACACCCAAGTCTAAATCATTAATATATATCAAGAAAAGCAGTGGTCCTAGAACCGACCCCTGGGGAACACCACTGTGTACCATCCTCCAGTCTGAAAAACAACTGTTCACCACTACTCTCTGTTTCCTGTCACTTAGCCAATTTTGTTTCCATGCTGCCACTGTGCCTTTTATTCATGGGCTTCAACTTTGCTGGCAAGCCTATTATGTGACACTTTGTCGAACGCCTTTTGGAAGTCCATGTACACTACGTCAATCGCATTACCCTCATCAACCCTCTCTGTTACCTCATCAAAAAACTCAATCAACTTGTTTAAATACAATTTGCCTTTAACAAATTTTTTTGTATTATTCGTTCACAGGATGTGGGCATTGCTGGCAAGGCCAGCATTTATTGCCCATCCCCAGTTGCCCTTGAGAAGGTGGTGGTGAGCCGTCTTCTTGAACTGCTGCAGTCCATGTGGTGAAGGTACTCCCACAGTGCTGTTAGGGAGTGAGTTCCAGGATTTGGACCCAGTGACGATGAAGGAACGGCGATATATTTCCAAGTCAGGATGGTGTGTGACTTGGAGGGGAACTTGGAGGTGGTGGTGTTCCCATGTACCTGCTAGGTGGTAGAGTTCGCGGGTTTGGGAAGTCCTGCCGAAGAAGCATTGGCGAGTTGCTGCAGTGCATCTTGTAGATGGTACACACTGCAGCCATGGTACGCCGGTGGTGGAGGGAGTGAATGTTTAAGGTGGTGGATGGGGTGCCAATCAAGTGGGCTGCTTTGTCTTGGAACTCCTGCAGCGATGTCCTGGGGCTGTGATGATTGACCTCCAACCACCACAACCATCTTCCTTTGTGCTAGGCATGATGCCAGCCAGTGGAGAGTTTTACCCCGATTCCCACTGACTTCAGTTTTACTCGGGTTCCTGATGTCACACTCAGTCAAATGCTGCCTTGATGTCAAGGGCAGTCACTTTCACTTCACCTCAGCTCTTTTGTCCATGTTTGGACTAAGGGAGTAATGAGGTCGGGAACCGAGTGTTCCTGGCGGAACCCAAACTGGGCATCAGTGAACAGGTTATTGGTGACTAAGTGCTGCTTGATAGCCCTGTGAACGACACCGGTTCCGCTGCCTTGACCGCTCAGGAAGAGCCCTCCAGTACTCGGATGAGCGGGTGTCCCATTTCATTGTGGTTTGCTGTATGCTCCACAACTTTGCCATATTGAGGGCCCAACCCTTGCTATCAGGGATTGCGGGACCACCTCAGGAGGAGGAAGAGGGAGAGGAGGAGGAAGAGGAGTAAGAGGAAGACGAGGAGGAGGAGAAACAGAAGCGAGGGAGGAGGCAGCCACTCAATCGGCCTTCCAGAAGGGCAATCTGTGATCACCTCTTCAGACTGCGGTTCCAATAGTTTAACCCCAGATCCCCATTGCTCACCACGTCCCTATCATCACATCCCTGTCGCAGGCCATTTAGAAACATAGAAACATATAAAAATAGGAGCAGGAGTCGGCCATTCGGTCCTTTGAGCCTGCTCCGCCATTCAATATGATCATGGCTGATCCTCTATCTCAACACCATATTCCTGCTCTCTCCCCAAACCCCTTCATGCCTTTTGTGTCTAGATATCTATCTATCTCCTTCTTAAATATATTCAGTGACTTGGCCTCCACAGCCTTCTGTGGTAGAGAATTCCACAGGTTCACCACCCTCTGAGTGAAGAAATTTCTCCTCATCTCAGTCCTAAATGTCCTACCCCGTATCCTGAGACTGTGACCCCTCATTCTAGACCCCCCAGCCAGGGAAAACATCCTCCCTGCATCCAGTCTGTCTAGCCCTGTCAGAATTTTATACGTTTCAATGAGATCCCCTCTCATTCTTCTAAACTCTAGTGAATACAGGCCTAGTCGACCCAATCTCTCCTCATACGACAGTCCTGCCATCCCAGGAATCAGTCTGGTGAACCTTCGCTGCACTCCCTCTATGGCAAGAATATCCTTTCTTAGGTAAGGAGACCAAAGCTGCACACAGTACTCCAGGTGTGGTCTCACCAAGGCCCTGTACAACTGTAGTAAGACATCGTTGCTCCTGTACTCAAATCCTTTCGCAATGAAGGCCAACATACCATTTGCCTTCCTAACTGCTTGCTGCACCTGCATGTTTGCTTTCAGTGACTGGTGTACAAGTCCCTTTGTACATCAGCATTTCCCAAATCTAGCACCATTTAAATAATACTCTACATTTCTGTTTTTCCTGCCGAAGTGGATAACTTCACATTTATCCTCGGTATACTGCATCTGCCATGTGCCCACTCATTCAACTTGTCTAAATCACCTTGAAGTCTCTCTGCATCCTTCTCACAACTCACAATATGAAAAATATGTTTTGTGACGTCAGCAAACTTGGAAAATTACATTTGGTTCCCTCATCCAAATCATTGATATAGAGTTATAGAGTTAGAGTTACACAGCACAGAAAGAGGCCCTTCGGCCCATCGTGTCTGCGCCGGCCATCAATCCCTGTCCAGTCTAATCCCATTTTCCAGCATTTGGTCCATAGCCTTGTATGCAATGGCATTTCAAGTGCTCATCCAAATGCTTCTTGAATGTTATGAGGGTTCCTGCCTCTACCACCCTTTCAGGCAGTGAGTTCCAGATTCCAACCACCCTCTGGGTGAAAAAGTTCCTCCTCAAATCCCCTCCAAACCTCCTGCCCCTTACCTTGAATCTATGCCCCCTTGTTATTGACCCCCCTACTAAAGGGAAAAGTTCCTCTTTATCTACCCTATCTATGCCCCTCATCATTTTGTACACCTCAATCAGGTCCCCCCTCAGCCTTCTTTGCTCCAAGGAAAACAACCCCAGCCTGTTTAGTCTTTCTTCATAGCTGAGGCGCTCCATCCCAGGTAACATCCTGGTGAATCTTCTCTGCACCCTCTCCAAAGCAATCACATCCTTCCTATAGTGAGGCAACCAGAACTGCACACAGTACGCCAGCTGTGGCCTCACCAGCGTTTTGTACAGCTCCATCATAACCTCCCTGCTCTTATATTCTATGCCTCGGCTAATGAAGGCAAGTATCCCATATGCCTTTTTAACCACCTTATCTACCTGTTCCGCTGCCTTCAGGGATCTATGTACATGTACACCAAGGTCCCTCTGACCCTCTGTACTTCCTAGGGTCCTACCACTCATTGTGTATTCCCTTGCCTTATTTGTCCATCCAAAATGCATCACCTCGCACTTTTCAGGGTTAAATTCCATTTGCCACTTTTCCGCCCATCTGACCAACCCATTTATATCGTCCTGTAGCCTGAGGCTTTCCTCCTCGCAATTTACCACCCCACCAATTTTCGTGTCATCTGCAAACTTACTGATCATACCTTTTACATTCTCATCCAAATCATTTATGTAGATCACAAACAGCAAGGGACCCAGCACCGATCCCTGAGGTACCCCACTGGACACAGGCTTCCAGTCACAAAAGCAACCTTCGACCATCACCCTCTGCCTCCTGCCACTCAGCCAGTTTAGGATCCAACGCGCCAAGGCACCCTGGATCCCATGGGCTCTTACCTTCTTGACCAGTCTCCTATGCGGGACTTTGTCAAAAGCTTTACTGAAATCCATGTAAACCACATCCACAGCATTTCCCTCATCCACACACCTAGTCACCCCCTCCTCCAGTCCTCTGGTACATCCCCTGTGGCCAGAGAGGTTCTGAAAATTTGTGTCAGAGCCCCTGCAATCTCCTCCTTTGCCTCACACAACAGCCTGGGATACATCTCATCCGGGCCTGGGGATTTATCCACTTTTTGGCCTGCTAAAACCGCTAGTACCTCCTCCCTCTCGATGCTAATATGTTCAAGTATGTCACAGTCCCCTTGCCCGATTTCTATGTCTACATTGTCTTTCTCCATAGTGAACACAGATGCAAAAAATTCATTTAAAACCCCGCCTACATCATCTGGCTCTACACACAGATTGCCACTTTGGTCCCTAATAGGCCCTACCATTTCCCTGGTTATCCTCTTGCCCTTAATATACTTATAAAACATCTTAGGATTTTCCTTTATTTTGCTCGCCAGTGTTATTTCATGGCCCCTCCTCGCCCTCCTAATTTCTTTTTTAAGTATGCCCCTGCACTTTTTATACTCCTCTAGGGCTTCCTCCGTCTTTAGTCTTTTGTAACTGCCAAAAGCCCCCCTTTTTTTCCTAATGCATTTTTGTATATCCCTTGTCATCCAAGGTTCCCTTTGCTTGTTGGTCCCACCCTTGACCTTTACAGGAACATGTTGGCGTTGTACTCTCTCTATTTCCCTTCTGAAAGTCTCCCACTGCTTTGATGTGGATTTTCCTATAAGTAGCTGCTCCCAGTCCACTTTGGCCAGATCCTGCCTTATCATATTAAAATCGGCCTTTCCCCAATTTAGGACCCTTATTTCCGGGCCGTCTTTGTCTTTTTCCATGACCACCTTAAATCTCACCGAATTATGGTCACTGTCGCCAAAATGCTCTCCTACTGACACTTCCACCACTTGCCCGGCTACATTCCCTAGAATTAGGTCCAGTACCGCCCCCTCTCTTGTAGGACTTTCTACATGTTGGCTCAAAAAGCTCTCCTGGATGCACTTTAAGAATTCTGCACCCTCTAAGCCTTTCACACTCTGACTATCCCAATTAATATTGGGGAAGTTGAAATCCCCCACTATTATTACCCTTTTATTTTCGCACTTCTCTGAGATTTGCCTACATATCTGTTCCTCTATCTCCCCCTGACTGTTCGGGGGCCTATAGTACACTCCCAGCAAAGTGCTTGCCCCCTTTTTGTTTTTAAGTTCTGCCCATATGGCCTCATTAGAGGAACCCGCTAATATATCATCCCTCCTTACAGCAGTAATTGATTCCTTAATTAATATTGCAACACCCCCTCCCCTTTTACACAATATATATTGTGATTAGCTGGGGCCCAAGCACTGATTCCTGCGGCACCCCACTAGTCACCGCCTGCCACCCCGAAAAACACCCATTTATTCTCTGTTTCCTGTCTGTTAAGCAATTTTCAATCCATGCCAGTGTCTTACCCCCAATCCCATGTGCTTTAATTTTGCACACTAACCTCTTATGTGGGACTTTATCAAAGGACTTCTGAAAATCCAAATACACCACATCCACTGGTTCTCCCTTATCTATTCTGCCAGTTACATCCACAAAAAACTCCAGTCGGTTTGTCAAACACGATTTCCCTTTCATAAATCCATGTTGACTTTGTCTAATCCCGTTGATATTTTCTAAGTGTCCTGTTATCACATTCTTTTTAATAGACTCTTGCATTTCCCCTATTACAGTACTGATGTTAGGCTGTAGTTCCCTGTTTTCTCTCTCCCTCCTTTTTTAAATAGTGGGGTTACATTTGCCACCCTCCAATCTGCAGGAACTGTTCCATAATCTATAGAATTTTGGAAGATGACAACCAATGCATCAACTATTTCCATGGCTACCTCTTTTAGTACTCTGGGATGCAGATTATCAGGCCCTGGGGATTTATCAGCTTTCAGTCCCATTAATTTCTCCAGCACTATTTTTTTTACGAATATTAATTTCCTTTAATTCCTCCTTCTCACTAGACACTTGGTTCCTTTGCATTTCTGGGGAGTTATTTGTGTCCTCTTCCGTGAAGACAGAACCAAGGTATTTGTTTAATGGCTCCGCCATTTCCTTGTTCCCCATTATAAATTCTCCTGTTTCTGACTGTGAGGGACCTACATTTGACTTCACTAATCTTTTTCTTTTTACATACTTGTAGAAGCTTTTACAATCCACTTTTATGTTCCTTGCAAGTTTATCCTCATACTCTATTTTTCCCCTCTTAATCAATCTCTTGGTCCTTTTTTGCTGAATTCTAAACTGCTCCCAATCCTCAGGCTTGCTACTTTTTCTGGCAACTTTATATGACTTATCTTTGGATCTAATACTATCCTTAATTTCTTTTGTTAGCCATGGTTGGGCCGCTTTTCCTTTTGTGTTTTTGCGCCGGAAAGGAATGTATAACTGTTGCAATTCATGCATTTGTTCTTTAAATGTTAGCCATTGCCTAGCCACCATCAAGCCTTTTAATGAAGCTCCTCAATCTATCATAGCCAACTCACTCCTCATACCTTTGTAGTTTCCTTTGTTTAGATTTAGGACCCTCGTTTTGGATTGGACTTCTTCACTTTCCATTTTAATGAAGAATTCTATCATGTTATGGCCACTCTTCCCTAAAGGACCCCACAGAACAAGATTATTAATTAACCCCTTCTCATTGCACAATACCCAATCTAGGATAGCTTGTTCCGTAGTTGGTTCCTCAACATACTGGTCTAAAAAACATCTCGTACACACTCCAGGAATTCATCCTCCACAGTATTATTGCTAATTTGGTTTGGCCAGTCTATATGTAGATTAAAGGCACCCATGATTACTGTAGTACCTTTGTTACATGCATCTCTAATTTCCTGTTTGATGCCATCCCCTACATCACCACTACTGTTTGGAGGCCTATAGACAACTCCCACCAATGTTTTCTGCCACTTGGTGCTCCTTAGCTCCAACTAGACTGATTCTACATCTTGATTTTCTGAGCCAATATCCTTTCTCACTATTGCTCTGATTTCATCCTTTACTAACAATGCCACACCACCTCCTTTTCCTTTTTGCCTGTCCTTCCTAAATATCGAATATCCTTGGATATTCAGCTCCCAGCCTTGGTAACCCTGCAGCCATGTCTCCGTAATCGCAATTATATCGTATCCGTTTACATCTATTTGTGCTGTTAATTTGTTTACCTTATTACAAATGCTTCGTGCATTCAGATAGAGTGTCTTTAGTGTAGGGGGTTTCTCTTGCTTGCTCTGGTCTCCTGCCAGGCTTCTTGCAATAATTACCCGTGAGTGGTTCGACCCACTCGCCCCTACGGTTCTAGACCTTGGACTTAGGTGCAGGGAGCTGTAGTGCAGAAAAACTCAATAGACCAGGTTGAATAGCATGAAATGGATGCCTTTATTGAACAGTTTGCAGCATTATAAAATACATGTCATAAGCACAGATTAAAGCTACTACAAGCATGCACACATCTATAAACTTAACTCTATAGAAATGGGGAACACGCGGCACATCGTGAAAGGGGTAACACATTACAATTACCCTTAACCCCCTCCCCTAACCCTAACTAAGTTTCGATTTGAGGGACTCGGGATTCATGCTCACCACTTTAAGAATTTCGAAAAAGGCTTTGCAGCCTTTCGACACAGCTTTCCGTCGTCACGTGGGTTTGGAAGCTTCTGGCGCAGCTTGTTTTCCTCTTGGTTCTCCTGCGATGAGCGCTCGCCGATGTGATGTTGAAGAACTGGAGTACCGGGCCCTGAGTGTCTTCTTCTCTGGCCTGGGTCGTCGATGATCTCCCAACGGTCTTCCCCGGGGCGGGACGCTGGTTCCGAAATGACTCTTTATACAGTCAGAATTGTCCTTCTGATTTCTCCAACGGTGGAGCAGAACTGGAGTACCTGGGCCCTGAGTGTCTTCTTCTCCGGCCTGGGTCATCGATGATCTCCCGACAAAAGTACGCGGGCCTCCCTCGTCGTCTTCCCGTCGTGGCCGGGCCTTGCCTGGCCGAGCTGGCTTCCTAAGCCGAAATCTTCTCGTCGTCTTCTCGTCGTGGCCGGGCCTTGCCTGGCCGAACACCGAACACGTTCCGAACCGAAGTTGTTCCGAAGGTCCGAACCGAAGTGCTGTCGTTCCATAATCAATATGTATACTCAGTTCAATGAGTTTCGGCTTCCCGAAACTGGTTTTCGTGGGCTTTTAATATCCTCAATCCACAAGCCTGTCTGGCTTGCAGTAACAGAAATTCAAATGGTCCCAGAAGCTGGTCACGAGGTCTGGCGGCCATTTTGTGTGCCCTTTTATCAAAGGTTTCTCTGTAAAAGCTTCTTTTGGTCAATAAAGCTGTTTTATTAACCCTACTTTCCTACATGATTATTTAATGAAAATTTCGCGAATCTTACATTAGGTTTGTCTTATTAACATTTTTAGATATCTTAACATTTTTTTGTACTATGGCCCTATTTGTCTTATTACCATTTTTTCTTACCCGGACCCTATTTGTTAGTGCACTCCTTTGTTTGTACACTCTCTCCCTTCCTGACACAATCTGGTTATCCTTACCCCAGTCACTTTCCTGCACTGCTTCCTTGTCTTTTCTCTTTAGCATTCTAGATTTCTCTCCACCAGGACCCTCCCGGAAACCCACATCTCCCACACTAATACAAAAGCAAAATACTGCGGATGCTGGAAATCTGAAATAAAAACAGAAAGTGCTGGAAATACTCAGCAGGTCAAGCAGCATCAGTGGAGAGAGAAACAGAGTTAACGTTTCAGGTCGATGACCCTTCATCAGGACTGGAAAAAGCTGGATATCGAACAGGTTTTTAAGCAAGTGCAGGGGCAGTGAAAGGGGGGAGGGGAGGAAAGAACAAAAGGGAAGGTCTGTGATAGGATGGAAGTCAGGAGAGATTAAGAGACATTAAGAGATGGTGCAAGACAAAAGGAGATGGTAATGGGGCAAGTTAAGGATCAAAAGATGGCTCTAGTTGAAGTGTAAATGGCACTGGCAGAATGAAAGACAGCTGCCAAGAGAGAAAAAAAGAATAGGGGCAGAGGTTATGGTCTGAAATTGTTGAACTGTATGTTGAGTCCAGAAGGCTGTAAAGTGCCTAATCGAAAGATGAGGTGCTGTTCCTCGAGCTTACATTGAGCTTCATTGGAACAGTGCAAGAGGCCGAGGACGGAGAGGTCAGAGTGGGAGTAGAGCGGAGAATTAAAGTGACAGACGACCGAAAGCTCGGGGTCACCCTTACGGACTGAATGGAGGTGTTCCGCAAAGCGGTCACCCAATCTGCGTTTGGTCTCCCCAGTGTAGAGGAGACCACATCGTGAGCAGCGAATACAGTATATTAAATTGCAAGAAGTACAAGTAAATCACTGTTTCACCTGGAAGGGGTATTTGGGGCCCTGGACAGTGGGAAGGGTGGAGGTAAAAGGGCATGTGATGCATCTCTTGTGATTGCACGGGAAGGTGCCGGGCGAAGGGGAAGGGGTGTTGGGAGTGATAGAGGAGTGGACCAAGGTGTCGCGGAGCGAGCAGTCCTTTCGGAATGCTGAAAGGGGAGATGAGGGGAAGATGTGTTTGGTGGTGGGATCACACTGGAGGTGGCAGAAATGGCGGAGGATGATCCGTTGAATGTGGAGGCTGGTGGGGTGAAAGGTGAGGACAAGGGGAACCCTATCGTGTTTCCGGGAGGGAGGGGAAGGGGTGAGAGCAGAAGTGCGGGAAATCTGCTCAACAATTTCAGACCATAACCTCTGCCCCTATTCTTTTTTTCCCATTTATTTTTATTTTTTTCTCTCTCCCGCATGGCAGCTGTCGATCATTCTGCCATTGCCATTTACACTTCATCTAGAGCCATCTTTTGTTTCTTAACTTGTCCCATTACCATCTCCTTTTGTCTTGCACCATCTCTTAATGTCTCTTAATCTCTCCTGCCTTCCATCCTATCACAGACCTTCCCTTTTGTTCTTTCCTCCCCTCCCCCCTTTCCCTGCCCCTGCACTTGCTTAAAAATCTGTTCCATCTCCAACTTTTTCCAGTTCTGATGAAGGGTCATCGACCTGAAACGTTAACCCTGTTTCTCTCTCCACAGATGCTGCTTCTCCCACACCAATCTTTGAGCCACGCACTCATCTCCCTGATCCTATTGATCCTATGCCAATTTGCTCGTTGTGGCTCCAGTAATAATCCAGAGATTATGACCTTCTGCTTTTTAATTTATCCCTAGCTGCTCAAACTCTCTCAGCAGAACCTCTTTCTTTGTCCTACCTATGTCATTGGCACCTACGTGGACCACGACAACTGGATCCTCCCCCTCCCACTCCAAGTTCTTCTCCAGCCTGGAGGAGATGTCGTTTACCCTGGCACCAGGAAGGCAGCATAGCCCTCGGGACTCATGCTCCTGGCTGCAGAGAACAGTGTCTACCCCACTAACTATACTATCACCTACTACAAACACCTTCCTTTTTACTCCCCCCTCTTGAACGGCTTCCTCTACCACGGTGCCTTTGTCAGTTTGCTCGTCCTCCCCACAGTCCCCGCACTGTTCCACAAGGGTTGCAAGAACCTCGAATCCATTGGACAAGTGCAGGGACTGAGGCTCCTGCAATACTACCTCCTGGATACCCGTACCTGCCTCACTCGCAGTCACACCCTCCTGTCCCTGACCACATGTCAATTCTAAAGTATTTAATCCAAGGGGTGTGGCTGCCTCCTGGAGCAAAAGGTCCAGGTAACTTTCTCCCTTCCTGATATGTCACAATGTCTGTAGCTCGGACTCCAGCTCCTCAACTCGGAGCTGAAGTTCCTCGAGCTGCAGACACTTACCGCAGATGTAGTCACGCTGGACAAAAATGTCCACAAGCTCCCACATATTGCAGCAGCAACACATCTCCTGTTCGCCCATTATTTTATTTGTTTAATTAAATAATTAGTTTAGTATTAATCAAATTATTCACCTTGTTTAGTTTATTAAATTAATTAAATTAAGTTTAGTTTTTAAAATTTAGTTATATGTAATATGTTAACTTAAAACTTAGCCCACAGACACTATCTTAACACTTAGCCCACAGTCACTACCAATCACTTCCAGTTCTGACGAAGGGTCATCAACCTGAAATGTTAACTCTGTTTCTCTCTCCACAGATGCTGCCTGACCTGCTGAGTATTTTCAGCATTTTCTGTTTTTACTACCAATCACTTACCTGCCTTACCTGCAATGTCACACTGCCGATTTCTCTTGCTGATGCAGGTCTGATGCTGCTTTTATTCCTGCTCTCGGGTCTCGGTCTGCTCCTGCTCAGGTCTGTCGTGGCTCCGCAGGAGAAGTTAAGAAAAGCAAGCACCTCCTTCCCCCACTTTACCAAACTCGCAGTTGTTCACTCAGTGCTGGCTGCACTCACAGGTCCCTGTATTTATACTTTTTGTGACTCAGATGCATCACCACTACTCTGCTACTGTTTCAGGAACCAGTTTAATCCAGTTAGCTAACTATCTAACTACAGCAGCTCTCCAGCAGGAGATCTTGCTTGTTTGTCTCTGATTAAGCCTGAAGAAAATTAAAAATTTAGGGGGGAAAATTCAGTTGGTAGCACCACCCGTTAGTGCCTTAAGAGGGCGCTAAGTGGGGCGCAAACCAACTAGCGCCCAGGCGCGGCGATATCTGCGCCTCTCGCGAAATTGACCAGACATTTTGCGGCGGCGCTAAACAATACCGCCCGATCTCCTGCGCACACAGATCTTGACGTCATTCGAGAGTGCAACGCCCTTGGGGCGCCCCGGAACGGAAATTCAGTGGTGCCCCCCTCCTTTGCGCCTGGCGCTACCAACGACAGGTTGACTGGAACGCTTCCCAGTCGCTGTGGGGCTGGGGGGGGCGCTATTTAAAGGGGGCCTCTTCCTGGCTTTTGTGTGGTAGCCATTTTTGCACCACTCATTCTGAGAGAGAGAGAGAGATTTGGAGAGAGACAAAGAGAGAAAGAGAGACTTCTGCATTGAGTCAACGCTGTCTGAGGTAGTTTTGGCTTCTGACCATAACTTTGCAGGTACTTTGCTTTTTGACCTTCATAACTTTGATTGCCCAGATACTATGGGGGCTGCAATAGATTGGAACGTCGTCCTTCTCCATCACATTCAGAGGGCACAGAGACAGAGAGAGAGAGAGTGGCAATCATGGCCAGACGGAGGAGGGCCAACAGGCCTCGGTACAGGAGACCTTTTTCGCCAACAGTTCTCCTACATTAATATGTCTGAGGAGCAGTGTTTGCGAAGGCTGCGCTTCAGCAAGGAGGTGGTCACTGAGCTCTGCCACCTGCTTCAGCCAGATCTGCAGCCTCAACTGAGGAGCAGGACGTCTCTGTCGGTGGCAGTGAAGATAACAGTGGCTCTCAACTTTTATGCCACCGGCTCATTTCAATCAGCTACTGGGTACATCGCCAATATCTCCCAGTTCGTGGTGCATTGCTGCATCCGTCAGGTAACAAATGCCCTCTTTAAAAGGAGACGAGAGTACATCTTTTTCCCCATGACCCCGGACAAGCAGCAAGAACGCGCAATGGGCTTTACGATGATAGCGGGCTTCCCCATGGTGTAGGGCGCCATTGACTGCACGCATGTGGCTTTGCGGGCGCCGCAAGAGAATGCCGAGGATTTCCGCAACTGAAAGGGCTTCCATTCCTTAAACGTCCAGTTGGTCTGTGACCACAGACAGCTGATACTCGCTGTCAATGCCCACTTTCCAGGCAGCAGCCACGATGCCTTCTTCCTGCGCCAGACTTCTGTGGCAGACCTTTTCCAGGCACCGCATCAACCAGGAGGTTGGCTTCTCGGGGATGTTAAGTCTGTGTGTTCCAGTTGTATTAAGATTAATTACTGACACAGACTACAAGAACAAAGTTCAACAGGTCTTTACTAGTTGGAGGTCAGGACTATACTAAAATACAATATCACTACACAGTACTTATATACCGGTGGTCACCACCGATATTACGTATACAGCAGCCAGAGAAAGTAGTACATCTCTTAAGGTGGAACAGGCTTAAATTCTCTTAAGGTGGAACAGGTTACATACACCACAATCCTCCCTTTTTAGCTTAACAGTCATATCCCCATTTAACATAACATCATAACCTATATACATATATAACTTCAGGTATAAACAGTTCAAAGGTTCAGTCTCTCAGGAGGCCTTCTAATTCGGTTTGGATAACGCCTTTCAGTGGTCTCTGATTCTTGTTGCTGAGGTGACTCTTCTTGTTGGTTTCCTATGTATTGGACGTCATCATCAGGTACAGTCCCTGCCGAGGTAGATGCTTCAGGTTCATTAACGTCTTCCACAGTTGTCTCTGTCGCAACCATGGGTTCGACCCTTGCTCTTGATTCTACCAGTTGATCCGCATGACGCCTTATCACATTGTTACCAATATCTACTGTGTACATCAGAGGTCCTTGTCTGGCCCGAATTGTTCCGGACTGCCATTTTTCGTTTCCATAGCCCCTTGCCAACACTGGTTGTCCTACGTCGAAACTTCGAGTGGACTTGTTATTAATATGCCGGGACTGTTTGTTTTCCACTTCCCTCCGCACATTTGGTTTTAACAAGTCCAACCTGGACCGCAACCTCCTGTTATAAAACATCATGGCAGGACTTTGGTTAGTCACTGCATGAGCGGCGTTTCGATATGCCATTAGGAAATTGTCCACCTTGTGTTGTAACGGAATCTGATCATCGTTCATGGCCTTTATTGCCTTTTTGAATGTTTGGACAAATCTCTCGGCCAAGCCGTTTGTCGCCGGATGATATGGGGCAGAGGTATAATGTTTCACCCCATTCTTCTTTAAGAATTTTTGGAATTCTTCCGACACGAACTGTGGTCCGTTGTCCGAACATATCTGTTCTGGCAATCCGTTCCTTGCGAATATTGTTCTTAACACCGCAATTGTCTTTTCTGAAGTAGTGGTATTCATCTTGATCACTTCTGGCCATTTGGAATGTGCGTCCACCGCAATTAGGAACATGGAGTCCATGAATGGACCAGCAAAGTCAATATGTATGCATTGCCATGGGGCTGAAGGCCATTCCCATGGGTGTAGCGGTGCGATCGGAGGTGCATTTTGCACTTTTTGGCACCCAGCGCAGCTTTTTGTCAACTCCTCTATCTGTTGGTCAATGCCCGGCCACCATACATAAGCCCTAGCAAGACTTTTCATCTTAACTCCCCCCAGATGACCTTCATGCAGTTCCTTTAGAACTCTTTCCCGTAACTTGGGAGGAATAATCACTCTTGTCCCGTACATCAAAGTACCATGGCAGACGGACAGCTGGTCTCGCCTTGCCGAGAATGCCGGTAACAGAGGATCACCATGTGTTGGCCATCCCTTCACTGTCACCTCGTAAACTCGGGACAGTGTCGGGTCGTTCCTGGTTTCTCTTTCAATACTTGCATTGGTGACTGGTAAACACTCGATGATGGTCGAATGAAATAACTCAACAGGGTCAACTTTCGTCGTCTCTTCTGCTTCAGGTAGTGGCAGGCATGACAGCCCATCAGCATTGCCATGCTGCTTTGTACCTTTGAATTCTATTTGATATTGATGTGCCCCTAGGAAAAGGGACCATCTCTGGAGTCGCTGTGCTGTCATCACCGAAACACCCTTCTTAGGGTTAAAAATGGATACCAACGGCTGATGGTCTGTCAGAAGTGTGAATTTTTGGCCCTGCAGGTAATGATTAAACTTCTTCACTCCCCATACAAGGCTGAGAGCCTCCCTATCGATCTGCGCATAGTTGCGCTCAGCGGAGGTCAATGATCTGGATGCAAACGCGACTGGCCTTTCCGTGCCATTTGGCAACTTGTGTGAGAGTACTGCCCCAATACCATATGGAGAAGCATCACAAGCCAACCGAATAGGCAGTGTCGGGTTGAAGTGAGCCAACACTTCCTCTGAGGTGATCAATTCTTTGCTTTTGCGAAATGCCTTCTTACAGTTTTCGCTCCATTCCCATGGTACCCCCTTCTGTAAAAGAGCGTTCAGCGGGTGCAGTACCGTGGATAGATTTGGTAGAAACTTATGGTAATAGTTAATCAATCCCAGAAACGACCTCAACTGAGAGACATTATCCGGAGCGGGAGCCTTTACAACTGCCTCTATCTTGTCAGGAGACTTATGAAGCCCCTCCCGGTCAATGACATGACCACAGTACGAGATCCGCTTCTGAAAGAACTCACATTTCTGCCGATTAACTCTAAGTCCATACTCTTTCAGTCTGTTGAGCACCAGTTCCAAGTTTGCGAGGTGTTCTTCATCACCATCACCTGTAATCAGAATATCGTCCAGGTAACATTGTGTGCCTGGAATTCCCTGTAATACCTGCTCCATGGCCCTCTGCCAAATTGCCGGAGCCGATGCCACTCCAAAAACCAGCCTATTATACCGGTAAAAACCTCTATGCGTGTTGATCGTGAGGTACTGGCGTGACTCTTCTTCAACCTCCATCTGCAAGTACGCCTGCGCCAGGTCTATCTTGGTGAAGTGTTTCTCGCCAGACAACGAAGCAAAAATATCCTCAATCCGCGGAAGCGGATACTGCACCGTGTGAAGCACCGGATTAACGGTGATCTTGAAATCTCCACAGATGCGAACCTTCCCTGGTTCTCCTGGCTTGTTGCTCGAAGGACGTTTCATAACGGGAACAATGGGCGTAGCCCACTCACTCCAATCTACCTTAGACAGTACACTTGAACGTTCTAGCGCTTCCAGTTCCGCTTCTACAGTAGGTCGTATTGCATAGGGTACCGGTCTGGCTTTGAAAAATTTTGGTTGTGCATGTTCATCAATCTTGATGTTTGCCGTAATTCCTTTCAGTGTTCCCAGTCCTTGCTGGAACACCTCTTTAGCATCATCCAATATTTTGGACAATCGTTTAGGTTTGACATCTGTTTCCCCGGAATCTACCGTTAGTGCTTTTAAGGAGTGCCAGTCCATATTCATTTTCCTAATCCACTCCCCTCCCAGTAGTGGTGGACCTCCTTCAGGTAGCACATATAAGTCCATTACTTGGCTTTCTTCGCCCTTGTGGACCACTTTTACCTTTATCTTTCCGATGGGGTACACTCTTTGCCCCGTGCATGTTTTCAATATAATCTCCGTATCCCGTAGGGGAATATGTTGGAATAACCTTTTGTAATCTTTCTTATTCATGACCGTCAATGCCGATCCAGTGTCCAATTCCATCTTTACTTGGACTCCTGCTATCTGAAGAGTGACCCAAATTGTCTGGAGATCTGCATCCTTACCAACGTTGTGTACTCTTAAGCTACCCAGTTCATTACTGCTAGCGTCTGAATCTGACTTCTGTTCGTTCGAACTGGTCTTTGTCACCTTGTGCACCTTTATGTATTTTCCTTGCGGTGACTTTTGTTGCTGGTCTTCTTTTCTGACCGGCATACTTTAGCTATGTGGCCAAGCCTGCCACACGTTCTGCATTCTTGGTTTTTAAACCAACACTGGTTCTGATCGTGTGTTGTCTTTCCACAACGATAACATTTTACAGTACTCAAACCCAATTTATTTGTACTGTGTTCCGGTGACCGTAGCTGCATTACTGCCGTGCCTCTTGCTGCGGCTTTGTGTGCTGCTGCCATAGTGACCGCTTTCTCAAGCGTCAGCTCATTCTCCTCGAGCAGTCGCTTTTGTGTATCTTCTTTTAATAATCCACACCCAAATTTATCCCTTAGCGCGTCTGTCAGTCCCGTTCCAAACTGACAGTCCTTTGCTAGCTTACGCAATTCCATTAAATATTCAGCATTGCTTTCATCCTTCAGCTGCCTTCTGCTGTAAAATTTAAATCGTTCCGCTAGCATCAGCGGCGTGGGGTTTAGATGATTTTTCAGGACAGTAACAATCTCCTCGAACGTCTTATCCGCCGGTTCATCTGGTGATAAAAGGTGTTTCAATTGCCCGTATGTCTTTGCACCCATTAAGTTCAATAAAGTTAGTGCTTTCTCTGCATCTGGGATTTTATTTGCTTTACAATAATTTTGTATGCGTTCTACATACATGGCCCAATCTTCGATGTCGCCATCAAAGGTATCAATGTTCCCATGTTTAGGCATCGTTGCAATTTATGTTATCCCAAGATGGCGGCTTCCCGCTCTTGTCTTCGTCCTCCGCCTACAAAATGGCGGTTTTCCTGCGCTTGGCGGTCTTCACCCACTGGCTGCAATGGCGTTTGGCGTGCCGCTGCTGCTCCCCTTTCCCAGCGGTTAGTAACTCCCCCGACGCTGTCTCCGCTTCACCGCGGCTCCCTCGGGCATTCGTGCTTCCCCGATGTCGCGCCTCGCAGCCCTTCTTGCAGCCCGGTTATTAGCACCGGCTGCGTTCACCTTCACCGCGGCTCTCGCGCCTTCAGTCGCCCCAGACGCTGCGCCTTTTTGGCCCGAAAGCGGCCCGGCCCTTATCACCAGCCGCGATCGATGTCCCCGCGCTGCGCCTTTCGGCCCGAATGCGGCCCGGCCCTTATCTCCGGTCGTGATCGATCTCACCACCTTTATTCCTCCGTCTTCCTCCCCCCGTCTGTACAGCCAACACGGCCGACTTTCTGCTCGCGTCGCTGACCGGCTTACCCACAACCGAGTTAGAAAGAAGATAGCTGACTGCCACTGATGGAGGCTTCGAGTTCAGGATGTCTTCTGCACTCCGGGTTCTCGATGCCTGCCGCGCGACGTGTCTTCCAGCAGGGTGATGAGGGTGGATGCCTCTCTTCGACGCCCGTTCTGTGGACGAAGCCGCCGTGGATATAAACTGCCGCAGGGTAAGAATCGGACTCGTCGCCATTGTTAAGTCTGTGTGTTCCAGTTGTATTAAGATTAATTACTGACACAGACTACAAGAACAAAGTTCAACAGGTCTTTACTAGTTGGAGGTCAGGACTATACTAAAATACAATATCACTACACAGTACTTATATACCGGTGGTCACCACCGGTATTACGTATACAGCAGCCAGAGAAAGTAGTACATCTCTTAAGGTGGAACAGGCTTAAATTCTCTTAAGGTGGAACAGGTTACATACACCACAGGGGACAAGGGATATCCTCTGTGCACCTGGCTGATGCCACCGCTCCATTCGCCCAGCGCCCCTGCTGAGCTACAATACAACGAGAGCCATCAAGCTACCAGGAACATCGTTGAGCACACAATCGGCGTGCTCAAGCAACGGTTCCACTGTCTGGACCATTCTGGAGGAGCCCTGCAGTACTCGCCTGAGCAAGTCTCCCACTTCGTTGTTGTGTGCTGCTTGCTGCATAACCTGGCAATCCTCAGGACCCAGCCAATGCCACCAGACATTGGAGCACCAGCAGAGGAGGAAGAGGAGGAAGATGAGGAGGATGATCATCAGCAGCACCAAGGCGGAAGGGCCGTCCATTAAAGGCTCATAGCAAGTCGCTTCTAGGCCCCCTCTGAGGGAATGGCTTCTAACAACCTGAATGAAACCATCCCACAACCCCTAAGCCGGTCAAGGCAACAATGAGTGCAAAGACCAAACATGTACATTTTGAATACAGACACTTTTTTATTTCACAAACTCTATGTGTCTCATTTCCGCATGACAAAGTAATAGAAAGAAACACAAAAAAAAGCAATCATTCACATAACTGGCTCTCACAACCTGGAGACAATGTCCAAAACAGTAACAAAAACTTGACCACGAACCTCGGCCTTGTAAGGGGTGGTGTTTGTGGGTTGTTTGTCAGCTTCACCTCTGACTCCTTTGAGCAGTTCGAATCGCTCCCACTCCCTTTTGTTCTAGGCTTTGCACTTATTTGGGGGTTGTAATGAACTTGCAACAGACACCTGGGTTTGTCAAAAGAATTCAGATCTTTATTTTGAGACAGGAAAAATATACAATAAAACTTATACTCTAAAAGGGTGGGGAACACTCGGAATAAGCGAGGGAGAATTACAATATACAAAATCCCTTACCCTCCCAACCCCACTACACTAGCTAGGCTGGAATCCAGAGGACCAGGAAATGCTCACCAAAACGACTTTCTTGACAGATTGTAGAGGTTTGCGATTTCGGGGTTCTCCTTAGTTGTGGTGGTTGGGGCCTGCCATACCCTGGACGTGGTAGAAGACTGCACCTGCGTTGGGTCTTCAGTTTGGGTTGGTCCGCTGATGCGGTTAGTCGCGCTGTTGGATGTATCAGGTGAGCACCCAATTTCCTTTGGTTAGGGCTAGTTTTAGGGTCTTTTGTGTCCAAATCTTACCCAGGGGTAAGTCAGACTAGCCTTTAGGGTGGAAACAAGTCTTTGGTTTGTGAGTTTTTCGGCGGTTGATTTTTTGTCTGTCGCGGTGGCCCAATATTACCTGGTTGGTGGTAATATTAGTGGTTGTTGGTTTCTGTAGGCCTTCGGTTGCCACGGCTTTTGTTCTCCTTCTGTTCCTTCAAGTCTCCGATGATGATCCGTTGAGCTGTACTGTGCTCTTGCTGACCTTCTGACGAGCTGACTTCTGAGCTGACCTCTGAGCTGTACTGTTTGAACTGAAAAGGCAGGCCTCAACTATACTAATTTGGGGCCCGGCTTATCTGACCGCCAAATCTCGGGTTTCATTGTTAAATTTGGCGGGCTTGTTAATTTTAATAGGTTTTAAAACTTTAACGAGCTTCGGGGATGGCCTATCTAAACTTAACGAGTTTCGGGGATGGTCCATCTAACTCTTAATTGACTTTTAACTGGTTTCGGGATTGCCTTGAAACTAGTTTAAAATGCAAAACGTTTGTCAATCTCTTTGATTGGTTTTGGACTGCTGCTTTCATTGTTGTATCCTGTAGGGCTATGTTCTTTCCTTTGTGTTGCTGGGGGTAGGTACTGTTTTATTCATGTACCTTGGCTCTGCGAATTTTGGTGGGAACAGGTTTTGTTGTCCTTATGTAAAGCTGGGGTGGCCCAGGACATTCCCAGACTGTCCAATATCCAAACTCGGGGGCCCACCCCACCTCCCCTGTGTCACAGCCTTTTGCAAGCCTGAACATGCCTTTTAAACCAGCCAAATCTTCCTGGGATTTTTATTTTTAAATCCCTTTGGCCCAATAATTCCTTAAAACAGTCCAAAATCTCTTCCTTCCTTACATTTAGGGAAAATGTGTAACTTTGCGATCATTACAGCCTTCAATAAAACAATGAAAAACATTTTGCCACACCTCCTACTTTTTGCCCTTCGAGGGTGATCTGCTTCCCTTGCGAAATTGCTCCCTTCCCACCCTGCAGCTCCTCCATAATGGGACCCCAGTGACTGGAGCAAGGCTGGGGGAAGGCTGCTGAGTGTCAGAAACTGAGACTGCAGATGCCCTTAAGGGACAGCCTGGAACAGCTCTGGGCCTGGCGGGCCCAGCTGCTGATTGCACCAACTCTGCATGGGCGGCAGCAGTCTGTCCTACAGGTGGTGGCAACTGCAGTGGAGAAGTGCCAGTGGTGGCAGCAGGAATGCTGTCACCTTGAGAGAGGACAGCAACTCCCTGCCCAACCGACACACTGGCACTCCCACGGGGCAGCATTTCAGCATCCGGAGCAATCTGATGGAGCACAGATTGCTGGCCTGCTGCGGCGCGGTGAGAGTCCCGGGGAAATATGCCCGATCCAGCGAGGGTGGCAGCAGTCAGTGCTCGTGTGGCCTCAATCTGCGTCTGCATGAGACCAGCCACTGACTGCATTGCAGCACTTAGCATTTGCGTGGCAGCCGCCTGTGCTACAGCGAAGTGCTCCACGCTCCTTGGCAGTGATTCAATGGATTCGGGCAACCTTGCCACTGCAGCCATGAGCTCAGTGTGCCTTTGCTCCGCCTGGGCACTCATTTTAGCGAGGACCCACTCCTCGTCTGCGTCCAGTGCAGCAGGACTCGAGGCCATACTCTCCCTCCGGGGAGAAGGCCCCCGAGCTTCCCTACCCCCCTCACGTTGCTGCAGCCCGCTGGGTCCTGGAGCTTCACCCTGATCAGACCATTCCCCCCTGCTCCCCTCCAGGGAAGGCGTGTCCCCATTATGTGCATGGGCTGCCTCGGCAGTGGGTGGTGCTGATGGTCCGGCTTCCTCTTCCTCCTCACCTTCAGCTTCACTCTCATTGGCAGCTTGTAGGCTCGTCTCCTCACCTGGTGAATCACCATCTGAAAGCAGGGAGGTACAAGAGTGGCTTTAGCATGAGGACAGGGTGGCAGCAAGGGAGGCATGAGTGCAGCGATTTAGTGATTTGGATTGAAAGTGTTGATGCGCTATCGATTCTAATAAAAGGCTGAGTAGAGTTCAGAACAACAGGCTTTTATTAACTATTGAATGCAACTACAAACAGATCAGGACTATGCCTCTAGTGGATGACCGAATGGCAGAGAGCTGCCGTGCAGCCGTCCTTATACCAGGTAGCCAAGGGCAGAGTCAGCTGAGGCATAGTCAGGTATAACAGTGAAACAAGAGTGAACGACAACAACAACAACAACAACAACAATAGTGAACACCGTGAACGACAGTGGTTTACCACATTCACCCCTCGTTTAAAATTAAGTCCGGCGGGGTGAAGTGTATCAAAAGTTCGAGTAGGTGAGTCTGTCGGGCGGCCTCGTTTGCCGTCGAGATCTTTGTGGCGACGGTTGAGATGGTACAGCTTCCAACGGCGCGTCTTGAACGGGATCGAGCACCGGCGTATCGTCCCCTTTGGTGTTGGGTGGGCGAGTGGACTCCGACGGGTCCTGAGGTCGTGGCATGCCGTCTACTGGGGTGGAATGGACAGGGGTGAGAATTGGGTCTACTGAATTTTGGGCCGTGTCGAAGGGGGTCGTGGTGGAGGGCAATGGTGACGGGTCAGTGGACCCCGAGGGTGCCAGATCTCTAATGGAGACTGTATCCTCCCGCCCGTCCGAGTATGCCACGTAGGCGTACTGGGGGTTGGCATGGAGGAGGTGAACCTTCTCTACCAGGGGAGCTGTTTTGTGGGACCTTACATGCTTCCTCAGCAGGACGGGCCCTGGGGACGTCAGCCAGTGTGGTAGTGAGGTACCTCCGGGGAAAAATGAACATTCGCTCATGGGGGGTGGCGTTGGTGGCAGTACACAGCAGTGACCGGATGGAGTGGAGCGCATCAGGTAGGACATCCTGCCAACGGGAGGTCGGAAGGCCCCTAGATTTTAAGGCTAGGAGGGCCGCCTTCCAGACCGTCGCGTTCTCTCTTTCAACCTGTCCGTTCCCCCGGGGGTTGTAGCTGGTGGTCCGGCTTGAGGCAATACCTCTCATGAGCAGGTACTGACGGAGTTCGTCGCTCATGAAGGACGAGCCCCGGTCGCTATGAATATAGCTGGGAAAACCGAACAAAGCAAAGAGGTTGTGCAGGCATTTAATGACCGTAGCGGTGGTCATGTCCGGGCAGGGGATGGCGAAAGGGAAACGGGAGTACTCATCAACTATGTTGAGGAAGTACACATTACGGTCAGAGGAGGGGAGGGGCCCTTTAAAGTCGACACTCAGGCGCTCAAAGGGGCGGGTGGCCTTGATCAGGTTTGCTCTGTCAGGCATATAGAAGCGCGGCTTGCACTCTGCACAGACTGGGCAGCTCCTGGTCATGGTCCTGACCTCCTCGATGGAGTAAGGCAGGTTGCAGGTGTTGTGTATGTAATATGTGTGCTACTTTGAACCTATGGACAGGACTGCACTACTTGTAGGGCGTAGTGATACGCAGTACCACTCCTGGCCATAGGGGTATAAATAGTACTGTGGGTACTGATCTCCCCTCAGTTCCCGCCTGTGGGCATGAAGTAAAGACCTACGTGCAGTCCCTACCTCCAACCAGTAAAGACCTGTTTGAGTTATACGTTTAAGTCTTTGTGTTAATTGTTCAATACAATACACATACTTAACACTGGCGACGAGTCGGTTCGAACCCTGCGGCAGTTATTCCACGGCGGCTTCGTCCAAAGACAGGACGTTGAAGAGAGGTTTCAATCCTCAACACCCCACTCAAAACTGAAGGGCAGCAGAAATCCTGACAGCTTCCAGCGACTGGAAGCGACAGGCATTAGGACCCTGAAGCCTCCATAACCTCGTGGGTAAGCCAGAGCCCGGGAGGGAGCGAGCAAGAGCCGCGCGAGCGGGTAAGCCAGAGCCCGGGAGGGAGCGAGCAAGAGCCGCGCGAGCGGGTGAGCCAGAGGCCGGGAGCCGCTTCAAGTGCGAGGCGCAGCGCGGGCCAGCGATCAGAACCAGTGTTGGTTTAAAAACCAAGAATGTAGAACTTGTGGTAGGCTTGGACATATAGCTAGAGTATGCAGGTCAGGGAAGAAGACCAGCAACAAGAAGTCACCGCAAGGAAAATACGCAAAGGTACACAAGGTGACCGAACAGGAGTCCGATTCAGACGCTAGCAGTAATGAACTGGCTAGCTTAAGCTGTAATGAACTGGCTAGCTTAAGAGTACTCAACGCTGGTAAGGGTGCAGACCTCCAGACAATTTGGGTCACTCTTCAGATAGAAGGAGTCCAAGTAAAACTGGAATTGGACACTGGATCGGCATTGATGGTCATAAATAAGAAAGATTACGGAAAGTTATTCCAACATATTCCCCTACAGGATACGGGGATTATATTGAAAACATACACGGGGCAAAGAGTGTACCCCATCGGGAAAATAGAGGTTGCAGTGGTCCACAAGGGCGAAGACAGTCAAATAATGGACTTATATGTGATATCTGAAGGAGGTCCTCCACTACTAGGACGGGAGTGGATTAGGAAAATGAATATGGACTGGCATTTCCTACAAACAATAACGAGTGAGAACTCGGTGAAGATAGTCGGCCCAGACTCTGGAACGGATGATGGTAAGCCCAACGCAGGTGCAAAAGACAAAGTTTCAGCACAGAATTCCACTGAGCAACAACAACATAGTTTAACTGTGGATTCTGAGTCTGGCAAGTCTACTGATGTGCCCATTGCTGAGGGACACCGGGCTCGAGCTCAACTCCATTTCAAACTACAACAGCAATTAGAACAAATGCTTCGCCGTTTTGAGCAAGAGTTGAATGCAACGAAAGAGTTCTTTGATATAGAGTTGGAGAATCTGGAAAGACAACAGAAGCAGCTGATGGAGAAAATGGAGCACGAGCACACAAAACGTCTGATGTCAGAGGAGTTAACGGTCAGCCAACTCCTGCATATGCTGAAGGACAGGACTCTGAAATGGGAAAAACTTGAACACGAACTTCAATATTCAAACGAAAGGGGTTCGGAGCTCTCAAAGGTTATTGGAAGAGCTGAGGTGGCAACACAGACTGAGATGACTGCAACAGAGCAGCCCTTGGATGCCAAAAGTACGCTGACTCACGTCAACGTAGAACAACAGACCGCTGAAACAGCTGCTCCGGTAGAGGGATTGAATAGTCCGATCAATCAATCTCCAAAAGAAGTTGAAGTAGTAAAATCTCAAATGAGGTCATTAGTAAACGACTTGCTGAAAGCCCAGAAAAAGCTGGATGAAGAGGTACGCATGAAGAAGTCTCTTCAGGAAAGATGTCTGGACTTGGAACAAAAGCTGGCTAACGCCCAGCTGGGTATGGAGGAAATAGAAGACCCTCTCGCTGGCCTAGATCAGGACGACACTGAATATTACTATGTCCTGTCCTGCCCAACTTGTAACTTCGACTCCCACCATACAGAAATCATGGAGGAGCACCGAAAGTCTACGGAACATCGGGAGAAGGTGGCTCTACTACGGAAAAAGGAGGAAGAGAAGGAGGAACTGCGCATGCAGCTGGCAGCTGACAGTGGAGCCCAGATAGCCTCCAAGAAGCAGAAAAGGAAAAGTCGAAACAGAAGATGACCCATCTGAACCATTATTACCTCTACCAGATCACACACGTGGTCCCTCCGAACGGAGCCAATTCAGTTCGGAAGTTCAAACTGTTAAATCCATGGAAGGACTATTGAATGAGTCACTCCAGCAACGTGAACCGACTACACCACAGAGATTGAATCTGTGAACTGTTTTCCGCAGAGACTGAATCTGTGATCTGTTTTGACATGAAGTTATCTATGTATCTATGTTATTCTGTTATGTAAACCTGAAGTTTTCTATGTATATATGTTATTACGTTATGTTAAATGGGGAGATGACTGTAAAGCTAAGAAGGTAGGAATGTTGTGTATGTAATATGTGTGCTACTTTGAACCTATGGACAGGACTGCACTACTTGTAGGGCGTAGTGATACGCAGTACCACTCCTGGCCATAGGGGTATAAATAGTACTGTGGGTACTGATCTCCCCTCAGTTCCCGCCTGTGGGCATGAAGTAAAGACCTACGTGCAGTCCCTACCTCCAACCAGTAAAGACCTGTTTGAGTTATACGTTTAAGTCTTTGTGTTAATTGTTCAATACAATACACATACTTAACAGCGGGCCTTGATGAAGTGGAAGAACCTGGTGACCCCCGGGTGGCAGAGGTCGTTGTGGAGGCCTCGTAGTCTATCGATCTGCGCGTTGGCGCATGTGCCTCGCGATAGAGCATCTGAGGGTTCGTTGAGTTTCTCGGGCCGGTACAAGATGTCGTAATTGTAGGTGGAAAGTTCAATTCTCCACCTCAAAATCTTGTCATTTTTGATTTTGCCCCTCTGCTTATTATTGAACATAAAAGCAACTGAACGCTGGTCAGTAAGCAGGCTAAATCGTTTTCCAGCCAGGTAGTGCCGCCAGTGGCGCACCGCCTCCACAATGGCCTGGGCCTCCTTTTCCACAGAGGAGTGTCTGAGTTCGGAGCCCTGGAGGGTTCGTGAAAAGAAGGCCACGGGTCTTCCCGCCTGGTTAAGGGTAGCGGCCAGGGCAAAGTCGGATGCATCGCTCTCCACCTGGAAGGGGATGGACTCGTCCACCGAGTGCATGGTGGCCTTGGCAATGTCATCTTTTATACGGTGAAAGGCTGAGCGGGCCTCCGCCGTCAGGGGAAAGGAAGTGGACTTGATAAGTGGACGGGCTTTGTCCGCATAATGAGGGACCCACTGAGCGTAATAGGAAAAGAAGCCCAGGCACCTTTTGAGGGCCTTGAGACAGTGGGGCAGGGGAAGATCCATCAGGGGGCGCATCCGGTCAGGGTCAGGACCGATGACTCCGTGTTCCACCACGCAGCCAAGGATAGCGAGGCGGGTTGTGCGGAATATGCACTTTTCCTTGTTGTATGTGAGGTTTAGGAGTTGGGCCGTGCGAAGGAACTTATCAAGGTTGGCGTCATGGTCCTGCAGGTCATGGCCGCAGATGGTCACGTTGTCCAGGTAGGGAAACATGGCCTGTAACGCATTCTCGTCGACCATCCGGTCCATCTCCCTCTGGAAGACAGAGACACCGTTGGTGACGCCGAAAGGAACCCTGAGGAAGTGAAAAAGACGGCCGTTTGCCTCGAAAGCTGTGTACTGGCGGTCCTCAGGGCGGATAGGGATTTGGTGGTATGCTGCCTTGAGGTCAATGGTCGAGAAAACGCGATATTGCGCTATCTTATTAACCATGTCGGCTATGCGGGGGGGAGGGTATGCGTCCAACTGGGTGTACTTGTTGATAGTCTGGCTGTAGTCGATGACCAGGCGCTGCTTGTTGCCGGTCTTAACGACTACCACCTGAGCTCACCAGGGGCTGGTACTACCCTCAATAATCCCCTCCTTCAGGAGCCGCGTCACCTCAGATCTTATAAAGGATCTGTCCCCGGTGCTGTATCGCCTGCTCTTTGTGGCGATAGGCTTGCAGTCGCGGGTGTGGTTAGCGAACAGGGGGTGGGGTGGGATTTTGAGGGTGGAGAGACTACAGGTGGGGCGCGGTGGGCAATTTAAAAACTGCTGGTTGCAGACAGTGAGTGGGGGAAAAGGTCCACCGTATGTCAAGGTGACACTCTTAAAGTGACAATGAAAGTCCAACCCCAGCAGAACGGCAGCGCAGAGATGTGGCAGGACGAAGAGCTTTACATTTTTATAAACGGAGCCCCTCACCGAAAGGGTCACTACGCAGTAGCCGCCGACGTCTGCTGAGTGAGATTTTGAGGCCATGGAGATCCGATGGCGCGCTGGCAGGACCGAGAGGGAATAATGCCGTACCGTATCAGGGTGTATGAAGCTCTCCGTGCTCCCGGAATCAAAAAGGCAAGTTGTGGCGCGGCCACTTACCTGGATGTCCATCGTGGACCTGGCTAGCTGATGGGGTCTGGATTGATCCAGCGTAATGGAGGCCGCTGTGGAGTCGGGAGCGTTGCTGTAAAACCCCGGTGAGGCGGTGGGTGAGTCGGGGGCCCGTTGGCAACATGGCGGACAAAATGGCGTCGTCGGAGAAGAAGGACAAAATGGCGGCGCCCATGCCGATCCCGATCCCCACGAGGCTGGAGGAAGGCAAGATGGCCGCTCCCACGAATCGCAAGCGGCGCTGCTGAAGGTAGGGGTCTTCTGACTTCTGCAGACGCCAGCATAGTGTCCCTTCTTACCGCAGGCAGAGCAGACAGCATTTTTCGCTGGGCAGCGCGCCCTGGGGTGTTTGGTTTGGCCACAGAAATAACATTTCTGGCTCAGGCGGGACATCGCTGCAGCAGTTGGGGCCGGGGCCCGGGGCGGCGCCACGTCCCAAGATGGCGGCGGCCGCGACATCCACGAGGCGGCCGCGTGGTCCGGGGAGTAGGCCTCCATGTTCCGATGGGCTACGTCCAACGAAAGGGTGAGTGAAATCGCCTTCTTCAGGTCGAGCTCGCTACTTTCCAGCAGTCGCTGCCGTGTGTGAGTGGACCTGAGGCCCACAACGAGGGCGTCCCGGATGAGCTCCTCCGTATGTTCTGTGGCTGATACTTGCTTGCATTCGCAGGCTCGGCCGAGTTCCTTCAGCGCCCGTATGTATGCTTCTGTGGGTTCCCCGGGCTGTTGTTTGCGGGACCCCAGGAGATTTCTTGCGTAAACATAGTTGACCGGGCGTGCATATTGTTCCTTTAAAATGTCGATAGCCCCCTGGTAGCTCGTAGCGTCCCGGATAAGGGCAAAAGCTCGGTGGTTTACTTTCGAATTCAGCACCCTGAGCTTGTCGGCGTCGGTGGCGACGGTCTCGCCGGATGCAGCCAGAAAAGACTCAAAACAGTTCAACCAGTGTGAGAACTTAGCAGGCGAGTCCGGTTCTTGCGGGTCGAGTTCCAGGCACTTGATCTTAAGTATCTGCAGCATCGTTATTTTTTTTTTTGTCAGTAGTTAATAAAATTGATGCGCTATCAATTCTAATAAAAGGCTGAGTAGAGTTCAGAACGACAGGCTTTTATTAACTACTGAATGCAACTACAAACAGATCAGGACTATGCCTCTAGTGGACGACCGAATGGCAGAGAGCTGCCGTGCAGCCGTCCTTATACCAGGTAGCCAAGGGCGGAGTCAGCTGAGGCATAGTCAGGTATAACAGTGAAACAAGAGTGAACGACAACAACAACAACAACAATAGCGAACACCGTGAACGACAGTGGTTTACCACAAGTGTCAAAGGCTGCTGTTGTGAGGAACAAGTGGAAGAAGAGAGGACAAAAAGGTGATGACCTTACCATTGCTATCCAGAACGGGGTCGGCGTCTCCAGTGGCGACGGGACCAATCACCCAGCTTGCCACAATCCTGTGGACGCGCTCCTCAAGATCGTTGAGGGGTTAAAGCTGAGGCCATCCTCCACTGGTCCATTGCTGCTGTCTCCTATTATGAGACAGCTTGGCCTGCAAGAAAAAGGATGGCGTCTGAGTAAATATGCAGCCATGATCTTGCCTGAAATGCCTCCCATGGTTGAATAGCCCTTACTGTATGCAGCCATGACCTTGCCTGAAATGCCTCCCATGGTTGAATAGCCCTTACTGTATGCAAAGTGTGGAATGCGTGTGTATGTTTGATGAAAGGGCCATAGGTGTTGGATGAGTGTTGGGCATTGGAGCTTTCAAGACCCTCTGGCCCTAAAGTGAGGTTGAGATGGAGGGATGAAGAGGTTTTGAAAAAAAGGCACTCACCCTGATGACCCAAGTGAGGTCGTTGAACTTCTTCCTACATTGCACATGGGTCCTAGGCACCATGCTGCTTGAGGACACTCTCTGAGCCTCCTCCCTCCACACTCTTCTGTACTCGCGTGGCAAAGGCCCCCTGCCACTCTTTGGGTACAGAATGGATCTTCTGCGCTCCACCCCACGAACCAGAGCCTCCAAAGCCCGCTCGCTGAAGCGCTGTGCTCGCTCCCTGGCCCTTTCCATAGTGTCTGGCTGCTAGATTTAGCCACAGGTCTGCCCAGGCCGAGATTCAAGGCTCCAGTGAGCAGGGTGTGGCTGCAGAGCAAGGTCGACCCTCCCCTTTAAGAACTGACCGGCACCAGTGTGTCTGTGTTCAATCGCTAACTGACAGCACCTGCGCTACGCCCGCCCTCTGAGGCAGCGCCTCGCTCCTCGGCCTTAGCACCTTAAGAGAGTTGTGTAGCACCTGATTTAGCGCTCCAATCACCTCCAGGGGCGATAAAAGCCAAGTTTGCTGTCGGAGGTGATAATTAGCGCCAGGCGCTAAACTTTGCGCACCGCCAGTAATGGCGCCCCATATGGGGCGATACCGAATTTTTTCCCCTTAATGTTTAAATTTTAACTTATACAGTTGATCTCACTTAAGAGCTACTAGCAATTAACTCTAGATTTTAAAAGAGATTAACCCTTAAAACTCCCACACTTACCAAACTCGCAGTTGTTCACTCTGTGCTGCTGCACTCAGGAGGAGGTGGAGGAACAGGAGCGAGGGAAGAGGCAGCCACTCAATTCACAGCACAAGGCTGAAGTGAGAGACGCCACAAAATAATCCAAACTGAATTAATAAATTTATCAATAATCACTGCACACATATTTACAGCAACGTTATTACCTATTCACCCTTGTGCAATTCCTTAGTGCCTCTCATAACTGTGCTTTTGCCTACTCTAGTGCTCCTATGAAGTTTTGGCCCAGTGGCTGCAGCATGGCTGGTAGAAGGCTGCTAAGTGTCCATGCGGGAGACTTCAGATGGCCTTGCAGGACAACCTCAACCAGATCTGGGCCTGGAAGGCCCGGCTGTAAACTGCACCACCGCAGCACGGTCGGCAGCAGTCTGGGCTGGCTGGATGACAGGCAGCAACAAGGACAATGGCGGAGTGGCAGTGGTGGAACCAGGAATGCTGTCATCCTGAGAGAGGACAGCGGGCTCCTGCTCCACTGACCCACTGCCACTCCCCCAGGGCAGCACCTCAGCATCCATAGCAATCTGTTGCTGCACAGATTGCTGGCCTGCTGCGACACCGTAAAAGCCCCGGTTGATGGTGGTAGACCCAGCCACGATGGCAACAGTCAAAGCTTGTGTTACATCAAACTGAGACAGCATGAGAGCAGTCTGAGATTGAATGCCACCGAGCATAGACTGCATTACAGCACTAAGACGTTGCGTTGCTTCCACCTGTGCTGCAATGGAAGCTGCCAGATCGCTCATCACACGCGGCATCAGGTCTGGGTCTCCACGGTCTCTCTGGGAGTCTACCATCCTTTGCAGGCTGGAAATAATGGGCTCCATGGTGTGCACAGAGCCTTGTGCAATGTTGGAAGTGGATTTTGTTATATCCGTGTATCTTAATGTTGTGTCCTTCAATAATCAGACAAAAGACTGCAGGGAACGATCAACAGGTGTTTACTGAATGAGGGTTCAAACTGCAACTGATCTGTACAGATTACTACTCAGGGTTTATATACAGGTGTGGTCACTGCCAGTACTACAGGATACAGGAGCTGTAAAAAGTAGTTCTCCCCCTTAAAGGTACATACATTACAATTCCTCCCCTTTTAGATTAACAGTACCATAACACTCATTTAACAATTAAATATCAAACTAATTACAATTAACACTTTTAACATGCAACATTAACTGAAAATAGTCTATTAATAAATTCAGTCTTTGGGGAGGCTTCCTGATTCTTTCTGGATAACGCCTTTCCCGAGTGTCTCGCTCTTGGTGCGGAGGCGATTCTAACACCCTGTCGTCAGTTGATTCATCAGCTTCCAATGCTATTGTTTCTGAGGTAGATGCGACCTGTACGCCGGGTTCCTCACCAGGTACGTATGGCCGAGACATGGGGTTGACTCGTTCCTGTGACTCTAGGATCTGGTCAGCATGGCGTCTCACAATGTTCTCCCCAACATCCACTGTGTACATTAGTGGCCCCTGCCATGTGCATATCATTCCTGGTTGCCATTTCTCTGTTCGGTAGTTGCGGGCCAAGACTGGTTGCCCTACATTGAAGCTCCTTGTCGGCTTCTCATTGATGTGCTGGAATTGCTTACTCTCAACATCTCTTCGTACATTTGGTCTGAGTAAATCCAGACGAGATCTCAACCTTCGGTTAAAGAACATCATGGCCGGGGCCTGGTTGGTGACTGCATGTGTCGCATTTCTGTAGGCTAACAGGAAATTGTCCACCTTATGCTGCAGTGGAATGTCGTCATCGCACATGGCCTTTACTGCTTTTTTAAAGGTTTGTACGAACCTCTCAGCCAATCCATTTGTGGCTGGATGATATGGGGCAGATGTGTAATGCCTTATCGCATTCCTTTTCATAAATCTTCGAAACTCTTCGGACACAAACTGTGGTCCGTTATCAGAGCAAATCTGCTCTGGCAAGCCGTTCCTGGCAAAAATGGTCCGTAGGACTGCAATAGTTTTCTCCGTGGTGGTGGAGGATATTTTGATCACCTCAGGCCAGTTCGAGTGCGCATCCACGGCTATTAAAAACATTGAGTCCATGAATGGACCAGCAAAATCAATATGCACCCGTTGCCATGGAGATGAGGGCCACTCCCATGGGTGTAGAGGGGCATGTGGTGGTGCATTTTGGACCTTCTGGCATCCTGAGCAGCTCTTTGTCAGATCCTCGATTTGCTGATCGATCCCCGGCCACCACACATAAGCCCTAGCAAGGCTCTTCATTTTCACCCCTCCCAGATGACCTTCGTGAAGCTCATTGAGCACTCTCTCCCTTAAATTGGGTGGAATTACCACTCGGGATCCACACATCAAGGTCCCCTGGCATACTGACAGCTGTTCTCTTCTGGATGAGAATGCTGGCAACAGTGAGTCACCATGTGCTGGCCATCCCTTCACCGTCAAATCATATACCCGAGACAGTGTCGGGTCATTTCGGGTCTCCTTCTCTATACCAGCGTTAGTTACTGGCAAGCATTCAATTATAGTCGAATGAAATATTTTGACAGGATCCACTGCTGGTGCTTCCTCCACAGTAGGCAGTGGCAGGCGTGATAGCCCATCAGCGTTTCCATGCTGTTTCGTGCCCTTATACTCGATTTCATATTGGTGCGCCCCGAGAAAAAGGGACCATCTTTGTAGCCGTTGCGCAGTCATCACCGGAACGCCCTTCTTTGGATTAAAGATGGAGACAAGTGGTTGGTGGTCAGTCAGCAAGGTGAACTTCTGCCCGTGCAGATAGTGATTGAACTTTTTCACTCCCCACACTAGGCTGAGGGCCTCCCTGTCAATCTGGGCGTAGTTACGCTCGGCTGAGGTTAGTGACCGAGATGCAAAGGCTACTGGCCTCTCCGAGCCGTCCGGGAATTTGTGCAACAGCACCGCTCCAATGCCATAGGGTGATGCATCACACGCCAACCGAATTGGTAGTGCTGGGTTGAAATGAGCCAACACTGTTAAGTCTGTGAGTTGTTCAAGTAATTAATACTCAGACTTAATCAGTAACAATAAAACAGGTCTTTACTGGTTGGAGGTAGGGACTACACTGAATACAAGATTACTGCACAGTGCTTATATACCGGTGTGTTCACCCCCGGTATTACGTCTACAGCAGCCTGAGAAAGTAGTACATCTCTTAAGGTGGAACAGGCTTAAGCTCTCTTAAGGTGGAACAGGTTACATACACAACACTCCTCCCTTCTTAGCTTTATAGTCATCCCCCCCATTTAACATAACGTAATAACATATATACATATATAACTTCATGTTTAACGTAACATATCACAGATTCAGTCTCTGCGGAAAACAGTTCACAGATTCAATCTCTGTGGTGTAGTCGGTTCACGTTACTCATTCAATAGTCCTTTCATGGATTTAACAGCTTGAACTTCCGAACTGATTTGGCTCCGTTCGGAGGGACCACGTGTGTGATCTGGTAGAGGTGATAATGGTTCAGATGGGTCATCTTCTGTTTTTCCTTTTCCTTTTCTGCTTCTTGGAGACTCTCTGGGCTCCATTGTCAGCTGCCACAGCTGCCAGCTGCACGCGCAGTTCCTCCTTCTCTTCCTCCTGTTTCCGTCGTAGAGCCACCTTCTCCCGATGTTCCGTAGACTTTCGGTGCTCCTCCATGATTTCTGTATGGTGGGAGTCGAAGTTACAAGTTGGGCAGGACAGGACATAGTAATATTCGGTGTCGTCCTGATCTAGGCCAGCGAGAGGGTCTTCTATTTCCTCCATACCCAGCTGGGCGTTAGCCAGCTTTTGTTCCAAGTCCAGACATCTTTCCTGAAGAGACTTCTTCATGCGTACCTCTTCATCCAGCTTTTTCTGGGCTTTCAGCAAGTCGTTTACTAATGACCTCATTTGAGATTTTACTACTTCAACTTCTTTTGGAGATTGATTGATCGGACTATTCAATCCCTCTACCGGAGCAGCTGTTTCAGCGGTCTGTTGTTCTACGTTGACGTGAGTCAGCGTACTTTTGGCATCCAAGGGCTGCTCTGTTGCAGTCATCTCAGTCTGTGTTGCCACCTCAGCTCTTCCAATAACCTTTGAGAGCTCCGAACCCCTTTCGTTTGAATATTGAAGTTCGTGTTCAAGTTTTTCCCATTTCAGAGTCCTGTCCTTCAGCATATGCAGGAGTTGGCTGACCGTTAACTCCTCTGACATCAGACGTTTTGTGTGCTCCTGCTCCATTTTCTCCATCAGCTGCTTCTGTTGTCTTTCCAGATTCTCCAACTCTATATCAAAGAACTCTTTCGTTGCATTCAACTCTTGCTCAAAACGGCGAAGCATTTGTTCTAATCGCTGTTGTAGTTTGAAATGGAGTTGAGTTCGAGCCCGGTGTCCCTCAGAAATGGGCACATCAGTAGACTTGCCAGACTCAGAATCCACAGTTAAACTATGTTGTTGTTGCTCAGTGGAATTCTGTGCTGAAACTTTGTCTTTTGCACCTGAGTTGGGCTTACCATCATCCGTTCCAGAGTCTGGGCCGACTATCTTCACCGAGTTCTCACTCGTTATTGTTTGTAGGAAATGCCAGTCCATATTCATTTTCCTAATCCACTCCCGTCCTAGTAGTGGAGGACCTCCTTCAGATATCACATATAAGTCCATTATTTGACTGTCTTCGCCCTTGTGGACCACTGCAACCTCTATTTTCCCGATGGGGTACACTCTTTGCCCCGTGTATGTTTTCAATATAATCCCCGTATCCTGTAGGGGAATATGTTGGAATAACTTTCCGTAATCTTTCTTATTTATGACCGTCAATGCCGATCCAGTGTCCAATTCCAGTTTTACTTGGACTCCTTCTATCTGAAGAGTGACCCAAATTGTCTGGAGGTCTGCACCCTTACCAGCGTTGAGTACTCTTAAGCTAGCCAGTTCATTACAGCTTAAGCTAGCCAGTTCATTACTGCTAGCGTCTGAATCGGACTCCTGTTCGGTCACCTTGTGTACCTTTGCGTATTTTCCTTGCGGTGACTTCTTGTTGCTGGTCTTCTTCCCTGACCTGCATACTCTAGCTATATGTCCAAGCCTACCACAAGTTCTACATTCTTGGTTTTTAAACCAACACTGGTTCTGATCATGTGTTGTCTTTCCACAACGATAACATTTGCCAGAACTCACACCCAATTTGTGTGCACTGAGCTCCGGTGACCGTAGCTGCATTACTGCCGTGCCTCTCGCTGCGGCTTCATGTGCTGCTGCCATAGTGACCGCCTTCTCAAGCGTCAGCTCATTCTCCTCGAGCAGTCGCTTTTGTGTATCCTGTTTAAATAAACCACACACAAATTTGTCTCGTAGTGCATCTGTCAGTCCCGTTCCAAACTGGCAATATTTCGCTAATTTACGCAATTCCAGCAAATATTCAGCATTGCTTTCATGCTGTAGCTGCCTTCTGTCATAAAATTTATATCGTTCCGCTAGCATCAGCGGCGTGGGGTTTAGATGATCTTTCAGGACAGTAACAATCTCATCGAACGTTTTATCCGCCGGTTCATCTGGTGATAACAGGTGTTTCAATTGCCCGTATGTCTTCGCACCCATTAAATTTAATAATGTTAGAGCTTTATCTTGGTCACGAATTTTATTGGCCTTACAATAATTTTTTACTCCTTCAACATATATGGCCCAATCTTCGAGGTCACTATCAAAGGTGCTAATATTCCCGTGTTTAGGCATTGTAGATTTGCAATTTCTCAGATTTTATTTTCTTTACTTGTAATCAAAGATGGCGGCTTCCCGCTCTTGCCGTCGTCCTCCGCCCACAAAATGGCGGTTTTCCCGCGCTTGGCGGTCTTCACCCGTCCCCCGACGCCGTCTCCCTTCAGCCCCCGAGTGCGGCCCTTATCTTCGCCGCGATCGATGGCCCGCGCTTTTCACCGCGGCTCTCGCGCCTTCAGTGTCTGCCGACGCTGCGCCTTTCAGCCCGAGTGCAGCCCTTATCGGTGGTTGCGATCGATGGCCCGGCTGCGCCCCTCACTTCAAAGCTGCCCGGCCCTTATCTGCCGATCGCTATCGCCCTGTACCTCTCTCTTCCCCAGTCCTGTCTTCTACTCCGGTTCACAAGCTGATGGAGGCTTCAGGGTCCTAATGCCTGTCGCTTCCACTGGGGTGGTGAGTGGTGAGGTTTGAAACCTCTCTTCAACCGCCGTGGAATAACTGCCGCAGGGTAAGAACCTGACTCGTCGGCAGTGTTAAGTCTGTGAGTTGTTCAAGTAATTAATACTCAGACTTAATCAGTAACAATAAAACAGGTCTTTACTGGTTGGAGGTAGGGACTACACTGAATACAAGATTACTGCACAGTGCTTATATACCGGTGTGTTCACCCCCGGTATTACGTCTACAGCAGCCTGAGAAAGTAGTACATCTCTTAAGGTGGAACAGGCTTAAGCTCTCTTAAGGTGGAACAGGTTACATACACAACAAACACCTCTTTTGATGTGATCAATGCTTTGCTCTTCTGGAAAGCTCGTTTATATTCGACACTCCACTTCCATGGTACCCCCATTTGCAGTAGGGTGTTCAGTGGGTGTAGTACGGTAGACAAATTCGGCAAGAACTTATGCTAGCAGTTCACCAGCCCGAGGAACGACCTCAGTTGTGACACATTTTCCGGTGCTGGAGCCTTGACTAATGCCTCAATCTTTTCAGGGAACTTATGTAACCCCTCTTTATCAATAACGTGGCCACAATATGAGATCTGCTTCTGGAAAAACTCGCATTTGTGGCGATTAGCTCGGAGCCCATATTCCTTCAATCTAGTGAGCACCTGCTCCAGGTTGGCGAGGTGATCACTGTCATTTTCGCCCGTGACCAGGATGTCGTCCAAATAACACTGGGTCCCTGGAACCCCTTGCAGGACTTGTTCCATTGCCCTTTGCCAAATAGCCGGAGCTGATGCTACCCCGAACACCAGCCGGTTGTATTGGTAGAGACCTTTATGAGTGTTGATCATGAGGTACTGTTTCGAGGCTTCTTCTACCTCCATTTGCAGGTACGCCTGGGCCAGATCAATCTTAGTGAAGCGTTTCCCTCCAGATAGCGAGGCGAAAATATCTTCAATCCGCGGAAGCGGATATTGTACAGTGTGAAGGATTGGTTTCACTGTCACCTTAAAGTCCCCACAGATGCGAATCTTCTTTGGTTCCCCAGGCGTATTACTCAACGACCTCTTCATTACAGGAACGATGGGTGTAGCCCACTCGCTCCAGTCCACTTTGGACAGTACTCCTGAACGTTTCAAACCTTTCAGCTATGCTTCGACGGCTGGGCGGATCGCATAAGGTACCGGTCTGGCCTTAAAAAACTTTGGGCTTGCATTTTCCTCTATTTTGATCGTCGCTGTTATGCCTTTTAGTGTTCCGAGTCCCTGCTGGAACACTTCTTGTGCATCAGTTAGCATTTTTGACAGTCGTCCAAGTGTGACGTCGTCACCCTTTTTGGCATCTACAGTCAGTGCTTGTATGGAATGCCAATCTAGCTGTATCTTCCGGATCCATTCACGTCCTAGTAGTGGTGGTCCTCCATCTGGCAATACATATAGGTCCATTTTTGGTGTTTCCTTGCCGTTATATATAACGTTCACCCTTATTTTTCCTTTGGGGTAGACTTCTTGCCCCGTGTACGTCTTCAAGACAATCTTTGTATCTCTCAAGGGTATGTGTGAGAATAGCCGCTTGTAGTCCCTTCGGTTTATGACTGTTAGGGCTGATCCTGTGTCCAATTCCATTTTCACTTTGACTCCTGCTATCTTGAGCGTGACCCAGATAGTTTGGTGATCCTCCATTTTGATCACATTATGTAGTTTCAGACAACCCAGCTCCTTGCTTCCGGAGTCTGTATCACTCTTCTGTTCGTCTGAACTACTCTCCGTCAACTTATGTACCTTCTTGTACTTCTCCTGTGGAGATTTCTTGCTGCTGGTTTTCTTTCCCGACCTGCAGACTCTTGCTATGTGTCCTACTTTTCCACACTGTCTGCACACTTTGTCCTTGAACCAGCAATCATTATGGTCATGTGTTGTTCTGCCACAGCGATAGCACTTCACTGTTCCGTATGACATTTCATTTGTGCCATATTCTTGCGGTCTCCATTGTATCTCTGCAGCGCCCCGTGCTGCTGCTTCGTGTGATACTGCAATGCTGAAAGCCTTGACCAGCGTAAAATCCTTTTCTGATAGAAGCCGTTTCTGGGTTCCTTCACTTTGAAGCCCACACACAAACTTGTCCCTTAAAGTATCTGCTAGTCCCGTTCCAAACTGGCAGTGTTTCGATAGCTTGCACAGTTCCGTTAAATACTCAGCATTACTTTCATCTTTATGCTGGTTCCTTTTGTGAAACTTAAATCTTTCTGCTATCAGCAGCGGTGTGGGGTTTAAGTGGTCCTGTAGGATTGACACTATGTTTTCAAAATCCTTTTCTACTGGCTTCTCTGGGGTTACTAGGTTTCGTAGTAAGCCATACGTTTTTGCACCCATTGAATTCAACAATACCAGCGCTTTCTTGTCATCTGGCACTTCATTCGCCTTGCAGTATACTTCTATGCGTTCGACATATGTCGTCCAATCTTCGACTTCATTGTTGAATGCTGTGATACTGCCACTCTTCGGCATTTTTGGGTGTGGTTAGACTGGCTTAAAATGGCGTCTCCCGTGCTTTCCTTTCTTCCCCGCTGCGGCTTAAAATGGCATCTCCCGCGCTTTCCTTTCTTCTCCGCTGCGGCTTAAATGGCATCTCCCGCGCTGCTGCCAACGCCGCTCTCGGCGGTCCTCATGGCAAATGGCGACGCCCTGTGGGTTTCGTGTGCTGCTCCTGCGCTGCTGCCAATGCCACTCTCTACGGTCCTCATGGCAATGGCAGCGCCTCGTGTTTTCCTGCGTGCCTCTCTCCCCCGTTGACGCTGCTCGGCCCTTGAACACCGGCTGCGCTCTGCTCTCTCTCGTCTCTCTCTCCGTTGACGCCGCTCGGTCCTGAACACCAGCTGCGCCCTGTGCGCTCTGCCCTCTCTCTCTCCCCCATCGACACTGCTCGGCCTTTTTCTGTGCCGCTCGGTCGGCTCTAGCCGCCGCTGTCCGGGAAGGGTCTGCGCAGTACCTGTTGCCAGCCCATTTCGCTGGACCACCGTGACTGGAAAGCCAAGCCTGGCTCTCGACAGCCTCCCCTGCGATGCTCAAATCTCTGCTGGATGACTGGGCGGTTGCCCGTGGTTGACGCCCATGCTTCTGGACTCAACCTCCTTCCACTGTTCTCCAGGAGCGAATCCCTGGGAGGTGATGCAGAGTTGCAGGTAGGTTTGAATCTGCGTCGTCGTCAATGTTATATCCGTGTATCTTAATGTTGTGTCCTTCAATAATCAGACAAAAGACTGCAGGGAACGATCAACAGGTGTTTACTGAATGAGGGTTCAAACTGCAACTGACTGTACAGATCACTACTCAGGGTTTATATACAGGTGTGGTCACTGCCGGTACTACAGGATACAGGAGCTGTAAAAAGTAGTTCTCCCCCTTAAAGGTACATACATTACAGATTTCTCCACGCTCCTTACCATTGCCGAGAGGCTCTCGGGCATCCTTGCCATTGCACCTATCATCTCCGTGTGCATGCCCATCACCCTTCTTCTAAGGCCTCCCCATCGAGGTCCTCATTTGAGTCCTGTGCAGCAGAACTCGCGTGCAAACTCGCCCTCCAGGGAGCTCATTCCCGAGCTACCCTTTCCCAGTGGCCTTGCTGCAGCCTGCTCGTCCCCGGTGCCTCAAACTGTGCAGATCCCGCTACTATACTAGAATGCGTAGTGCCAGTATCTGAGCTGGTGTCTGCGGGTGCAGTGACGCTGTGTGCTCTTCCTCCTCCTCTTCGTCCGCCTCGCTCTCTACGGTGCCCTCAGGGACAGGCTGCTCAGGTGCTTGCTCATTATCTGAAAGCATAAAGGCACAAGATTCGGGTTAAGGTGAGGGGAGGCGGGCAGGAAGGGAGAAATGCATGCATACAGCATGATTAGCTGGAAAGTGCGAAAGGCCTGTGGGGTGGGGGGAAGTGGGATGTGAGAAGGAGTAGGGATGAACATACTGTTGTTGTCCCCAAGGGGGCCAACATCGCCGGTGGCCACGGCGCCCACCTCCTGGTGCTCAATAATGTGCAGCACTCGAGTGTCCAGCACAGACAGTGGTTGGGTGTCGGCTTGTCCCCCACCTGTGCGCTCCTGCTCCCTCCTGTTGTGAGCCACCTTGTCCTGCAAGAGAAAGGAAAGTGTGTGAGTTAGTGTGGAGCAATGTGTCTGGATGATGTGCCTGCCATAGTTGAATAGCTGTAATTGTGAGAGATGTGGGTGTGAGTGTTGGTAGGTAGAGATTGTTGGTTGGTGAGTGCTGGGGGTGTGGTGCTTTAGGCAGTGGGTGCAGACTGTGGTTCAGATGGTGGTATGCAGCATTTGTTGAAGCATTGACTCACCCTGACCACCCGAGTGAGGTCGTTAAATTTCTTCCTGCACTGTGTGGGTCCTGGGGACCACAGTGCTGCCTGAGACATACTGGGCTACCTCCGTTCACATGGTGCGGAAGACTTGTGGCGAGGGCCTCCTGCCGTTTGCCGGGTAGAGCACCGCCCTCCGTCTTTCCACTGCGAACACCAACGCCTCCAATGCATGGTCGCAGAATCTGCGGGCTCTCCCTGGGCCCTGGATCTGCCATCATTATGGCTGCTTGAGTTGTCTGTCTCCTTCTCCTTGACCTGCTGCTGCTGGCTGAGACGGCTGCACAGCCAGCAATGATGAGAATGAGATTCTGCAGCATCAATGAACCTCCCCTTTAAGAACTGGAAAGAGCCTGTGGCAATGATGACTTGTGATTAGACTGCACCTGATATTGGTCAGCGCTTTGAGTTTAATGCCACTGAGCTAGGCCATTAGCACTTGATTTAATGCTTCAATCCTTTCTTTGTGCAATGAAACTGAATTTTGCGTACAGTCTGAAGCATTAGCGCCTAGCGCTAATTCTCAAACTTTTCGAGATTTATTGAGATAGAGGATCAGCCATGATCATGTTGAATGGCAGAGCAGGCTAGAGGGGCTGAATGGCCGACTCCTGTTTCTATGTTACTAACGCTATCTTGTTTTCAACTAATAGCAAAAGATGGAGGTGAGGAGGTCACCGTAACGTCGGTCGCTGTACATCATAGTGAGATAGGGGCAAGGGTCTTCGAGCGTGCTTTGTGTACCCCAACATACAATTGTCCTCTTTGTTATTTTCTTCTCAGTTTTCTATGTTCTAACTTAAGAACATAAGAATTAGGAGCAGGAGTATGCCATACAACCCCTCGAGCCTGCTCCGCCATCTCAACTCCACTTTCCCACCCGATCTCCATATCCCTTTATTCCCCTAGAGTTCAAAAATCTATCTATCTCAGCCTTGAATATACTCAACGACTCAGCCTCCACAGCCTTCTAGGGTAGAGAATTCCAAAGATTCATAACCCTCTGAGTGAAGAAATTCCTCCTCATCTCAATCTTAAATGGCCGAACACTTATCCTGAGAATATGCCCCCTAGTTCTAGACACTCCAGCCAGGGGAAGCAATCTCTCAGTATCTACCCTGTCAATCCCCCTCTGTAAGATTCGCAAAATTCCCACATTCCCCCAAGGTTATTAATAAAAGGGACCCTGCATGGACAATTTAAAAAGGGTACCCAAAAGATGGCGTCCGCACCTCGTGACCAAAAAGCCTGTAAGATTTTAAAAGCTTGGACTCTGCAGCACAGAGCAGGCAGTTTTGGGAAATCGAAACTTAAAATGCATTTCTGTGAAAAGGACTTTGTGTTTGAAAAACCAGACAGTTAAGCAAACACTGAATATGCATTTCACCAGATTGGAACAGATCAACCCAGTTAGGCCTAAGCGTAAAGCCATTAGTTTGTCCGCATAAATAATCGGAAACAGTTTAAGGGAGCCACCAAGGCTGGACAGGCCGATTAAAATGCGTTAATGACAATACAGCTCGGACATCGGGCCATCAGGTACGATAAATGGTCATCTAAAGCCAGTTAGTTTAGATTGGTATAATCATTTAAAACAGCCCGCCAAAAGTTAAACAATGGACTGACCTGATTTGGCGCGCAGCTAAGGGCCTTCCGAAGGAGTATAATTGTAGGCCCATCAGTACCAATCGCTCTCTTGTCTCTCTTACTCTTGCTCTTACTCTTGACTCATGGGCTGCTGCCACCCTGGCCTTGTGGCGGGTTCTCTTCTTGCTCCCCGCATGAGTTTTGCAACCAAGGACATCCATACCAAGCGCGGAGGAGGGGAACGGGACCCGAGTCCAAAGTCACCCAGGACACCCGGGCCACGAGAGAGGGCAGAGGAAATGAGGCGAAATGAAACGAGACGAAGAATAAGGTAGAGACCCAACAAGAGCAGAGAAGGGCAGCAAAGACGCATTGACAAAGACCGAGCGCCTAGTTATAAGCTGGCGCTTGGGGAAGAATTCATATTACGAATATGCTGGTGTTCTAAGAATGGGTAGAAAAATCTAAGCAGTAAAGACTGCCAACGCAACGTTACCACCGACGACCGCCCGAGGGAGAAGAAGAAGAGAACCCATCGCGACAAGACGACAACGGTAGCTGAGGAGAGGAAAGGTGTGCCACAGCAACAGCTCCAGCACCACGCCCTGAGACCACATGGTGATGGAGTACCCCAAAGGACAGGAGGCCAAACCTCAAAACTCGCAACTGTTAAAGCAACAGGCCTTGGATTGGTGAGCATGAATTCCTGGCCCCTCATAGCTTAATCTAGTTAGGGTGGGATAAGGATAAGGGGATTGTTAAAGTAGTTGTTTTTCCCTCGATGTGCCATGTGTTCCCCATTCCCTGTATAAGTATAGTTATTTTGTTTATGCCTGTAATTGTTTTACCAGTAATTTCTCATAAGACTGTTGTTTTCTTTCTGTTTTAATAAAATCTTGGTTTTCTTACACCAAACCACTTGTCCACTTGATTTTTCTGTATCGCCGTCTGCACCTAAGTCCGGAGTCTAGAACCCAGGGGCGTGGGAGCGATTCGAACCGCTCACCAACAGTCAGGGGCATAACTGACAGGGTGCACGCACCAACCCGCCACCCCCTTACACCTCAGAATCGTATATGTTTCAATGAGATCACCTCTCATTCTTCTAAACTCCAGAGAGTATAGGCCCAATCTACTCAATCTCTCCTCGTACAACAACCCTCTCACCCCAGGAACTTCCTTACTCTTGTACTCCAACCCCCTTGCAATAAAGGCCAACATGCCATTTGCCTTTCTAATTGCTCGCTGTACCTGCATGAAACTCTCTGGAGAAATTCGGTTGGTTGCGTCACCGATTAACGCCTAAAGAGGCCAAGAAGTGGGGTGTTAGCCAATTTCCGGGCGGGCGCAAGGCACCTAGCGCCTCGCCCCATATGCATTCCATGAATTCGTCCTCCAGTCTATCTTTGCCAATTTGATTTGCCCAGCCTATATGAATATTAAAGTCCCTTGTGGCGGAGCCACTAAGGGACTCCAATCAATTGTATATAATTCCCTTTAATAATATGTTGGCTACAGCCTGAGTCTGCATCTTTGTTTTCACTGTTTACTTGTACAGAGCACGATCACTTTAATAGCGCGGGTAAATGCGATAACGTTACGCCGTTCATCACGTGGTCCCCCACCGGCGGGAAAAATGTGATGACATCATGACGTCAGCCACGGGACCAACCTAGCAGTCCTCGTGGAGCCTCCGAACTGACTAGACCTATATTCGATGTTCTCCTGTAGTTATCTGTTAAACTCTGTTACTTTTCATTAAACCTCGTTTATTTGATCGCCTGAGTGGACCTCAGTCTTTTGGATAGGAACTAGACATTCCTATACCCTCATGATTATTGCATTACCTTTGTTACAAGCTCCTATTATTTGTTGATTAATACTCTGTCCAATGGTATAGCTACTTTTTAGGGGGGCTATAACCTACTCCCACCAATGTTTTCTACGCCTTGTTATTTCTTATCACCATCCATACTGATTCTATTTCCTGATCTTATGAGCCAATATCCTTTCTCACTACTGCCCTTATGTCATCGTTTATTATCAGGGCTACCCCACCCCCTCCTTTTTCATTCTGTCTGTCTTTTTGAAATGTCAAGTACCCTGGAATATTTAGTTCCCAACCTTGGTCACCTTGCAACCATGCCTCTGTAATGGCTATTAGGTCAAACCCATTTATCTCAATTTGTGCCATTAATTTGTCTATCTTGTTATGAATGCTTCATGCTTTCAGATAAAGAGCCTTTAATTTTAACCGTTTACCATTATTCCCTGCTTTCACTTTATTCGCTGATGCACTATTACCATTAAACTCTCTGGCCTAGAAATTGAGTGGGCTTAGCGCCCATTTTGCAGCGCTAGAGGGCATTGCGCTGGACTTACAGCCGGTTTTGAAATTGACTAGGGCCCAACATCGGCGTTACACCGGTAGCGCTGCGCCGGCACCGATGACGTCATCGGTGTGCGCAGCGTCCCGGTTGCCGTGGTGACGGGCCCCAGCGCCGAAATTCAGTTGCGGCCGCCTCGCCCGTGGCAGCCGCAACTAAGACTCTGGCAACAGAGTCTTGCACGACTTTGCGCCGGCGCATAAAGGTGGAGCGGCGGCCGGCCGCTTTCCCGCCGGCCGCCTGCCCGCACCTCCCTCCCCGGACTCCCCCACCGCCCCCCCGCGGAACAGATGCTTCTCGGCTGCGAGCCCGGCACTTCCCCGAGGTGCCGGGCTCATTTTTGTGGCGAATTAACCGGCCAGCGGGCGGGTGCAGGCAGCTCCTCCTTAACTGAAGGAGGAGGCCTGCACTTCCCGAGCCTGCCGCACCGCATCGGGCGCCGCAGCGCCGGAATAGCGCCAGTTTTCAGGCGCAAACAGCCTTCAGTAGCGCTGGCAGCCGTTTGGGCACGTCGCTACTGAATTTTTGGTGCGCACAGCGCGACCTAGCACCGGCGCTAAATTTCCGGCGTTAAGCCCCGGTGCAGCGCAATCTCAATTTCTAGGCCTCTGTCTCTTCCTGTCACACTCTGCTTATATTTACTTAAATCGCTACACTGCTCTATTGCCTTGACTTTTCTCCTTAGATTTCTAAATTCCCCTCACCTGATGCCTCCTGTTTAGCAATGTCTAAACCCTTCAGCTGACTTGTCAACCAAATATACAATTAAAACCAAGATTAATGGATTAAAATTTTGAATCGGGAAATTAATCACAATTTTTTTTTTAATCGCCTGACAGCCTTACGAGTGATCATTGTTTTTGTCTTCAAACTTAAGCTTCAAAGGCTCTTTCTTGATCTTCAACTAAGCCTAGTTCACAATCATTATCAGGCTAGATTCAAAAACATCATCTTATTGACTAAGGTGAGGGTCTACGCTCCCAACTATTTGTTCATTTTTTTAAATTCATTCTCGGGATGTGGGCGTCACAGGCAAGGCCAGCATTTATTGCCCATCCCCAGTTACCCTGAGATGGTGGTGGTGAGCCGCCTTCTTGAACCGCTGCAGCTCGTGTGGTGAAGGTGCTCCCGCAATACTCTAATTCTTTGTAGCGGTTTGATACAACTAAGTGGCTTGCTAAGCTACTTCAGAGGGCAGTTAAGAGTCAACTAACATTGCTGTGGAACTGGAGTCACACAAAGCCAGACTGGGGTAAGGGTGGCAGGTTTCCTTCCCTAAAGGACATCAGCGAACCAGCTGGGTTTTTACGACAATCCAACAGTTTCATGGTCACTTTTACTGATACCAGCTTTTTATTTCCAGATGTTTTTCAAACTTTGGTTATCTTCACTTGGGTGAAAACACAACCTGGGGCCCTCAAAGGGTTAATGAAACATTAGCAAGGAAGGAAAGTATTTAAAGCACGGTCCGCTTAATCTCACTTTTCAGAGCACAGTCAATGCTCCTTAAGAAGCTGGGAGGTGCTCACTTCAAAACACTTGAGGGGTGCTAATGAGGTTTGTCAAAGGGAGGCCGTGGAGATGTCAACACCTTCTCCCCTCTCAGAACCTGTTGATGGGTTTTAAATATGGCAACATGATCTTCTTCAGAATAAACACAGCCCCAAATACGGGCATCGGCTAAGAGCAGCTGATTACACCAGCTCATTCCAAAGAGAGTCGGCAAATCCAAGGATCCGGGGCCATCGGGGAGAAAAGGGAACCTTTCCAAAAATGTAATTCCTTTCCTTTAAGGAATTTAAAGCAGGGCGAGTTGAGCCTGCGTTGCTCAGTTCCTCTCGCTCTCTCGCTCCAAGCCCCGCGTTGCTCAGCTCCTCTCGCTCTCTCGCTCCGAGCCCCACTTTGCCCGGGCTTTACCTCCGCTACAACCTTCCTCAGCGAAGCCTTCTCCTTTTTCAAAAGTTCTTCTTCCACCCGTGCGGGTCGCAGCTCCTCCAGCAGCCATGGAAGCCATCAAAAAGAAGATGCAGATGCTGAAGCTCGACAAGGAGAATGCCATCGACAGGGCGGAGCAGGCGGAGGCGGACAAGAAAGCGGCAGAAGAAAAGTTCAAGCAGGTTGGTTTAAGTAAAGGATTGGAGCAGCCAGCACGGATAAAAGATAGTGAGGGCACAGAGAGAAAAGTGGAAAGAATTAATGACTACCGGACCAATCTGAATACAAGATTCCAGACTTGATCCCTGGTGTGTGCTGAAGCGGTATAATACCCAGGTCAGGCCATATCTCGAATACTGCACTCAGCTCTGGCCACTGAGGTACCAGGGAGAGGTCTAAATTCTGGAGGTGGTGCAGAGAAGGGGCCACAAGGCTGGTACTTAGTTTCAGTGGGACTGGGTTACGAGAAAGGGTTAGAAAAATGTGGAGTCTTCAGGCTTGTAAAGAGGTGAATGAGAGAGGACTTTGCTAAAGTGCACCAGATACTAAATAAAAGTGAAAAGGTTAATGCTGAGCACTATTTTATATGAGTGGAGAACAAGGGAACAAGATACACGACCACAAGGCAAGGTCAGGGCTGATGTGGTGAAACACACTGGGAGTCGTTTCGACTTTGGGCGCTAGTGTAAAAGGAATTTCTCATAAAGGTAAAGAAATAGACTTTTAAAAGAGAAAAGAAGAAAACAAATGAGAGGAAAGCAAAAAGAAAGCAACCAAGCCCAGTGTCTACCCTGAACCTGAGCTGGTTACGGCAGAGAAGTTATATTTTGAGCAGCAGCTGCTTGCATCTCTTCCTAACACAAGAGTGAAAGAGTCCGTTCACCAAATCGAAGGGATGGAAACACTGATAGAGAGGAGAGAGAGAAAGAGCGAGAGGGGCAGAAAATGAGAGAGAGAGCGAGAGAGAGAGAAAGAGCGAGAGGGAAAGAGCGAGGGAGAGAGTGAGAGGGAAAGAGCGAGAGAGGGAGAGAAAGAGAAAGAGAGAGAGAGAAAGAGTGAGAGGGAGAGAGAAAGAGAGGGGGAGAGAGGGAGAGAGAGAGAGAAAGAGTGAGAGGGAGAGAGAAAGAGAGGGGGAGAGAGGGAGAGAGAGAAAGAAAGAGAAAGAGAGCAGGAGGGTGAGAGAGGGAGAGAGAGAGAGAGAAAGAGAGAGGGAGAAAGAGAGGGAGAGAGAAAGAGAGAGAGGGAGGGAAAGGGAGGGAGAGAGAGAGAGAGAGAAAGAGAGAGAGGGCGGGAAAGGGAGAGCGAGAGAGAGAGAGAGAAAGAGAGAGAGGGAGGGAGAGAGAGAGAAAGAGAGAGAGGGCGGGAAAGGGAGAGAGAGAGAGAGAGAGAAAGATAGAGAGGGCAGGAAAGGGAGAGAGAGAGAGAGAGAGAAAGAGAGAGAGGGCAGGAAAGGGAGAGAGAGAGAGAGAGAAAGAGAGAGAGGGAGGGAAAGGGAGAGAGAGAGAGAGAGAGAGAAAGATAGAGAGGGCAGGAAAGGGAGAGAGAGAGAGAGAGAGAAAGATAGAGAGGGCGGGAAAGGGAGAGAGAGAGAGAGAGAGAAAGATAGAGAGGGCGGGAAAGGGAGAGAGAGAGAGAGAGAAAGAGAGAGGGATAGAGAAAGAGAGAGAGAGGGGGGAGAGAGGGAGGGGGCGAGAGAGAGCGAGAGGGAGAGAGAGAGAGAAAAATAAGAGGGCGGGAGGGTGGGAGAGGGAGAGGGGGGAGAGAGAGAGAAAGAGAGAGAGAGAAAGAGAAAGAGCGGGAGAGAGAAAGAGAGAGAGAGAGAAAGAGAAATAGAGGGAGAGAAAGAGAGAGAGGGATGGGGGAGAGAGAAAGAGAAAGAGGGAGGGAGAGAGAGAAAGGGAGAGAGAGAAAAAGAGAGCGAAATAGGGGGCGAGCGAGAGACAGAGAGAGAGAGAGAGAGCATAATGAAGAGTACAAGACTGAATCCTTCCTCTCCCTCCTCCACATTGTAAATAAAGGAAGATTCCTTGAAAATCTAAGATGCTGTTAAAAGTTGCAGGAGCTGTGGATTAATTGAGGGGAAATTCAGGGCTGGGTGGGCTCCAGGTGCCAGAAGGGGAGTGAGCTCATTGATCGCCATTAAGGATATCCGAGCTGGACGTGAGTAACGGTGATGGGGCGAGCGCAGCAGCTGCAGGCAACTCACTCCCTTCCTTTTCTGGCAATCATGTTATGGGTGGACTGGGGTTTGACATCCAAAGTACTCGGTTATTACAGTTTGTGCTAAATCAGTGATGGCAAGATGAACACACAATTTCACTCGCTTACTGACTGTGAGTGTGAGCTCACTGACTGTGAGTGTGAGCTCACTGACCGCGTGTGTGAGCTCACTGACTGTGAGTGTGAGCTCACTGACTGTGAGTGTGAGCTCACTGACCGCGTGTGTGAGCTCACTGACTGTAAGTGTGAGCTCACTGACCGTGAGTGAGAGCTCACTGACCGCGAGTGTGAGCTCACTGACTGTAAGTGTGAGCTCACTGACTGTAAGTGTGAGCTCACTGACCGTGAGTGAGAGCTCACTGACCACGAGTGTGAGCTCACTGACTGTAAGTGTGAGCTCACTGACTGCAAGTGTGAGCTCACTGACCATAAGTGTGAGCTCACTGACCACGCGTGTGAGCTCACTGACCGCGTGTGTGAGCTCACTGACTGTAAGTGTGAGCTCACTGACTGCAAGTGTGAGCTCACTGACCATGAGTGTGAGCTCACTGACCATGCGTGTGAGCTCACTGACCACGCGTGTGAGCTCACTGACCACGCGTGTGAGCTCACTGACTGTAAGTGTGAGCTCACTGATTGCAAGTGTGAGCTCACTGACCATAAGTGTGAGCTCACTGACCACGCGTGTGAGCTCACTGACCGCGTGTGTGAGCTCACTGACTGTAAGTGTGAGCTCACTGACTGCAAGTGTGAGCTCACTGGCCATGAGTGTGAGCTCACTGACCATGCGTGTGAGCTCACTGACCACGCGTGTGAGCTCACTGACTGTAAGTGTGAGCTCACTGATTGCAAGTGTGAGCTCACTGACAGCGCATGTGAGCTCACTGACCGCGAGTGTGAGCTCACTGACCGCGTGTGTGAGCTCACTGACTGTAAGTGTGAACTCACTGACCGCGAGTGTGAGCTCACTGCCTGCGCATGTGAGCTCACTGACCGCGAGTGTGAGCTCACTGACTGTAAGTGTGAACTCACTGACTGTGAGTGTGAGCTCACTGACCGCACGTGTGAGCTCACTGACTGTGAGTGTGAGCTCACTGACCCCGGGTGTGAGCTCACTGACTGTGAGTGTAAGCTCACTGACCCCAAGTGTGAGCTCACTGACTGTGAGTGTAAGCTCACTGACCCCGAGTGTGAGCTCACTGACCATGAGTGTGAGCTCACTGACCCTGAGTGTGAGCTCACTGACCGCGTGTGTGAGCTCACCGACTGAGAGTGTGAGCTCACTGACCCCGGGTGTGAGCTCACTGACTGTGAGTGTAAGCTCACTGACCCCGAGTGTGAGCTCACTGACCATGAGTGTGAGCTCACTGACCCCGAGTGTGAACACACTGACTGTGAGTGTGAGCTCACTGACAGCGAGTGTGAGCTCACTGACCATGAGTGTGAGCTCACTGACCACGCGTGTGAGCTCACTGACTGTAAGTGTGAGCTCACTGACTGCAAGTGTGAGCTCACTGACAGTGAGTGTGAGCTCATTGACTGCGCATGTGAGCTTACTGACCGCGAGTGTGAGCTCACTGACCACGTGTGTGAGCTCACTGACTGCGCATGTGAGCTCACTGACTGCGAGTGTGAGCTCACTGACCGTGCGTGTGAGCTCACTGACTGCGCATGTGAGCTCACTGACCGCGAGTGTGAGCTCACTGACTGTAAGTGTGAACTCACTGACTGTGAGTGTGAGCTCACTGACCACGCGTGTGAGCTCACTGACTGTGAGTGTGAGCTCACTGACCCCGAGTGTGAGCTCACTGAATGTGAGTGTAAGCTCACTGACCCCGAGTGTGAGCTCACTGACCGCGCGTGTGAGCTCACTGACTGTGAGTGTGAGCTCACTGACCCCGGGTGTGAGCTCACTGACTGTGAGTGTAAGCTCACTGACCCCGAGTGTGAACACACTGACTGTGAGTGTGAGCTCACTGACAGCGAGTGTGAGCTCACTGACCATGAGTGTGAGCTCACTGACCATGAGTGTGAGCTCACTGACTGTATGTGTGAGCTCACTGACTGCAAGTGTGAGCTCACTGACAGTGAGTGTGAGCTCACTGACTGCGCATGTGAGCTCACTGACCGCGAGTGTGAGCTCACTGACCACGTGTGTGAGCTCACTGACTGTGCATGTGAGCTCACTGACCGTGAGTGTGAGCTCACAGACCGTGCGTGTGAGCTCACTGACCGCGAGTGTGAGCTCACTGACTGTAAGTGTGAGCTCACTGGCTGCAAGTGTGAGATCACTGACAGTGAGTGTGAGATCACTGACCGCGCGCGTGGGCTCACTGACTGTGAGTGTGAGCTCAGTGACCGCGTGTGTGAGCTCCCTGACTGTAAGTGTGAGCTCACTGACTGCAAGTGTGAGCTCTCTGACAGTGAGTGGGAGCTCACTGACCGCGAGTGTGAGCTCAGTGACCATGAGTGTGAGCTCACTGACCCCGAGTGTGAGCTCACTGACCGCAAGTGTGAGCTCACTGACCCCGAGTGTGAGCTCACTGACCACGAGTGTGAGCTCACTGACCCCGAGTGTGAGCACACTGACCGCGAGTGTGAGCTCACTGACCACGAGTGTGAGCTCACTGACAGCGAGTATGAGCTCACTGACTGTGTGTGTGAGCTCACTGGCTGTAAGTGTGAGCTCACTGACCGCAAGTGTGAGCTCACTGACTGTAAGTGTGAACTCACTGACTGTGACTGTGAGCTCACTGACCGCACGTGTGAGCTCACTGACTGTGAGTGTGAGCGCACTGACCCCGGATGTGAGCTCACTGACTGTGAGTGTAAGCTCACTGACCCCGAGTGTGAGCTCACTGACCGTGAGTGTGAGCTCACTGACCCCGAGTGTGAACACACTGACTGTGAGTGTGAGCTGACTGACAGCGAGTGTGAGCTCACTGACCATGAGTGTGAGCTCACTGACCACACGTGTGAGCTCACTGACCACGCGTGTGAGCTCACTGACTGTAAGTGTGAACTCACTGACTATGAGTGTGAACTCACTGACTGTGAGTGTGAGCTCACTGACTGTAAGTGTGAACTCACTGACTATGAGTGTCAGCTCACTGACCGCGCGTGTGAGCTCACTGACTGTGAGTGTGAGCTCACTGATCCCGGGTGTGAGCTCACTGACTGTGAGTGTAAGCTCACTGACCCCGAGTGTGAGCTCACTGACCGCGAGAGTGAGCTCACTGACCCTGAGTGTGAGCTCACTGACCGCGCGTGTGAGCTCACTGATCCCGGGTGTGAGCTCACTGACTGTGAGTGTAAGCTCACTGACCCCGAGTGTGAGCTCACTGACCGCGAGTGTGAGCTCACTGACCCTGAGTGTGAACACACTGACTGTGAGTGTGAGCTCACTGACAGTGAGTGTGAGCTCACTGACCATGATTGTGAGCTCACTGGCCACGCGTGTGAGCTCACTGACTGTAAGTGTGAGCTCACTGACTGCAAGTGTGAGCTCACTGACTGCGCATGTGAGCTCACTGACCGTGAGTGTGAGCTCACTGACCGCGTGTGTGAGCTCACTGACTGCGCATGTGAGCTCACTGACCGCGAGTGTGAGCTCACTGACCACGCGTGTGAGCTCACTGACCGTGCATGTGAGCTCACTGACCGCGTGTGTGAGCTCACTGACTGTAAGTGTGAGCTCACTGGCTGCAAGTGTGAGCTCACTGACAGTGAGTGTGAGATCACTGACCACGCGTGTGGGCTCACTGACTGTGAGTGTGAGCTCAGTGACCGCGTGTGTGAGCTCACTGACTGTAAGTGTGAGCTCACTGACTGCAAGTGTGAGCTCACTGACAGTGAGTGGGAGCTCACTGACCGCGAGTGTGAGCTCAGTGACCATGAGTGTGAGCTCACTGACCCCGAGTGTGAGCTCACTGACCGCAAGTGTGAGCTCACTGACCCCGAGTGTGAGCTCACTGACCCCGAGTGTGAGCTCACTGACCCCGAGTGTGAGCACACTGACCGCAAGTGTGAGCTCACTGACCCTGAGTGTGAGCTCACTGACTGTGTGTGTGAGCTCACTGACTGTAAGTGTGAGCTCACTGACCCCAAGTGTGAGCTCACTGACTGTGAGTGTGAGCTCACTGACCCCAAGTATGATCTCACTGACTGTAAGTGTGAACTCACTGACTGTGAGTGTGAGCTCACTGACCGCATGTGTGAGCTCACTGACTGTGAGTGTAAGCTCACTGACCCTGAGTGTGAGCTCACTGACCATGAGTGTGAGCTCACTGACCCCGAGTGTGAGCTCACTGACCGCGAGTGTGAGCTCACTGACCCTGAGTGTGAACACACTGACTGTGAGTGTGAGCTCACTGACAGCGAGTGTGAGCTCACTGACCATGAGTGTGAGCTCACTGGCCCCGAGTGTGAGCTCACTGACCGCAAGTGTGAGCTCACTGACCCCAAGTGTGAGCTCACTGACCGCGAGTGTGAGCTCACTGACCCTGAGTGTGAACACACTGACTGTGAGTGTGAGCTCACTGACAGCGAGTGTGAGCTCACTGACCATGAGTGTGAGCTCACTGGCCCCGAGTGTGAGCTCACTGACCGCAAGTGTGAGCTCACTGACCCCAAGTGTGAGCTCACTGACCGTGAGTGTGAGCTCACTGACCCCGAGTGTAAGCTAACTGACCACGAGTGTGAGCTCACTGACCCTGAGTGTGAGCTCACTGACCGCGAGTGTGAGCTCACTGACCCCAAGTGTGAGCTCACTGACCATGAGTGTGAGCTCACTGACCCCGAGTGTGAGTTCACTGACCGTGAGTGTGAGCTCACTGACCCCGAGTGTGAGCTCACTGACCACGAGTGTGAGCTCACTGACCCCGAGTGTGAGCTCACTGACCGCAAGTGTGAGCTCACTGACCGCGAGTGTGAGCTCACTGACCGCGAGTGTGAGCTCATTGAGCTCCAGCAAAACACGGAAACCAAGTTTATACCTGGAGACTAACGTGAAAAAGAAACTGCCAATTGACTCCACATAACCATTATTGGCCGTTCATCCGATTGGAATTACCTGCATCAGAATTCCGATCGGGAGCAATGTCTGAACATCGGCAGAGAGTTCACTGGAAGGCTGTTAGTTAGGGAGTCCGGTTCTAAATTAAGCATCCTTAGCACTGAAGGGGCATTGTTATAATATACATCTCATGTGGGGAGAAAGCCACTTCCATAGGAGACTCACCCGGCGTATGGGAGACACACGCTAGTCATAGAGGGGACACGCACCAGTCATATGGCACATGAGCCAACCCTGTAGGAGATACACCATAGCCATGTAGGAAACATGCACTAGGCATAGAGGAGAAAGACACCAGTCATAGGGGAGAGAGAGACACCAGTCATATATTAGAGATTATCAGTCATATAGGAGACAAATATCAATCATTCCCAGCACAAAGGAACATGGTTGTGGCTGTTGGAGGCCAATCATCTCAGCCCCTCGCTGCAGGAGTTCCTCAGGGCAGTGTCCTAGGCCCAAACATCTTCAGTTGCTTCATCAATGACCTTCCCTCCAACATAAGGTCAGAAATGGAGATGTTCGCTGATGATTGCACAGTGTTCAGTTCCATTCGCAACTCCTCAGATAATGAAGCAGTCTATGCCCGCATGCAGCAAGATCTGGGCGACATTCAGGCTTGAGCTGATAAGTGGGAAGTAACATCCACGCCACACAAGTGCCAGGTAATGACCATCTCCAACAAGAGAAAGTCTCACCAGCTCCCCTTGACATTATCATCGCCGAATCCCCCACCATCAACATTGTGGGGGTCACCATTGACCAGAAATTTAACTGGACTAGCCACATAAATACTGTGGCAACAAGAGCAGGTCAGAGGCTGGGTAATCTGCAGCGAGTGTCTCACCTCCTGACTCCCCAATGCCTTTCCTCCACCTACAAGGCACAAGTCAGGAGTGTGATGGAATACTCTCCACTTGCCTGGATGAGTGCAGCTCCAACAACACTCAAGAAGCTCGACACCATCCAGGACAAAGCAGCCCGCTTGATCGGCACCCCATCGACAACCTTGAACATTCACTCCCTCCACCACTGGCGTACCGTGGCTGCAGTGTGTACCATCTACAAGATGCACTGCAGCAACTCGCCAAGGCTTCTTCGGCAGCACCTCCCAAACCCATGACCTCAACCACCTAGGAGGACAAGGGCAGCAGGCGCATGGGAACACCACCACCTCCAAGTACCCCTCCAAGTCACACACCATCCTGACTTATATAAGTATATATTGGCCATTCCTTCATTGTCGCTGGGTCAAAATCCTTAAACTCCCTTCCTAACAGCACTGTGGGAGCACCCTCACCACATGGACTGCAGCGGGTCAAGACTCACCACCACCTTCTCAAGGGCAATTAGTGATGGGCAATAAATGCCAACCTTGCCAGTGACGCCCACATCCCGTGAATTTTTTTAAAAATCACTCATACAGGAGTTGTATAGGAGAGAAGTCAGCCATAATAGGAGTGTGACACCAGTCATATCAGAGAGAGAAACCAGCCATAACAGGAGCGAGATAGCACACAGAACACACCCACCTCTCAGTTTACACTGTTTAAAAGTCTGCTCATCCTATCACTGATAGCAGATAAATAAACACAGACTCTTTCATTACCAGCACAGCTGGAGCCACTATAAACTATCAGCCCCTGTGTCATTTTACATCTTTACATATACAGCACTAGTTCAAAACTACACCCACACCAATGTTGATACTATAACTCTTCAATAAATAACCTCCTATAAACAAAGCATCTTGCCATATGACCCCTTTTAATTATTAAGCAGCTAAAAAGAATTAGGATTAGGTTAAAAATAATTTTATTTTGTTTACTTTTTTTCAATTTCTCTCAAAAGTTAATGTGGGTATGTTAACTCCTGGTGATAGTTTAAATGGGTGAGATCAGATCGGCTGCCCATTGTACACCTCTCATTGGAAAGGATAATCGGCCGGGAGTACAATGGACCCCTCTGGTAGCGCCTGATTTTAAACTATCGGCCAAAGTTAAAATTACCCCCAGTGTCTCCGTTAAATCAGAGGACAGAGAATATCTCAATCAGTAATTCCTGGGCTATGGTCATTAGCACAGGGTTCTGGCTGGAAGAAGGCATTCAGCAGTGTGGAGTAACATCAGGAGAGATACAGTCAGTAATACAGAGCGCTGGGGAGAGGGGTTACTGAGTGACAGTGTGAGGGAGCTGGATTAACATCAGTGGAGATACAGCCAGTAACACAGGGCGCTGGGGGAGAGGGGTTACTGAGTGACAGTGTGAGGGAGCTGGATTAACATCAGTGGAGATACAGTTAGTAACACAGAGCATTGGGGACAGGGGTTACTGAGTGACAGTGTGAGGGAGCTGGATTAACATCAGTGGAGATACAGTCAGTAACACAGGGCACTGGCGTGAGGGGTAACTGAGTGACAGGGTGAGGGAGCTGGATTAACATCAGTGGAGATACCGTCAGTAACACAGGGCGCTGGGTGAGAGTGATTAATGAGTGACAGGGTGAGGGAGCTGGATTAACATCGGTAGAGATACAGTCAGTAACACAGGGCGCTGGGTGAGAGTGATTACTGAGTGACAGTGTGAGGGAGCTGGATTAACATCAGTGGAGATACAGTCAGTAACACAGGGCGCTGGGTGAGAGTGATTACTGAGTGACAGTGTGAGGGAGCTGGATTAACATCAGTGGAGATACAGTCAGTAACACAGGGCGCTGGGGGAGAGGGGTTACTGAGTGACAGTGTGAGGGAGCTGGATTAACATCAGTGGAGATACAGTCAGTAACACAGGGCGCTGGGTGAGAGTGATTAATGAGTGACACGGTGAGGGAACTGGATTAACATCGGTAGAGATACAGTCAGTAACACAGGGCGCTGGGGGAGAGAGGTTACTGAGTGACAGTGTGAGGGGGCTGGATTAACATCACTAGAGATACAGTCAGTAACACAGGGCGCCGGGGGAGAGGGTTTAATGAGTGACAGTGTGAGGGAGCTGGATTAACATCAGTAGAGATACAGTCAGTAACACAGGGCGCCGGGGGAGAGGGTTTAATGAGTGACAGTGTGAGGGAGCTGGATTAACATCAGTAGAGATAGTCAGTAACACAGGGCGCTGGGGGAGTGGGGTTACTGAGTGACAGTGTGAGATGGATTAACATAGAGAGGGTAATTTTGACTTTGGCCGACAGTGTAAAATGGGCGATATCCATTTGCTGTTCGCTACTCTCACGATTTTCATTTGTATTGACTTCAATCTGACCTACTTCTTATCGGGAGTGGGGGTGGGGGTGGGGGAAGGGCGGTTAGTTGTGATTGGGGGTGGTCCTCACTCCAGTCCCATTGGACGTGAGTACGCCACAGGATGTCAACCGAGTATTCAGAGACCAGAACTCTCATCTCCTGCCCTATTGGGACTGTGGCTCGAGCACATAACCCTCTGACTCCGAGGCAGGAATACAACCCACTGAGCCAAGGCTGACTCAATTAACCCATTTAGCATTTACTTAATGGTCCCTTGAGATATTCCCTGCCATTTACCCGTACTGTATAGCTGGCCTGCTGAGCCCTTATTTGGTGCAGGCTGCCTGGTCAGATTACACCCAGTCACCTCCTGTGGGACTTTCTCCGCAGTGAATGAATGACAGGTGATGAGCAGTGTCTCGAGGAGCCACTCAAAGAGCTTGGCAATCACCCTGCAAGGAGAATCAGAGAGGAGGCTCACCATGCAGAATCATTCCTAGCGTTCCGCTGTGAATTCCTGAGTGCCGGGTTTTTCCAGATCAGTGACTAAATGCTTTGCAAAAACACATCAATCACCGAGCAATTCTCATCTGTCCAAGAAGTACACTTGTGAGTTCGGTGAAAGGGCCTCTCCTGAGCGAGCTGTCTGTGTGTATGTGTGTGGGTATACGTCTGTGTACCTGTGCATGCACTGGCCGTTTGTGCAGACTGCATTTTTCGGTAGTTTTACATTCCACCCCAGGTCACGTGATGGCAACCTAATGGGGCTGCCCTCATACAACCATGGAATAATACAGCACAGAAGGAGGCTATTTGGCCCACCATGAGCTATCCAATTAGTCCCACTCTCTAGCCAGAGCCCTGCAAATATTTCTGGGGCTCTTTTCTCTGGAAAAGAGAAGGCTGAGGAGTGGTCTGATCGAGGTCTTTAAAATGATGAAGAAGTTTGATAAGGTAGACGTAGAGAATATGTTTCCACTTGTGGGGGAATCCAAAACTAGGGGTCATAAATATAAGATAGTTACTAACAAACTAATGAATGAATTCAGGAGAAACATCATTGCCCAGAGAGTGGTTAGAATGTGAAACTAACTACCACAGGGAGTAGTTGAGGCGAATAGCGTTGATGCATTTAAGGAGAAGCTAGATAAACACATGAGGGAAAAGGAATAGAAGGTTATATTGATGTGGTGAGATGAAGAAGGGTGGGCAGAGGCTCATGTGGAGCATAAACACCGGCATAGAGCATTTGGGGCGAATGGCACGTTTCTGCATTGTAAATTCTATGCAATTCTATGTAATGCGCAGGGTAAGTCTGACACTATTCCATTAGTTCGTTCTCCTAGCTGCAGTCCACAGCTCCACCAGCTAATCCCAGGCAGACCTGGGTGTTATGTTCATTAATAACTAGTCGTTTTCATTATGAACAGCTAGCTTCTGGCTAGTCACTTTATTCATGCCATGTGGACTTGTACAGCATCCATCTTGACTACTGCCTTGTGGGTAGCCTAGTCTTATATACATACAGCTCTACAGCTCCACCTAGTTTACCATGCTGGAATGACAGGTTACTGATCATTACATCCCCCTTTCTTTGAGGTTAAACAAAATCAATATCACTCAACTTTCAAGAAAAACGAAAAAGATGACATCAGTAACACTTTTGTTAGTGCTCTATAAACAAACATTTTCACAACAGTCAACACATTTTCAAAGCTTTACTTTATACTCAAAGATTAAGTCTATCAGGCTTTTTTTACTTCACGTGTGGATCTTCTCAGCACGGGTAAGTCTGATGTGTTTTCATGAGAGCCTGTATGTGTGTTTGTGTTAGATTGTTCTGGTGGTGAGTGACAAGATTCAGTTGCAGCATTGTCATCTATTTGCCCTTGGATAGTTTCTGGTGTTTTCAGGAGGGAACGGCGATTCCTCCTGAGAATCTGTCCTTCCTCAGTTCTAACAGTGTATGACCTTGGTCCTACTTCCTCAAGAACTGTAGCTTTCCTGTTCCATGCATCTGGATCCTCAATCCTGACAACATCATCCCTTGTCAATGGTTTTAGGGTTTTGGATGACTTGTCATAGTATGATTTCTGTTTCAGCTTTAACAGTTGAAGTCTCTGTCTCAGTTCCTTACTCTGCTTTTCTTTTGCACAGCAGGGTAGCATGGTACGCAACTTGCGACCCATTAGGAGTTCAGCAGGTGAAGAACCAGAGTCTAAAGGTGAGGCTCGGTAGCTCAGCAGGGCGAGATATGGATCAGACTTGCTTTCTGTTGCTTTCTTCAGTAGCTGTTTGAGAATTTGAACACCTTTCTCTGCCTTACCATTCGACTGAGCATACAGAGGACTGGATGTGATGTGCTGAAAGTCATACTGTGCTGCAAACTGTTGCCACTCCTTACAGTTGAAGCACGGACCATTGTCGCTAACAGCAATCCTGGGAATTCCATGTCTGTCGCAGATAGATTTCACATGCATTATGACACTGCTTGCTGTGGTGCTTGAGAGCAGCGCCATCTCAGGATAGTTAGAATAGTAGTCAATCACTATTAGATATTCTTTACCATTCAAATGAAAAAGGTCCATACCAACCTTTTGACAAGATGCTGTTGGTAAGTCAGCTACTATCATTGGTTTCTTTGCTTGTTTGTTTTGGTGTTTCTGACATGTCTCACATTTGCCTATCATGTTCTCAATGTCCTTACTTATGCCAGGCCAATAAACAGTGTCTCTTGCTCTCCTTTTGCATTTTTCAATTCCGAGGTGTCCCTCATGAATCCTTTTGAGCATGTCTTTATGTAGAGCCTGTGGAATGACTATTCTGTTCTGTTTTAGTAATAGTCCACTTGCGACACTCAACTCTGATCTGATGTGATAGTACTTTGGACAGGAACCTTTTGGCCAACCATGATGAATGTTCTCTATTACTGTTTGTAACACTGTATCTTTTATTGTTTCTTCTGCTATTTGCTTTGATTTTGTGTCTGACACGGGCAGCGCAGCAGTGACCATACTCACATGAACATCCACATCTTCCTCAGTAGAGCTCACATGACTCATTGTGGGTGCTCAGGATAGTGCATCTGCTAACACTATGGGCTAGAAATTGAGTTGACGCCGCGCCAGGGCTTTAGCGCCGGAAATTTAGCGCCGGCGCTAATTCCCTTGCGCGCGCCAAAAATTCAGTAGCGCCGCGCCCAGACGGCTGCCGGCGCTACTGGCGGGCGTGAGTGCCTCCCAATGGGCGCTGAGTGCCGCATTGCGGCGCTAATCCGGCGCTGCGGCACCCGATGCGGTGCGGCAGGCTGGGGAAGTGCAGGCCTCCTCCTCCCGTTAAGGAGGCGCTGCCTTCACCCGATCGCTGGCCGTTTGATTTTTTCAAAAATGAGCCCGGCACCTCGGACAAGTGCCGGGCTTGCAGGCCAGACGCATCTGTTCCGCGGGGGGGGGGGGGGTGGAGGAGTCCGGGGAGGGAGGTGCAGGCAGGCGGCCGGCGGGAAAGCGGCCGGCCGCCGCGCGACCTTAATGCGCCGGCGCTAACTTGTGTAAGACTCGGTTGCCAGAGTCTTAGTTGCGGCTGCCACGGGCGAGGCGGCCGCAACTGAATTTCGGCGTTCGGGCGCGTTGCCACGGCAACCGGGACGCTGCGCACACCGATGACGTCATCAGTGCCGGCGCAGCGCAACCGGCTAACGCCGATGGCAGCGCCAAAGTGAATTTCAGAAACGGCTATCATTGCGGCGCTAGGCCCTCTAGCGCCGCAAAATGGGCGCTAACCCTACTGAATTTTCAGCCCCAAGTGTTTGCCTGGTGTGTAGATCAGTTCAAAGTCATATCTTTGCAGCTTCATCATAAGTCGTTGAATCCTTGGAGACATCTCATTCAGGTTCTTATTTATGATGGCAACCAGTGGGCAGTCTCAACTGTGAAGGTGGGAAGTCCATATATGTAGCCATGGAACTTTTGTAGTCCAACTACCAAGCCTAGACATTCCTTTTCAATCTGGGCATATCGACACTCAGAATCAGTCATAGACCTGGAGGCATAGGCAACAGGCTTCCAATCTTTACCCTCTGCTTGTAGCAAGACCGCCGAGGCCATCTTTTGATGCATCCGTTGACACTTTGATTCTCTTTGTTGGGTCAAAGAAGGTGAGTACAGGTGTGGTTGTCAGCACTGTTTTAAGGTTCATCCACTCTTGTTCATGGCTTTCTGTCCATGCAAACTAATTTGTTTTATGTAGCAGGTCTCGCAGACAGGCTGTCTTGGCTGACAAGTTAGGAATGAACTTTCCAATGAAGTTTATCATCCCCATGATGCGTAGCACTCCTTTTTTGTCAGTGGGTCGGGGCATGTTGAGTATGGCGTTTACTTTTTCCATATCTGGCTCTATTCCTTTACCAGATAGATTATCTCCTAGGAAAGTGACTTCCTGGATGCCAAACTGACACTTGGCTTTGTTGAGCTTCAGTCCATTCCGGCGTATGCTCTGTAGCACTTTGGTCAGTCTCTCATTGTGTTCTTTCAGTGTGGAGCCCCAGATGATGATGTCATCAACATAGACCCGAACTCCTTCCAGACCTTCAATTATGTGTTCCATCGCTCTATGAAAGATTTCAGATGCAGATATTATCACGAAAGGCATTCTGAGGAAACAACACCTACCAAATGGTGTATTGAAGGTACAGTATTTGGTGCTCTCTTCATCCAGTTTTAGTTGCCAAAATCCTTGTGAGGCATCGAGCTTTGTGAAGTATCTGGCACCTGACATTTCACTGGTGATTTCTTCTCACTTGGGAATCTGGTAGTGTTCACGTTTTATGTTTGCATTTAAGTCCTTTGGATCCATGCATATTCTTAGATCATTGTTCTTTTTCTTTACACATACCATGGAGTTAACCCAGTCTGTTGGCTCTTCGACTTTCCTGATGACTCCTAGTGTGGTCATTCTGTCCAGTTCTTTCTTGAGCCGGTCACACAGGGGTGCTGGAACTCTCCGTGGGGCATGTACCACTGGCTGAGCATCCTCCTTTAGCTGGATCTTGTAAGTGAATGGTAGAACTCCAAATCCTTTGAACACATCCTGGAAATTACTCACTACAGAATCCACCGAGTCATCTGGTCTGCTTATGGCACAGTTTATACGGTAGACTCTCTTGACCAGTTCTAAGTCCTCACAAGCTTTGTCAGCTAGTAGTGAATCAAGTCCTTCAGCCACAATAGAAAACATGAGATGATGCACTTTGTCTTTGACTGTCACTTTAAGTCTGCATACACCTAAGCTATCTATTTTCTGTCCATTATAGTTCTTCAGTAGTACTGACTTTTTCTGTATTTTGGGCTTTTCTTTCATATTTTTAATGTCACTCATACTGATTAAGTTTGCTTTTGCCCCAGTGTCTAGTTTTAATGTAACTAATGCTCCATTTACCTGCAGTGACATCATCCATTTGTCCTCTTTTACTGCATTAACTTTATATTCAGCATTGTCCATTCCTGAGGGCTGCACATTTTCTGTATCCTTTTCGATATTGTCACATGACACCATTCCTACAGAAAATGTCTCACTTAAGTCAGCGTCCTCAATCACATTGGCTTGTTGCCCTTTCTTTGTTTTTACTTTTGAAAAGCATTGTTTGGCAAAGTGATTCTTTCCATTACATTTTGTGCACATTTTCCCAAACGCTGGGCATTGTCTTGACTGGTGTTTATAACCATAGCATTTGCAATAAAAAATTCCTTCCTCCGATTGCTTTTCATTTCTGTTCTGCCCACGTTTCTTCCCCTTGTAGGACACAGCACCGACAGCAGCACTATCACTCATGACAATTGCATTATTATTAATTTCACTGAAAGTCTTCATGTGCTTTTGAGCTAGCTCACTGGCTTGGCATATTTTCACAGCATTTTCCAATGTTAGTTCGGTTTCTCTCAACAGACGTTCCCTGACCTTTTTATCATGAATACCAAACACAATCTGGTCACGAATCATGGATGATTTCAGTTCAGAGAAATTACATGTCTGTGCTTTCAGTTTCAGATCGGTCACAAAGCTATCAAAAATCTCATTTTGCTGCTGTGTCCGTGAACGGAACATGTATCTCTCATAGGTCTCATTCTTTTTGGGAGAACAATGTGTATCAAATTTCTTTAGCACATCGTCTAATTTTTTTCTGTTCTCCTCTTGATCAAATACAAATGTATTAAATACCTCTATCACCTGCGGGCCTGCAACCGTGAGCAGCAACGCTATTTTCCTTGCATCTGGCTTCGTACCGAATCTGATGGCAGCAATGTAGAGTTTGAATTGTTGTTTGAAAGTCCGCCAATTGCAGTTGACATTCCCCGTGAGTTTCAAACCCTCCGGTGGCTTCAAATTCTCCATGTCACATTTCACAATATTCAGCAGATTTTACCAATCCTGGTACCATGTTATGTTCATTAATAACTAGTTGTTTTCATTATGATCAGCTAGCTTCTAGCTAGTCGCTTTGTTCATGCCATTTGGACTTTTACAGCATCCATCTTGACTACTGCCTTGTGGGTAGCCTAGTCTTATATACATACAGCTCTACAGCTCCACCTAGTGTACCATTCTAGAATGACAGGTTACTGATCATTACACTGGGCAGCTGCCGCCTTGTGACTGAAGGTGGCACTAAAGGCATCTGAAGCCATTAGTCCAACCCAAGAGGCTCCACAGTCATTAGCAATGCATTAGTCCAAGATCCTGCTAATCCTCTCACTTAAAAAGGGCATCATTGGAGAGCTAAGGAATTTGCTGAAGTTTCCGAGGGAGTTGGGATGTCTACAGTACAAATAGCAGCAATGGGCCAAGTGTTCGGTATTAAAAGTACTTCAACTATAAATAGGATAATGGCTCCCTGGATGTGATTCCGGGCTGACATTTAATCGAGGCTTTCAAATGATTTATATATAGGATTGGCACATGTCAGGATTTATTCACAGAAAGGTTTGGAGGCAACAAAAAACAAAGAGTTTCCATTAAATGTTGGGTTTTAAAGCAGGGTGTATTCGGACAAGTTAGAGAAATGGTGCTGAGACACTGGACGGGACATGAGGGTATATAACGGGCGATAGCAGATCAAATTGGAATTGAAAATCACATGGGGTGTACAACAAGCAGCCAATGGGTAATTAAGATGCTAATAAATCAGCTTTGATATTGTTTCCTGTACATTTTAAATAATATAAGCAATTCAGTAACCTGTCTCAGCCAGCAAAGAACACCTCACGCCCATTGTGTTGCACAGTCTTTGATCCCTTTCAACAGAGGAAGATAAAACACAGAGATGGATTTTATGTATATCTCCATTATTTTCTGTAAAGTATTATAGAATTGCAGAATTACCAAGGGTCTTTTCTATCCTCCGCAGTCCAGGTGTGAATGAGAGTCTTGGAAATCCATGAATAAAAAAGTGTTTCAGAATCCTAGGCAGTTGTCATAGGGGATTCAATAGTCAGGGGATAGACAGGCATTTTTGCAACCACCAATGTGAGTCCCGCATGGTGTGCTGCCTCCCTGTTGCCAGGGTAAAGGACATCACTGAGAGAGGGCAGAGCATTATGGTGGTCCATATGGGAGTCAATGACAGAGGAAGGAAAAGTGTTGAGGTCCTGCAGTCAGAGTTTCAGGAGCTTGGGAGGAAATTAAAGAGCAGGGCCTCAAAGGTAGTAATCTCTGGATTACTCCCAGTGCCACAGGCTAGTGAGTATGGGAATAGTAGGATAAGGCAGGCTAACACATGGCTGGAGAAATGGTGCAGGATGGAGGACTTCAGATTCCTGGGACATTGGGACCAGTTCTGGGGCAGGAGGGACCTGTTCAAGATGGACGGGTTACACCTCAACAGAGCTGGGACCAATGTCCTCACAGGATGGTTAGCAAGTGCTGTGGACAGGGTTTAAACTAGGCAGGGGGGTGGGCACCAGGATGAATCATTAAAGTGGAGAAACAAGGTGCACAGAGGACTGGGAGAGGCAAATAGCATGAGAGTAAACAATGGTTCAGAAACAGAAGGAATCAGACAGGAGGGCAAATGCGAAGCAGTCTAAGATGTGTCTGGGGTGCATGTACGTAAATGCACGGAGCGGGGTAAATAAGATTGGTGAGCTGCAGCCACCAGTCTCCACCTGGGACTGTGATATGGTGGCAATAACAGACCTGGCTCAAAGGGGAAGATTTGAAGCTTAATATTCCTGGCTACAAAGTATTCAGAAAAGATAGGGAAGGAAATAAAGATGAGGGTTGGCAGTATTGATCAAAGAAACTATTATAGCACTGGAGAGGGATGATGTAGTTGAGGGGTCAAGGACAGATCTATTTGGTTCGAATTGATGAACAACAGAGGAACTTTTACGCTACTGGGTGTATACTATAGACCACCAAATAGCGGGAAGGAGATAGAGGAGCAAATTTGCAGAAAAATTATGGAAAGATGCAAAATTTACAAATTAGTGATCCTAATATAGACTGGGATAGTAACAGTTTAAAGGGCAAAGAGGCGGAGGAATTCCTGAAATGTGCACAAGAGAACTTTCTTGATCAGTGTGTTCCCAGCCCAATGAGGAAGGAAGCAGTCCAGGATCCATTTCTGGGGAATGAAGTGGGGCAAGTGGAGCATGTTTCAGTGGGGGAGCATTTGGGGAACAGTGATCACAATATCATCAGATTTAGAATATTTATGGAAATGGACAAGGAACAATCAAGCGTAAAAATACTTAACTGGAGGAGGATGAACTTCAGTGAGTTGAAAAGGGATCTAGCCCAGATGGATTGAAATCAAATATTGTGAGGCAAAACAGTAATTGAACAATGGGAGGGCTTCAAAGAGGAGATGGTTCAGGTACAGAATAGACACATTCCTACAAGGTGGAAAGGAAGGGCACCAAAAGCTCGAGCTCCCTAGATGAGTATTAAACTTAAATAAAGCCAATTACATAGGTATGGGTGGCGAGTTTGCTAAGGTAGATTGGGAAATCAGATTAAAAGGTATGACGGTAGATAAGCAGTGGCAAATATTTAAAGAAAAATTCCAAAATTCTCAACGAATATACATTCTATTGAGAAATAAAAACACTAGAACTAGGGGGCAGAGTCTCAGGATAAAAGGTCGACCAATTAAGACCGAGATGAGGAGGAATTTCTCCACTCAGAGGGTTATGAATCTTTGGAATTCTCTACCCCAGAGGGCTGTGGATGCTCAGTTGTTGAGTCTATTTAAGGCTGAGATCGATAGATTTTTGGACTCTAAGGGAATCAAGGGGTATGGGGATTGGGCGGGAAAGTGGAGTTGAGGTCAAAGATCAGCCATGGTTTTATTCACTGGCGGAGCAGGCTCAAGGGGCCATATGGCCTACTCCTGCTCCTAATTCTTATGTTCTTCTGGCAAAAGATATAGGCCGCGATTTCCCCTACCTCGGCGGGTCCGGTGTGGCTGGGGTCAGTGGCGGGTCCCGGCCTCGCTGCTGGCTCCAGCCCGCTGTCCAAAGTGATCTTACACTGATTGGGCTTGTTAAGCCTGCTCAGCGCGCTTCCCGGTCAATTGAAGGAAGCGGGTCTGATGACGTCACTTGATGATGTGTCATCAGCCGGTTCCTTTAAAGGGACCATGCGCAAATTGATTTTGACAGTTGTGCTGCCAGTGTTCAAAGCATTGAGGTGCTGCAAACACTGACAAGCACTGCACAAAGGTGCACTGCTGCACCCAGGCACTCCCATGACTCCCTCCATATGCTTATGGGGGGGGGGGTCACAGCACGCAGGAAGTTCCTCTTTCCTTCCGATGGATGGAAGAGACCTCCCAGGAGACCAACACCGCCTGGTTGCACGTTGCACAGGAGGACACAAGCAGGGATGTCATAGAGTCATAGAGTCATAATGGCACAGAAGGAGGCCATTCGGCCCATCGAATCTGTGCCAGCTCTCTGTAGAGCAATCCAGTCAGTCCCATTCCACCGCTCTACCCCCATAGCCCTGCAAGTTTATTTCCCTCAAGTGCCTATCCAGTCTCCCCTTGAAAACATTCAGTGTCTCCGCTTCCACCACTTCCGTCGGCAGCGAGTTCCAGGTCATCCCCACTCGCTGCGTAAAAAAGTTTTTCCTCACATCCCCCCTGTATCTCTTGCCCAAAACCTTAAATCTGTGTCCTTGTACCATCAACTAGTGGGAACAGCCTTTCCCCGTCTAACCTATCCAAACCCATCATAATCTTGTACACCTCTATCTAATCACCCCTCAACCTCCTTTGCTCTAATGAAAACAAATCCAGCTTCCCCAACCTGTCCTTGTAGATAAGATCCCCCATCCCTGGAACCATTCTGGTAAACCTCCTCTGCACCCTCTCAAGGACCTTCACATCTTTCCTAAAGTGTGGTGACCAGAACTGGATGCAATATTCCAGTTGTGGCCTAAGCAGCGCTTTATAAAGGTTCAGGATGTCGTCAGGAGGACCAGGCTGCAGTGACACAAACCTTTCAATGATCTCAGTAGATCACGAAACATTACTGCAAAGCCACACTCAACCTCATCCTGTTGTGCCAATCATCACATCCCCATCACGCTGTCTTCCCTACCCTACTCCTGCACATCCTTACTCACACCAACTTACCTTACACCTCCACCCATCCCTCTCTATCTACATTATCACTTCCCCATCTCACTAGGCACCCCTCACACTTACCCTCATCCTAGCCCAATCATACCAACTAACAACACACAAGGGTAGGCACTTGGGTGTTTTAGCCAATATTCACGTGAAGTTTCTGTTAATGTGCTGTCAAATATTGAAATCTTTATTTTCAACACTTTGCGTTCTTGGACAGATTTGTGTGCACCTTTAGAAGTGTGTTAGTGAGTTGCAGTGAATGGTGAGGCATAACGGTACCCCCCTCAATGGTGATGAGTGTGAAAGGAATGGCTTGGGCATTGTGGGGATGCTTTATGGTGTTGGTGTGGGGTGGTGCAAACCTGGCGAATCATGTGGCAGCCAGGGTGTACAGCATCAAGTGAAGTAAATCTGGCTATGATGAGGCCATCCCTGGCTTTCCGGCCAGCAATGTGGTCACGTGCTGATGCCCTCTGTCTTGTGCAGCATCAGGTGATTGTGGAGAAGATTGGTGTTGTTGTTGGTGCTGCTGGTGTGCCTGATGCTGCTGGTGTTGGGGCTGATCGTGGTGGGATTCTGAGGACCAAGGTGAGATAGTTTCAAGGGCATCGATGCTGATGTAATAGATGGCAGGTGAGTTTGAGATGACAGAAGCGATCTGACAATGGTGAGAGAGGTTGTTCCAATGAGGTGACACTGGATACAGAGTTGGCTCCAAACACTTGCAAGCTGCATAAAGCTCAATCTGTCTTCTAAATGCAGTAAGCAACAGCTTCTGACCTTGGAAAGTGAACAGCTATGAAATGGGAGCTTTTATAGCACATTTGCAGCTGTCAAGTTAAGAAGTGATCCCATTGTGATACAACTCCCGACCTGCTTACCTGCAGGTAAGCAGGTTAAAATGAGACAGAAAAAGGAGCCTTATGATAATCACAAACATACAAACAATGACAGGCAGGTAAAGATCCTCTGAGCCTGTCCCACACAATTGTAATACCTTGTGTATCACAACATATACACTTTCCACCCCACCTGAAACCAGGCCAATTTGGGGGGGAGGGGGGGGGGAATCTGGGAAATTCCTATCCAAGTCATCTAGGGGATTGAAATTAGTCCAGGAGATCACTCTGGCCCTGAATTCCTGCAGTACCTCTCTTTTGTAAGAGATGATCTCCACCCCAACCAGAAACAGGTCCAGCTCTCAGTTGAAGGAATTCAGTGAATTGGCGTCCACCACAAGATGGCGGCCTGTTCTAGAACACAATCTATTCCCCACGGGAAAACTGATCCATCCCTGGCTAACTAAAGAAGTTCACAATAGTATTAGATCAAAAGAAAAGGCTTATAATGTTGCGAAGAATAGAAGTAAGCCTGAGGATTGGGAGAGCTTTAGAAGCCAGCAAAGGATGACCAAAAAATTGATAAAAAAGGAAGAAAATAGATTATGAGAGTAAACTAGCAAAGACAGATTGTAAGAGCTTCTACAATATGTAAAAAGGAAGAGAATAGCAAAAGTGTGCGTTGGTCCCTTAGAGGCTGAGACCGGAGCAATTATAATGGGGAATAAGAAATGGCAGAGACGTTAAACAAATATTTTGTATCTGTCTTCACAGTAAAAGACACAATACACATACCAAAAATATTGGGAAACCAAGGGACTAATGAAAGTGCAGAACTTAAAGTAATTAATATCAGTAGAGAAAAAGTACTTGAGAAAGTAATGAGACAAAAAGCTGACAAATCCCCTGGACCTGACGGCCTACATCTAAGGGTTCTAAAGGAGGTGGCTGCAGAGATAGTGGATGCATTGGTTGTGATATTCCAAAATGCCCGAGATTCTAGAACGGTCCCAGCCGATTGGAAGGTAGTAAATGTAGCCCTGCTATTTAAGGAGGGAGAGAGAAAACAAGGAACTACAGGCCAGTTAGCCTGACATCAGTCGTCAGGAAAATGCTGGAATCCATTGTTAAGGAAGTGGTAACAGGGCACTTAGAAAATCATAACATGATTAGGCAGAGTCAACATGGTTTTATGAAAGGGAAATCGTGTTTCACGAATTTATTAGCGTTTTTGAGGATGTAACTAGTAGGGTAGATAAATGGGAACCAGTGGATGTAGCATATTTGGATTTTCAAAAGGTATTCGATAAAGTGCCACATAAAAGGTTGCTATGCAAGATAAGGGCTCATGGGGTTGGGGGTAATATAGTAACATGGATAAATTGGTTAACGGACAGAAAACAGAGAGTAGCGAGAGACCGGTGCTTGGGCCCCAGCTATTCACAATCTATATCAATGATTTGGATGAGGGGACTAAATGTAACATTTTCAAATTTGCTGATGATACAAAGCTAGGTGTCAGTGTCAGTTGTGAAGAGGATGTGAAGAGGCTTCAACGGGATCTCGACAGGCTCAGTGAGTGGGTGAGAACATGGCAAATGGAATATAAGGTGGATAAATGTGAAGTTATCCACTTTAGTAGAAAAACCTGAAAGGCAGAGTATTTCCTAAATGGTGAAAGATTGGGGAATGCAGATGCTCAAGGGATCTGGGTGTCCTCATACATGAGTCACTGAAAGTGAATGTGCAGGTGCAGCAAGCCATTAGGAAGGCAAATAGTATGCTGGCCTTCATTACAAGAGGATTTGAGTACAGGAGTAAAGAAGTCTTATTCCAATTATATAGGGCCTTGGTGAGACCACACCTGGAGTACTGTGTACAATTTTGGTCTCCTTACCTAAGGAAGGATATACTTGCCATAGAGGGAGTGCAACGAAGGTTCACGAGATTGATTCCTGGGATGGCGGGACTGTCGTATGAGAAGAGATTGAGTAAACTAGGCCTGTATTCTCTTGAATTCAGAAGAATGAGAGAGGATCTCGTTGAAGCATACAAAATTAGTACAGGGCTTGATAGGGTGGATGCTGGGAGAATATTTCCCTTGGCTGGGGAGTCTGGGGACTGAGATGAGAAGAAATTTCTTCACTCAGAGGGTGGTGAATCTTTGGAATTCTCTACCCCAGGGGGCTGTGGAGGCTCAGTCATTGGGTATATTCAAAACAGAAGTCGATAGATTTCTGACTAGTAAAGGCATCAAGGGATATGACGATAGGGCCGGTGAATGGAGTTGAGGCAGAAGATCAGCCATGATCTCATTGAATGGTGGAGCAGGCTCGAAGGACCGAATGGCCTACTCCTGCTCTTATTTCTTATGTTCTTATAAATGGGTCTTTTTCAGGTTGGCAGGTTGTAACCAGTGGGGTGCCGCAAAGATCAGTGTTGGACCTCAACTATTTACTATCTATATTAATGACCTAGAAGAAAGGACTGAGTGCAATGTATCCAAGTTTGCTGACGATGCAAATCTAGGTGGGAAAGTAAGCTGTGAGGAGAACACAAAGAGCCTGCAAAGGGACATAGATAGACTAAGTGAGTGGGCAGTAAGGTGGCAGATGGAGTATAATGTAGAGAAATGTGAGGTTATTCACTTTGGTAGGAAGAATAGAAAAACAGAATATTTTTTAAATGGTGAGAAACTATTAAATGTTGATGATCAGAGAGATTTAGGTGTCCTCGTACAAGAAACACAAAGTTAGTATGCAGGTATAGCAAGCAATTAGGAAGGCAAATGGCTTGTTGGCCTTTATTGCAAGGAGTTGGAGTATAAGATAAAGAAGTCTTACTACAATTGTATAGGGTTTGGGTGAGACCACACCTGGAGTACTGTGCACAGTTTTGGTCTCCTTATCTAAGGAAGGATATACTTGCCTTGGAGGCAGTGCAATGAAGGTTCACTAGATTGATTCCTGGGATGAGAGGGCTGTCCTAGGATGAGAGATTGAGTAGATTGGGCCGATACTCTCTGGAGTTTAGAAGAATGAGAGGTGATCACATTGAAACATATAAGATTCTGAGGGGGATTGACAGCGTAGATGCTGAGATTGTTTCCCCATAGCTGGAGTGCCTAGAACTAGGGGGCATAGTCTCAGGATAAGGGGTCAGCCATTTAAGACTGAGATGAGGAGGAATTTTTTCACTCAGACGGTTGTGAATCTTTGGAATTCTCTACCCCAGAGGGCTGTGGATGCTGAGTCTTTGAGTATATTCAAGGCTGTGTTCGATAGATTTTTGGACTCTAAGGGAATCAAGGGATGTGGGGATCAGGCGGGAAAGTAGAGTTGAGGTTGAAGATCAACCATGATCTTATTGAATGGCGGAGCAGGCTCAGGGGCCGTATGGCCGACTCTTGCTCCTAATTCTTATATTCATCATCTTACAAACCTAAATCAGATCTCCCCTAAGTCTACGCTTCTCTAAAGTGTACAGTCCCAACTCTTTTAGCCTATCTTGATAAATAGGATGCTTTAGGCTGGGAATTAGTCTAGTGGTCCTCCTCTGCACCCTTTCCAAAGCCTCAATATCACCCATCATGTGAGGAGACCAAAACTGGACACAGTCTCCAAGTGCAGCCTGACTAAGGTTTTGTACAAGGACAAAACAGTCTGCCTCGTCTTATAATAAATTGTCCTATGGATGCACCCCAACACCCTATTTGCTCTAGCTATCGCTTCATGCATTGCTCATGTACCTTTAGAGATCTAGGCACTAGAATGCCCAGATGTCTTTTTTTCTCCGTCTTCCTTAATGCTTTACCCTAAAGAGTGTATGAATGAAGAGCATTCGTTCTGCCCACATGCATAACGCTGCACTTATCCAAATTAAACATCATTTACCAGTCATGAGCCCAATCTCCCTACACATTAAGATCCACCTGAAGCAGTCGAGCATTGTCTACAGTCCAAACATGCACATAGATCCCAGTATCGTTGGCAAATTTGTATGGTTCATATGCTGTAAAGAACCAAGCTGAATATAGAAAGTACAGAGGAGATCTAAAAAAGGTCATAAGAGGGGCAAAGAGCGAGTCTGAGAATAGATTAGCGGCTAAAATAAAAGGGAACCAAAAAGTTTTTATAAACATATAAATAGTAAAAGGGTAGTCAAAGGAGGGGTGGGGCTGCTTAGTGACAAAAAACAAGATCTTCTTGTGCAGGCAGAGGGCATGGCTGAGGTACTAAATGAGTACTTTGCATCTGTCTTCACTAGAGAAGAGGATGTTGCCAATGTCACAGTAAAGGAGGCAGTAGTGATATTGGATAGGATAAAAATAGATAAAAAGCAGGTACTTAAAAGGATGGCAATCCTCAAAGTAGAAACGTCACCCGGTCTGGATAGAATGCATCCTAGGTTACTGAGGGAAGTAATGGTGGAAATTGTGGAGGCTTTGGCCACAATCTTCCAATCCTCATTAGATATCGGGGTTGGTGCCAGAGGACTGGAGGATTGCAAATGTTACACCCCTGTTCAAAAAAAGGGAAAGAAATAAACCTGGCAACTATAGGCCCGTCAGCCTAACGTTGGTAGTGGGGAAACTTTTAGAGACAATAATCCGAGACGAAATTAATTGGCATTTGGAAAAGTATGGGCTAAAAATGAAAGTCAGCACAGATTTGTTAAAGGCAAATCGCATTTGACTAACATGATTGAGTACTTTGATGAAGTAAGAGAGAGGGTTGATGAGGGTAGTGCAGTTGATGTAGTGTATATGGACTTTCAAAAAGCATTTGATGAAGTAACACATAATAAACTTGTCAGCAAAACTAAAGCTCATGCGATTAAACGGACATTGGCAGCATGGATACAAAATTGGCTAAGGGTCAGAAAGCAGAGTATTGGTGAATATACAGTGGTGTCCCCTAGTGGTCAGTATTGGGACCACTGGTCTTTTTGATATATATTAATGACCTGGACTTGGGTATACAGGGCATCATTTCAAAGTTTGCAGATGATACAAAACTTGCAAATGTAGTAAACAATGAAAAGGATAGTAAAAGACTTCAGGAGGACATGGGGCAAAAATTGGGTCACGCCCCCTTTGGGGCGCTAACTTCACCAGGGCGCTACTTTTAGTGCCCCGAAAAAGTTAGCGCCCCCACGCCCGAAATTCGATGGTAGCGCCCCAAGCAGAAGGTGGGCCACTACTGGAAGTGCTCCCTCTCCCTCTTGGGGCGCTCCAGCCCAATATTGTGGCACTGTGAGCCACAGCGTCACGTGTGTCGGAAGTAGCACCACGGTACTGCAGGCCATCCTCCCCTTATTAAAGGGGAGGGGCCTAGCGCAGCACAAACCAGAGCCCTGCTGGACCACCGGGGAGCGGGGTGCCGGCAAAAGAGCCCGGCACTCAAGAGGCGTGTCAGGCTGCCCAATCATGGCCGGCACCCAACGGGGGGAGGACAGAGGGGGCAGGTGCGGCCAGCAAAAAAAGTGGCCGCCCAGCACCTCCCCTTTAAATATTGCCACCCCAGCCGCACATATGCCCGCCTGACCCTGTCGGACATAGCGTCCGGCGGTTCGACCGAAGTTTGCAGCCGAAGCGCGAGCGGGTCGCTGTGCACGGCTATGACGTCATTGGCAGAGGCGCAGCGCCGTGGGGCACTACTGGCTACTGTCGCCGCTAACCTCCCGCTGAATTTCACGGGAGGCTTTAGTGGCGCCATGCCCAGGCGCTAGTTGCTTTGCGCCCTGTTAGCACCCCCTTAGGGTGCTAACGGGAGGCGCAAAGCAACTGAATTTTGCCCCCATAGATTGGTGAAATGGGCAGACACATGGCAGATGAAATTTAACGCGGGGAAGTATGAAATTATACATTTTGGTAGGAAGAATGAGGAGAGGCAATTTGAACTAAATGGTACAAGTTTACAGGGGGTGCAGGAACAGAGAGCCCTGGGGGTGTACGTACACAAGTCTTTGAAGGTGGCAGGACAGGTTGAGAAGGGTGTTAAAAAAGCATATGGAATCCTTGACTTTATTAATAGAGGCATAGAGTACAAAAGCAAGGAAGTTATGCTAAACCTTTATAAAACACTGGTTATGCCTCAACTGCAGCATTGTGTCCAATTCTGGGCACCACACTTTAGGAAGGATGTCAGGGCCTTAGCGAGGGTGCAGAAGAGATTTACTAGAATGGTACCAGGGATGCGGGACTTCAGTTATGTGGAGAGACTGGAGAAGCTGGGGTTGTCCTCCTTAGAGCAGAGAAGGTTAAAAGATTTAATAGAGGTGTTCAAAATCATAACAGTTTGGATAAAATAAATAAGGAGAAACTATTTCCAGTGACAGAAGGGTCGATAACCAGAGGGCACAGATTTAAGGTGATTGGCAAAATAACCAGAAGTGACATGAGGGTATAGTTTTTTACGCAGCGAGTTGTTGTGATCTGGAATGTTCTGCCTGAAAGGGCAGTGGAAACAGATCCAGAAACAGATTAATAACATTCAAAAGGGAATTGGATAAATACTTGAAGGGAAAAAATTTACAGGGCTATGGGGAAAAAGCAGGGGAGTGGGATGAATTGAATAGCTTTATCAAAGATTTGGCACAGGCTCGACGGACTGAGTTGCCTCCTTCTGTGCTGTATCATTCTATGATTCTATGAGCTGGTACTCTTAATTTAACCATTTTAGCCCCAGTATGATTCTGGTGAATCTGCACTGCTCCCCCTCCAAGGCCAATATATCCTTCCTGCAATGCGGTGCCCAGAACTGAAGGCAGTGCTCCAGATGGGGTCTAACTCTGTACAGCTGTAACAGAACTTCCTCCCCTTTGTATTCAAGCTCCCTGAGATAAAGGCCAACATTCCATTAGCCTTTTAAATTATTTTTTGCACCTGTCCACTAGCTTTTAGTGATTTCTATGCTTGGACCCCCAAATCTCTCTGCTGCTTCTCCACAGTCCCTAGCTTCTCGCCATTTAGAAAATACTCTGATCTATCCTACTTATGTCCATAGTGAATGACCTCATGCTTCCCCACATTGAAATCCATCTGCCACAGTTTTGCCCCCTCACTTAATCTGTCAATGTCTCTTTACAGTTTCTGCTCCCATCCACACTATTTACTGTACCACCTAACTTAGTGTCATCAGCAAACATTGGATATTTGGCTCTCTATTCCTTCATCTAAACCATTTATAAATATAGTGAAAAGCTGTGGCCCCAGTACACATCCCTGGGGGACACCACTAGTCACATCCTGCAATTTGAGTACATGCCCATTATCCCAACTCTCTGTCTCCTCCCTCCCAGCCAATATCCAACTAAGGCAATAGCTTGCCTCCAATTCTATGTGCTCTTATTTTAGTTAACAGTCTCTTATGTGGAACCTTGTCGGCTGCCTTCTGGAAGACCATATAAATAACATCAATAGACACTCCCTTATCTACCATGTTAGGGACCTCCTCAAAAAAATAACTAGCTTCGTAAGACATGATTTGCCCTTCAGAAGTCCATGCTGGCTCTCTCTGATCAGCTCATATTTGTCCAAATGCTCAGTCACCCTCTCCCTAATGACTCTAGTAATGTCCCCACATCTGACATTAGACTAATAGGCCCATAACATTCAGGTTTATCTCTGCTTCCATTCTTAAATAATGGAGTGACATTAACAGGTTTCCAATCCAAGGGCACAATTCCTGAATTGAGAGTTTTGGAAGATCATCAACAATTTCTTCACCTACTTCTTTTAATACCTTGGGGTGGAAACCATGGGGTCCTGGAGATTTGTCAAACTTCAATCTCATTAATTTCTCCATCACCATTTTTTTTACTTATACTGAATAGAGTTAGTTCCTCCCCACGATTTCTTTTTCTTTTTCCCTGTATCTCTGGTATTTTCTCCACATCCTCAACTGTGAAGACTGATACAACATACAGTTACTATTTAGTAGGCCTGGCACTCCTGATTTCCAACTGCACTATATTATTAATAGAGTAGAATAATATGCGGTGTTTGTGATAATGGGGTAATGTAATACAGTGTAGATTATAATGGGATAGTGTGATACAGTGTAGATTATAATGGGATAGCGTGATACAGTGTAGATTATAATGGGATAGTGTGATACAGTGTAGATTATAATGAGATACTGTGATACAGTGTAGATTATAATGGGATAGAGTGATATAGTGTATATTATAATACGATAGTGTGATACAGTGTAGATTATACTGGGATAGTAAGATACAGTGTAGATTATAATGAGATAGTGTGATACAGTGTAGATTATAATGGGATACTGTGATACAGTGTAGATTATAATGGGATAGCGTGATACAGTGTAGATTATAATGGGATAGTGTGATACAGTGTAGATTATAATGGGATCGCGTGATACAGTGTAGATTATAATGAGATACTGTGATACAGTGTAGATTATAATGGGATAGAGTGATATAGTGTATATTATAATGGGATAGTGTGATACAGTGTAGATTATACTGGTATAATAAGATACAGTGTAGGTTATAATGAGCTAGTGTGATACAGGGTAGATTAAAATGAGATAGTGTGATACAGTGTAGATTATACTGCGATAGTGTGATACAGTGTAGATTATAATGGGATAGTGTGATACAGTGTAGATTATAATGAGATAGTGTGATACAGTGTAGATTATAATGAGCTAGTGAGATACAGTGTAGATTATAATGAGATAGTGTGACACAGTGTAGATTTTAATGGGATAGTATGATACACTATCTATATATATAAAACAGTATGGCCTAGAAATTCAGTATAGCCACTTTTGGGGCGGTAAAGTCGGGCGGCCGCTAAAGTTTGCGCCCGGCGAAAAGTCGAGCCCCCTTCGCCGATATTCAATCGCATCGCCCTAAGAGGTTGCTGCTGCGCTAAAACAGGCGATGCACAACTATCATTAGGCGCTAAGCCGGCGGCCCGGGGCGAAACCCCGGAAGTCGGGCGCAGGGCAGGTGCGGCGAGCTGCTGATTGACGGCAGACACTCTGGCGCCGGTGAGCTCTTAAAGGGGAAGGGTGCATTTGTGTTTTTGAATGGCCGACATTAGTTTGTTATGTGGTACGGTCCTCCTCCTCCTCCTCCTCCTCCTCCTCCTCCTGCTGTGTTGAGCCAAACCAGAAGATCCGTCTCTCACAAAAAGGAGTGTTGCAACACGGCTGCCGTTTCTAGTGCAGGGGAAGTGCCCTTTAATTTGCACTCCCCGTGGCCCACATCGGCTGAGCAACGTTCCACTCAACAGTCATTAGGGCCGCCCGGTGCACAATGGGCTGGCGCGGCTGAAGATCCGGTTTGGGGCGCACAAAGGGCGTTGCACGAGGAAATGACGTCATGATCTGCACGCGCAGCTGAGCGCGCGCAAAGACTTTGCGCCGGCGCTAAATGTCTACTGAAGTTGGGGAGAGGCGCAGATCGCGCTGCGCCCGGGCGCTAAGCACCCAGCGCGCGACATCTACTCCTCCTAAGGCGCTAACGGCTGGCGCAACCAACTGAATTTCTAGCCCTATGTCTCTCTGTCTCTCTGTCTGTCTGTCCGGCTATACAATCAAAAGTTGGAGCGTACCTACACATGTGTTATATCAAAAGAAAGCTCATCATTAGGGGACTCTTGTAGGCATATTTACTTTTTGGTCGGACAAAAATTGTTCGCACATTATACAAAAAACCTTCAAAATTCCACTCATTATCCACTCATTAGCATTGATTGACGTCAAGGTCGACCAGTCCTGTGCCGCCATGATTGACCAATCCTACAGTTCAGTCACTTGATGGTTGACCAATCTGTGTGTGTGTGGGTGGGACTAATTGTTTTCATCTCAGGGATCTGTCAGCCAGTATACAGCAGCCAGGGCACCTAAAAACTTAGGTAATCCTGGTCAGTTTCTTTTTTTTTAAAAATAAGATTTACCAAAAATGTTTTATAAGTACGTTAACTTCATCTTTGAAGGTATTAAAAGCTAGAAATGTTTAGGTTAAAAAACAGTGCAAAATGGGCCTAGGCTTCTCCAACTGCCGACAGCCCAAATCCAGTCCCAGGCTCCCGGCCCACACATCCACCAGGCCCAAAAAAGCCCTGGAAGCTGCCGACAACCCAAATCCAGCCCCAGGCTCCCAGCCCACACATCTGCCAGCCCCAAAATTGCCCTGCAATGCGGGGCTCCCCTGCTAGTAGATTATTATGGGATAGTGTGATACAGTGTAGATTATACTGGGATAGTGTGATAAAGTGTAGATTATAATGGGATAGTGTGATACAGTGTAGATTATAATGAGATAGTGTGATGCAGTGTAGATTATAATCAGATAGTGTGACACAGTGTAGATGAAAATGAGATAGTGTGATACAGTGTAGATTATAATGGGTTAGTTTGATACAGTGTAGAATGTAATGAGATAGTGCAATACAGTGTCGATTATAATGAGATAGTGTGATACAGTGTAGATTATAATGAGATAGTGTGATACAGTGTAGATTAAAATGAGATAGTGTGATACACTGTAGATTATAATGGGATTGTGTGATACAGTGTAGGTTATAAAGAGATAGTGTGATACAGTGTAGATTATAATGGGATAGTGTGATACAGTGTTGATGATAATGGGATAATGTGATACAGTGCAGATTATAATGGGATATTGTGATACAGTGAAGATTATAAAGGGTTAGTGAGATACAGTGTAGATTATAATGGGATAGTGTGATACAGTGTAGATTATCATCAGATAGTGTGATACAGTGTAGGTTATAATTAGATAGTGTGATACAGTGTAGATTATAATGAGATAGTGTGATACAGTGTAGATTATAATGAGATAGTGTGATACACCAGATTATAATGGGATAGTGTGATACAGTGTAGATTATACTGGGATAGTGTGATACAGTATAGATTATAATGGAATAGTGTGATACAGTGTAGATTATACTGGGATAGTGTTATAAAATGTAGATTATAATGGGATAGTGTGATACAGTGTAGATTATAATCAGATACTGTGACACAGTGTAGATTATAATGAGATAGTGTGATACAGTGTAGATTATAATGGGATAGTGTGATACAGTGTAGATTATCATCAGATAGTGTGATACAGTGTAGGTTATAATTAGATAGTGTGATAGAGTGTAGATTATAATGAGATAGTGTGATACAGTGTAGATGATAATGGGATAGTGTGATACAGTGTAGATTAAAATGGGATAGTGTGATACAGTGTAGATTATACTGCAATAGTAAGATACAGTGTAGATTATAATGAGATAGTGTGATACAGTATAGATTATAATGGGATAGTGTGATACAGTGTAGATTATACTGGGATAGTGTGATAAAGTGTAGATTATAATGGGATAGTGTGATACAGTGTAGATTATACTGCGATAGTGTGATACAGTGTAGATTATAATGGGATAGTGTGATACAGTGTAGATTATAATGAGATAGTGTGATACAGTGTAGATTTTAATGGGAAAGTGTGATACAGTATAGATTATAATGGGATAGTGTGATACAGTGTAGATTATACTGGGATAGTGAGATACAGTGTAGAATGTTATGCGATAGTGTGATACAGTGTAGATTATAATGGGATAGGGTGACAAAGTGTAGGTTATAATGGGATAGTGTGATACAGTGTTGATTATAATGGGATATGTGATAAAGTGTAGATTTTAAAGGGTTAGTGAGATACAGTGTAGATTATAATGGGATAGTGTGATACAGTGTACATTATCATCAGATAGTGTCATACAGTGTAGGTTATAATTAGATAGTGTGATACAGTGTAGATTATAATGAGATAGTGTGATACAGTGTAGGTTATAATGGGATAGTGTGATACAGTGTAGCTTATAATGGGATTGTGTGACACAGTGCAGATTATAATGGGATAATGTGATACAGTGTAGATTATACTGGAATAGTGTGATACAGTGTAGATTTTAATGAGATAGTGTAATGCAGTGTAGATTATAATGAGAGAGCGTGATACAATGTAGAATATACTGAGATAGTGTGATACAGAGTACATTATAATGCAATAGTGTAATACAGTGTAGATTATACTGAGATAGTGTGACACTGTTTAGATTATAATGAGATACTGTGATACAGTGTAGACTATAATAGAATAGTGTGATGTAGAGTAGATTATACTGGGATAGTGTGATACAGTGTAGATTGTAATGAGATAGTGTGATACAGATTAGATTATAATGAGATAGTGTGATACAGTGTAGATTTTAATGAGATAGTGTGATACACTGTAGATTATACTGGAATAGTGTGATACAATGTAGATAGTAATGAGATAGTGTGATAAAGTGTAGATTATACTGGATAGTGTGATACAGTGTAGATTAAAATGGATTAGTGTGATACAGTGTAGATTATAAGGCGTTAGTGAGATACAGTGTAGATTATAATGGGATGGTGTGATAGAGTGTAGATTATCATCAGATAATATTATACAGTGTAGGTTATATTTAGATAGAGTGATACAGTTTAGATTATAATGAGATAGTGTGCTACAGTGTAGATTATAATGGGATAGTGTGATACAGTGTAGATTATAATGGGATAGTGTGCTACAGTGTAGATTATAATGGGATCATGTGACACAGTGTAGATTACACTGGGATAGTGTGATACAGTGTAGATTATAAAGGGATAGTGAGATACAGTGTAGATTATAATGATATAGTGTGATATTGTGTACATTATCATCAGATAGTGTGATATAGTGCAGGTTATAATTAGATAGTGTGATACAGTGTAGATTATAATGGGATAGTGTGATACAGTGTAGATTATAATGGGATAGTGTGATACAGTGTAGATTATAATGGGATTGTGTGATACAGTGTAGATTATAATGTGATAGTGTGATACAATGTAGATTATAATGGGATTGTGTGAAACAGTGTAGATTATAATGTGATAGTGTGATACAGTGTTGATTATAATGTGATAGTGTGATACAGGGTAGATTATAATGGGATAGTGTGACAAAGTGTAGATTATAATGGGATAGTGTGATACAGTGTTGATTATAATGGGATAGTGTGATACAGTGTAGATTATAATGGGATATTGTGATACAGTGTAGATTATAAAGGGTTAGTGAGATACAGTGTAGTTTATAATGGGATAGTGTGATATAGTGTACATTATCATCAGATAGTGTGATACAGTGTAGGTTATAATTAGATAGTGTGATTCAGTGTAGATTATAATGAAATAGTGTGATACAGTGTAGATTACAATGGGATAGTGTGACATAGTGTAGATTATAGTGGGATAGTGTGATACAGTATTGATTATAATGGGATAGTGTGATACAGTGTAGATTATAATGGGATAGTTTGATACAGTTTAGATTATAATTAGATAGTGTGATACAGTGTAGATTATAATGGGATAGTGTGATTCAGTGTAGATTATAATGAGACAGTGAGACACAGTGCAGATTATAATGGGATAATGTGATACAGTGTAGATTATACTGGAATAGTGTGATACAGTGTAGATTTTAATGAGATAGTGTGATACAGTGTAGATTATAATGAGATAGTGTGACACAGTGTAGATTATAATGAGAGAGCGTGATACAATGTAGAATATATTGAGATAGTGTGGTACAGAGTACATTATAATGCAATAGTGTAATACAGTGTAGATTATACTGAGATAGTGTGATACTGTTTAGATTATAAAGAGATACTGTGATACAGTGTAGATTATAATAGAATAGTGTGATATAGAGTAGATTATACTGGGATAGTGTGATACAGTGTAGATTATAATGAGATAGTGTGATACAGATTAGATTATAATGAGATAGTGTGATACAGTGTAGATTATGATGAGATAGTGCGATACAGTGTAGATTTTAATGAGATAGTGAGATACCCTGTAGATTATACTGGAATAGTGTGATACAATGTAGATAATAATGAGATAGTGTGATTAAGTGTAGATTATACTGGATAGTGTGATACAGTGTAGATTAAAATGGATTAGTGTGATACAGTGTAGATTATAAAGCGTTAGTGAGATACAGTGTAGATTATAATGGGATAGTGTGATAGAGTGTAGATTATCATCAGATAATATTATACAGTGCAGGTTATATTTAGATAGTGTGATACAGTGTAGATTATAATGAGATAGTGTGCTACAGTGTAGATTATAATGGGATACTGTGATACAGTGTAGATTATAATGGGATAGTGTGCTACAGTGTAGATTATAATGGGATAGTGTGATACAGTGTAGATTACACTGGGATAGTGTGATACAGTGTAGATTATAATGGGATATTGTGATACAGTGTAGATTATAAAGGGTTAGAGAGATACAGTGTAGATTATAATGTGATAGTGTGATATAGTGTACATTATCATCAGATAGTCTGATATAGTGTAGGTTATAATTAGATTGTGTGATACAGTGTAGATTATAATGAGATAGTGTGATACAGTGTAGATTATAATGTGATAGTGTGATACAGTGTTGATTATAATGTGATAGTGTGATACAGTGTAGATTATAATGGGATAGTGTGACAAAGTGTAGATTATAATGGGATAGTGTGATACAGTGTTGATTATAATGGGATAGTGTGATACAGTGTAGATTATAATGGGATATTGTGATACAGTGTAGATAATAAAGGGTTAGTGAGATACAGTGTAGATTATAATGGGATAGTGTGATATAGTGTAAATTATCATCAGATAGTGTGATACAGTGTAGGTTATAATTAGATAGTGTGATTCAGTGTAGATTATAATGAGATAGTGTGATACAGTATTGATTATAATGGGATAGTGTGATACAGTGTAGATTATAATGGGATAGTTTGATACAGTGTAGATTATAATGAGACAGTGTGACACAGTGCAGATTATAATGGGATCATGTGATACAGTGTAGATTATACTGGAATAGTGTGATAGAGTGTAGATTTTAATGAAATAGTGTGATACAGTGTAGATTATAATGAGATAGTGTGATACAGTGTAGATTATAATGAGAGAGAGTGATACAATGTAGAATATACAGAGATAGTGTGATACAGAGTACATTATAATGCAATAGTGTAATACAGTGTAGATTATACTGGGATAGTGTGATACAGATTAGATTATAATGAGATAGTGTGATACAGTGTAGATTATAATGAGATAGTGTGATACAGAGTAGATTATACTGAGATAGTGTGATACAGTGTAGATTATAATGAGATAGTGTGATACAGAGTAGATTATACTGAGATAGTGTGATACAGTGTAGATTATAATGAGATAGTGTGATGCAGTATAGATTATAATGAGATAGTGTGATACAGCGTAGATTATCATGGCATAGTGTGATACAGTGTAGATTATAATGGGATAGTGTGATACAGTGTAGATTATAATGGCAGAGTATTATATTGTGTCGATTACAATGGGATAGTGTGATATAGAGTGGATTATACTGGGATAGCGTGATATAGTGTAGATTGTAATGAGATAGTGTGATACAGTTTCGATTATAATGAGATAGTGTGATACAGTGTAGATTATAATGATATAGCATGATGCAGTGCAGATTATAATGGGATAGTGTGACAACGTGTAGATTATAATGGGATAGTGTGATACAGTGTTGATTATAATGGGATATTGTGACACAGTGTAGATTATAATGGGATAGTTTGATACAGTGTCGATTATAATTAGATAGTGTGATACAGTGTAGATTATAATGGGATAGTGTGATTCAATGTAGATTATAATGAGATAGTGTGATCCAGTGTAGATTACAATGATATAGTATGATGCAGTGCAGATTATAATGGGATAGTGTGACAAAGTGTAGATTATCATGGGATTGTGTGATGCAGTGTTGATTATAATGGGATATTGTGATACAGTGTAGATTATAATGGGATAGTTTGATACAGTGTAGATTATTATTAGATAGTGTGATACAGTTTAGATTATAATGGGATAGTGTGATTCAGTGTAGATTATATTGAGATAGTGTGACACAGTGCAGATTATAATGGGTTAATGTGATACAGTGTAGATTATACTGGAATAGTGTGATACAGTGTAGGTTTTAATGAGATAGTGTGATACAGTGTTGATTATAATGGGATATTGTGATACAGTGTAGATTATAATGGGATAGTTTGATACAGTGTAGATTATAATTAGATAGTGTGATACAGTGTAGATTATAATGGGATAGTGTGATCCAGTGTCGATTATAATGAGATAGTGTGATACAGTGTAGATTACAATAGGATAGTGTGATACAGTGTAGATTTTAATGAGATAGTGTGATACAGTGTAGATTATAATTAGATAGTGTGATACAGTATAGATTACAATGGGATATTGTGATACAGTGTAGATTATAATGGGATAGTGTGATACGGTGTAGAATATACTGAGATAGTCTGATACAGTGTAGATTATAATGCAATAGTGTAATACAGTGTAGATTATACTGAGATCGTGTGATACAGTGTAGATTATAATGAGATTGTGTGATACAGTGCAGATTATAATGGGATAGTGTGATACAGTGTAGATTATATTGAGATAGTGTGATACAGCATAGATTCTAATGAGATAGTGTGATACAGTGTAGATTACTCTGAGATAGTGTGATACAGTGTAGATTATAATGAGATAGTGTGCTACAGTGTAGATTATACTGAGATAGTGTGGTACTGTGTAGATTATAATGAGATATTGAGATACAGTGTAGATTTTAATAGAGTAGTGTGATAAAGTGTAGATTATAATGGGATAGTGTGATGCAGTATAGATTATAATGGGATAGCGTGATACAGTGTAGATTATATTGGGATAGTGTGATACAGTGTAGATTATAATGGCATACTGTTATACTGTGTAGATTACAAAGGGATAGTGTGATATCGAGTCGATTATAATGAGATAGTGTGATACATTGTAGATTTTAATGAGATAGTGTGATACATTGTAGATTATACTGGAATAGTGTGATACACTGTAGATAATAATGAGATAGTGTGATAAAGTGTAGATTATAATGGGATAGTCTGATACAGTGTAGATTGAAATGGATTAGTGTGATACAGAGTAGATTATACTGGGATAGTGTGATACAATGTAGGTTATAATGAGATATTGTGATACAGTGTAGATTATAAAGGGTTAGTGAGATACAGTGTAGATTATAATGGGATAGTGTGATACAGTGTAGATTATCATCAGATAGTGTGATACAGTGTAGGTTATAATTAGATAGTGTGATACAGTGTAGATTAAAATGAGATAGTGTGATACAGTGTAGATTATAATGGGATAGTGTAATACAGTGTAGATTATAATTGGATAGTGTGATATAGTGTAGATTATAATGAGATAGTGTGATACAGGGTAGATTATAATGGGATAGAGTGATACAGTGTAGAGTTTAATGGGATAGCGTGATACAGTGTAGATTATACTGGGATAGCAAGAAACCGTGTAGATCATAATGAGATGGTGTGATACAGTGTAGATTATAATGAGATGGTGTGATACAGTGTAGATTATAATGAGATAGTGTGATACAGTGTAGATTATACTGAGATAGTGTGATACAGTGTAGATTATAATGAGATAGTGTGATACAATGTAGATTATAATGAGACAGTGTGATACAGTATAGAATATAATGGGATTGTGTCATACAGTGTATATTGTAATGAGATAGTTTGATACAGTGCAGATTATTATGTGATAGTGTGATATAGTATAGATTATAATTGGATAGTGTGATAGAGTGTAGATTATACTGGGATAGCATTAAACTGTGTAGATTATAATTGGATAGTGTGATACAGTGTAGATTATAATGATAATAATAATAATAATAATAATCAACTTTATTGTCATTGTTAGTGCACAACTGCAGTACAACGAAATGTATGCTTGCGGCTCCCGAGAGTTTACATTTAGATTAAGACATTTAAACATTCAACATTCATTTGGCTTGTAATAACATTAACATAAACATAACCATAATAAAGTGCATTGGCAGATGTGCAGGCTTTAGAGCTTATATGCGGAGTTCAGTCGGATGACAGCCCTGGGAAAGAAGCTGTTCCTAAATCTGGTCGTTTGGGTGCAAAAACCATTTGTAGCATCTCCCAGATGGCAGGAGGGTGAACAGACTGTGGCTGGGGTGGGTAGGGTCTTAGATGATGGTCCGTGACCTCTGTAAACAGCGTTTCAGGTATATGTGCTCTATGGTTGGTAGCCGGGTGCCGGTAAAGGTAGACTATCCTTTATCCGAACTTCCGAAATCCGAAAACCACTAAAAACCGAAAGTTTTTTCGTTCAGCGTAAGTCGTGCGCACGACATGACCAGAGTGGCGCACGACTTATGCTGAGCAGGGCAGACGGTCACAGAGTTCCCTCCTGGGTAGGAGATTGCAGGCCGAGCCAGGCAGTGTGAAAGAGGTACCGGGAGAGTGAACCGAACAATACAGAGGCCCGTCCAATATTCTTTTCTCCCCCGCGACCGCTGACCCCCCGGCGACCACCACCCCCGAACCCCCGCCGAGCCCCCCGCCGAACCCGACCCCGCCCCCGACCCCCCACCGAATCCCCCGCCGACCCCGACCCCCCGCAGACCCCCACCCCGACGACCTCCGCGCCGACCCCGACCCCCCGCCGACCCCCACCCCGAACCCCCGCCGACCCCCCCGCCGACCCCCACCCCCCGCCGACCCCGACCCCAGAAAAATTTCCCAATACCTTCTGAAATCCAAAAAATTCCAAAAACCGAAACTTAGCTTTTCCCAAGATTTTCAGATAAAGGATAGTCTACCTGTAATGCGTTGGGCCGTTTTGACTACCCGCTGCAGGGCTTTCCGGTTATAGTAGATACAGCTGCCATACCATACTGTGATACAGTTCGTCAGGATGCTCTCTACTGAGCAGCGATAAAAGTTAGAGAGGATCAGGGGTGACAGGAGTGATGCAGTGTAGATTATAATGGAACAGTGTGATAGAGTGTAGATTATACTGAGATAGTGTGATACAGTGTAGATTATAATGAGATACTCTGACACAGTGTAGATTATAATGGAATCGTGTGATACAGTGTAGATTATAATGGGATAGTGTGATAAAGTGTAGATTATAATGGCATAGTGTTATACTGTGTAGATTACAATGGGATAGTGTGATATAGAGTAGATTATACTGGGATAGTGTGATATAGTGTAGATTGTAATGAGATAGAGTGATACAGTTTAGATTATAATGAGATAGTGTGATACAGTGTAGATTACAATGATATAGTATGATGCAGTGCAGATTATAATGGGATAGTCTGACAACGTATAGATTATAATGGGATAGTGTGATACAGTGTTGATTATAATGGGATATTGTGATACAATGTAGATTATAATGGGATAGTTTGGTACAGTGTAGATTATAATTAGATAGTGTGATACAGAGTAGATTATAATGGGATAGTGTGATTCAGTGTAGATTATAATGAGATAGTGTGATACAGTGTAGATTATAATGGGATAGTTTGATACTGTGTAGATTATAATTAGATAGTGTGATACAGAGTAGATTATAATGGGATAGTGTGATTCAGTGTAGATTATAATGAGATAGTGTGATACAGTGTAGATTATAATGATATAGTATGATGCAGTGCAGATTATAATGGGATAGTGTGATACAGTGTAGATTCTAATGGGATAGTTTGATACAGTTTAGATTATAATTAGATAGTGTGATACAGTGTAGATTATAATGGGATAGTGTAATTCAGTGTAGATTATAATGAGATAGTGTGATACCGTGTAGATTATAATGGGATAATGTGATACAGTGTAGATTGTAAAACGATGGTGTGATACAGTGTAGATTATATTGAGATAGTATTGTACCGAGCAGGTTATAATGGGATAGTGTGATGCAGTGTAGATTATAATGAGCTAATGTGTTACATTGAAGATTATAATGGGATAGTGTGATACAATGTAGATTAAAAGGAGATAATATGATACAGTGTAGATTATAATGGGATAGTGTGATACAGTTTAGATTTTAATGGGATAGTGTTATACTGTCTAGATTATAACGGGATAGTCTGATACTGTTTAGATTAAAATGGGATAGTGTTATACAGTATAGATTATAATGGGATAGTGTGATACATAATGAGATAGTGTGATACATTGTAGATTATAATGAGGTAATGTAGATCATAATGAGATAGTGTGATACACTGTAGATTATAATGAGATTATGTGACACAGTGTAGATTATAATGGGATAGTATGATACATTTTAGATTATAATGGGATAGTTTTATATTGTGTAGATTATAATGGGATAGTTTCATATAGTGTAGATTATAATGGGATAGTGTGATACAGTGTACATTATAATGGTATCGTGTGATGCAGTGTAGATTATAATGGGATAGTGTGATACACTGCAGATTATATTGAGATAGTGTGATACAGTGTAGATTTAAAAGGGAGAGTATGATACAGTGCAGATTATAATGAGATAGTGTGATCCAGTGTAGATAATAATGAGATAGTGTGATACAGTGTAGATTATAATGGGATAGAGTGATACAGTGCAGATTATGATGGGACAGTGTGATACATTGTAGATTATAATAGGATAGTGTAATACAGTGCAGATTATAATGGGATAGTGTGATACAGTGTAGATTATAATAGAATAGCTTGAAACAATGTAGATTATAATGGGATAGTGTGATACAGTGTAAATTTAAAAGGAATAGTATGATACAGTGTAGAATATAATGAGATATTGTGATACAGTGTAGATTATAATGAGGTACTGTGATACAGTGTAGATTATAATGGGATAGTGTGATAGTGTAGGTTAAAATGGGATGTTGTGATACAGTGCAGATTATACTGGGATAGTGTGATACAGTGTAGATTATAATGAGATAGTGTGATACAGTTTAGATGATAAACAGCTAGTGTGATACCATGTAGATATAATTAAATAGTGTGATACCATGTAGATTATAATGAGATAGTGTGATACAGTGTAGAATATAATGGGATTGTGTTATACAGTGTATATTATAATGGGATAGTGTGATATAGTGTAGATTATAATGAGATAGGTTGATACAGTTAGATTATAATGAGATAGTGTGATACAGTGTAGATTATACTGGGATGGCGTGATACAGTGTAGATTATAATGGGATAGTGTGATACAGTGTAGGTTATAATGGGATAGTGTGATACAGTGTAGATTATAATGGGATAGTGTCATACAGTGTAGATTATAATGTGATTGTGTGATACAGTGTCGAATGCAATGAAATAGTGTCATACCGTGTAGTTTATGATGAGATAGTGTGATACAGTGTAGATTTTAATGAGATAGTGTGATATACTGTAGATTACACTGGAATAGTGTGATACAATGCAGATATTAATGTGATACTGTGATATAGTGTAGATTATAAAGAGATAGTGTAATACAGTGTAAAATATAATGAGATAGTGTGATACAGTGTAGAATATACTGAGATAGTGTGATACAGTGTAGATTATAATGCGATAGTGTAATACAGTGTAGATTAGCCTGAGATAGTGTGATACAGTGTAGATTATAATGAGATAGTGTGATACAGAGTAGATTATAATGGGATAGTGTGATACAGTGTAGATTATATTGAGATAGTGTGATACAGCATAAATTCTTAATGAGATAATGTGATACAGTGTAGATTATTCTGAGATAGTGTGATACAGTGTAGAATATAATGGGATTGTGTCATACAGTGTATATTATAATGGGATAGTGTGATACAGTGCAGATTATTATGTGATAGTGTGATATAGTATAGATTATAATTGGATAGTGTGATAGAGTGTAGATTATAATGGGATAGCATTAAACTGTGTAGATTATAATTGGATAGTGTGACACAGTGTAGATTATAATGATAATAATAATAATAATAACAATCAACTTTATTGTCATTGTTAGTGCACAACTGCAGTACAACGAAATGTAGGCTTGCGGCTCCCGAGAGTGGACATTTAGATTAAGACATTTAAACATTCAAAATTCATTTGGCTTGCAATACATAAACATAAACATAACCAGAATAAAGTGCATTGGCAGATGTGCAGGCTTTAGAGCTTATATGCGGAGTTCAGTAGGATGACAGCCCTGGGAAAGAAGCTGTTCCTAAATCTGGTCGTTAGGGTGCAAAAACCATTTGTCGCGTCTCCCAGATGGCAGGAGTGTGAACAGACTGTGGGTGGGGTGGGTAGGGTCTTTGATGATGGTCCGTGACCTCCGTAAACAGCGTTTCTGGTATATGTGCTCTATGGTTGGTAGCCGGGTGCCGGTAATGCATTGGGCAGTTTTGACTACCCGCTGCAGGGCTTTCCGGTCATAGTAGCTCCAGCTGCCATACCATATTGTGATACAGTTAGTCAGGATTCTCTCTATTGTGCAGCGGTAAAAGTTAGAGAGGATCAGGGGTGACAGGTGTGATGCAGTGTAGATTATAATGGGATAGTGTGATACAGTGTAAATTATACTGAGATACTGTGATACAGTGTAGATTAAAATGGAATAGTGTGATAAAGTGTAGAATATAATGGGATGGTGTAATGCCGTGTAGATTATAATGGGATAGTGTGATACAGTGTAGATGATAATGGGATAGTGTGATACAGTGTAGTTTATCATGGGATACTGTTACACTCTTTAGATTATAATGGGATAATGTGATACAGTGTAGAATATAATGGGGTAGTGTCATACAGTGTACATTATAATCGGATGGTGTGATACAGTGTAGATTATCATCAGATAGTGTGATACAGTGTAGGTTATAATTAAATAGTGTGATACAGTGTAGATTAAAATGAGAGAGTGTGATACAGTGTAGATTATAATAGGATAGTGTGATACAGTGTAGAATATAATGGGATTGTGTGATACAGTGTAGATTATTATGAGGTACTGTGATACAGTGTAGATTATAATGGGATAGTGTCATACAGTGTAGATTATAATGGGATAGTTTCATACAGTGTAGATTATAATGAGATCGTGAGATACAGTGTCGATTGCAATGAAATAGTGTCATACCGTGTAGATTATGATGAGATAGTGTGATACAGTGTAGATTTTAATGAGATAGTGTGATATACTGTAGATTATACTGGAATAGTGTGATACAGTGCAGATTATTATGTGATAGTGTGATAAGGTATAGATTATAATTGGATATTGTGATAGAGTGTAGATAATAATTGGATAGCGATAAACTGTGTAGATTATAATGAGAAAGTGTGATACAGTGTAGATTATTATGTGATAGTGTGATATAGTGTAGATTATAATGAGATAGTTTGATACAGTGTAGGTTATAATGAGATAGTGTGATACACTGCAGATTATACTGGGATAGTGTGATACAGTGTTGATTATAATGGGATAGGGTGATACAGTGTAGATTATAATGAAATAGTGTGATAGTGTGTAGATTATAATGAGATAGTGTGATACAGTGTACATTATAATGGGATAATGTGATACAGTTTAGATTATAAAATGATGGTGTGATACAGTGTAGATTATATTGAGATAGTATTGTACTGTGCAGATTATAATGGGATAGTGTGATGCAGTGTAGATTATAATGAGCTAATGTGATACATTGAAGATTATAATGGGATAGTGTGATACAGTGTACATTAAAAGGAGATAATGTGATACAGTGTAGATTATAATGGGATAGTGTGATACAGTTTAGATTTTAATGGGATAGTGTTATACTGTCTAGATTATAACGGGATAGTCTGATACAGTTTAGATTAAAATGGGATAGTGTTATACAGTGTAGATTATAATGGGATAGTGTGATACATAATGAGATACTGTGATACAGTGTAGATTATAATGAGATTATGTGACACAGTGTAGATTATAATTGGATAGTGTGATACATTTTAGATTATATTGGGATAGTGTTATATTGTGTAGATTATAACAGGATTATATCATATAGTGTAGATTATAATGGGATAGTGTGATACAGTGTAGATTATAATGAGATAGTGTGATACAGTGTAGATTATAATGGGATAGTGTGATACAGTGTAGATTATAATTAGATAGTGTGATACAGTGTAAATTATCATCAGATAGTGTGATACAGTGTAGATTATCATCAGACAGTGTGATACAGTGTAGGTTATAATTAGATAGTGTGATACAGTGTAGATTATAATGAGATAGTATGATACAGTGTAGATTATAATGTGATAGAGTGATGCAGTTTAGATTATAATGAGATAGTGTGATACAGTGTAGATTATAATGCGATAGAGTGATACAGTTTAGATTATAATGGGATAGCGTGAGACAGTGTAGATTATACTGGGATAGTAAGAAACAGTGTAGATTATAATGGGATAGCGCGATACAGTGTAGATTATACTGGGATAGTAAGAAACAGTGTAGATTATAATGAGATAGTGTGATACAGTGTAGATTATAATGAGATAGTGTGATGCAGTGTAGATTATAATGAGATGATGTGATGCAGTGTAGATTATAATGAGATAGTTTGATACAGTGTAGATTAAAATGAGATAGTGTGATACAGTGTAGATTATAATGAGATAGTGTGACACAGTGTACAATGCAATGAGATAGTGTGATACAGTGGATTATAATGGGATAGTGTGATACAGTGTAGATTTTAATGAGATAGTGTGATACAGTGTAGGTTATAATGAGATAGTGTGATACAGTGTAAATTATACATAATGAGATAGTATGATACATTGTAGATTATAATGAGATAATGTGAGGGAGTTTAGATCATAATGAGATAGTGTGATACAGTGTAGATTATAATGAGATTATGTGACACAGCGTAGATTATAATGGGATAGTGTGACACATTTTAGATTATAATGGGATAGTGTTATATTGTGTAGATTATAATGGGATAGTATCATATAGTGTAGATTATAATGGGATAGTGTGATACAGTGTAGATTATAATAGGATAGTGTGATACAGTGTAGATTATAATGTGATAGTGTGATACAGTGTAGATTATAATAGGATAGTGTGATACAGTGTAGATTATAATAGGATAGTGTGATACAGTGTAGATTATAATGTGATAGTGTGATACAGTGTAAATTATCATCAGATAGTGTGATACAGTGTAGATTATCATCAGATAGTGTGATACAGTGTAGATTATAATGGGATAGAGTGATACGGTTTAGATTATAATGGGATAGCATGATACAGTGTAGATTATACTGGGATAGTAAGAAACAGTGTAGATTATAATGAGATAGTGTGATGCAGTGTCGATTAAACGGAGATAATGTGATACAGTGTAGATTATAATGGGATAGTGTGATACAGTTTAGATTTTAATGGGATAGTGTTATACTGTCTAGATTATAACGGGATGGTCTGATAAAGTTTAGATTATAATGGGATAGTGTTATACAGTGTAGATTATAATGGGGTAGTGTGATACATAATGAGATAGTGTGATACATTGTAGATTATAATGAGATAATGTGAGGGAGTGTAGATCATAATGAGATAGTGTGATACAGTGTAGATTATAATGAGATTATGTGATACAGTGTAGATTATAATGGGATAGTGTGATACATTTTAGATTATAATGGGATAGTGTTATATTGTGTAGATTATAACGAGATAGTATCATATAGTGTAGATTATCATGGGATAGTGTGAAGCAGTGTAAATTATAATGGGACAGTGTGATACAGGGCAGATTATAATGAGATAGTGTGGTCCAGTGTAGATAATAATGAGATAAGGTGATACAGTGTAGATTATAATGAGATAGAGTGATACAGTGTAGATTATAATGAGATAGTGTGATACAGTGTAGATTATAATGAGATAGTGTGATACAGTGTAGATTATAATAGGATAGTGTGATACAGTGCAGATTATAATGGGATAGTGTGATATAGTGTAGATTATAATAGGATAGTGTGATACAGTGCAGATTATAATGGGATAGTGTGATACAGTGTAAATTTAAAAGGGATAGTATGAAACAGTGTAGATTATAATGAGGTACTGTGATACAATGTAGAGTATAATGGGATAGTGTGATAGTGTAGGTTAAAATGGGATGTTGTGATACAGTGCAGATTATACTGGGATAGTGTGATACAGTGTAGATTATAATGAGATAGGGTGATACAGTTTAGATGATAAAGAGCTAGTGTGATACCATGTAGATAAAATTAGATAGTGTGATACAATGTAGATTATAATGAGATAGTGTAGAATATAATAGCATTGTGTCATACAGTGTATATTCAGTGTAGATTATTATGGGATGGTGTGAAACAGTGTAGAATATAATGGGATCGTGTCATACAGTGTAGATTATAATGGGATAGTGTGATACAGTGTAGATTATATTGAGATAGTGTGATACAGCATAGATTCTTAATGAGATAGTGTGATACAGTGTAGATTATACGGAGATAGTGTGATACAGTGTAGATTATAATGAGATTGTGTGATACAATGTAGATTATAATGAGATAGTGTGATACAGTGTAGAATATAATGGGAGTGTGTCATACAGTGTATAATATAATGAGATAGTGTGATACAGTGCAGATTATTATGTGATAGTGTGATATAGTATAGATTATAATTGGATAGTGTGATAGAGTGTAGATTATAATGGGATAGCGTTAAACTGTGTAGATTATAATGTGATAGTGTGATACAGTGTAGATTGTAATGATAATAATAATAATAATAATCAAATTTATTGTCATTGTTAGTGCACAACTGCAGTACAACGAAATGTAGGCTTGCGGCTCCCGAAAGTGTACATTTAGACTAAGACATTTAAACATTCAACATTCATTTGGCTTGTAATACATTAACATAAACATAACCATAATAAAGTGCATTGGCAGATGTGCAGGCTTTAGAGCTTATTTGTGGAGTTCAGTAGGATGACAGCCCTGGGAAAGAAGCTGTTCCTAAATCTGGTGGTTCGGGTGCAAAAACCATTTGTAGCATCTCCCAGATGGCAGGAGGGTGAACAGACTGTGGCTGGGGTGAGTAGGGTCTTTGATGATGGTCCATGATCTCCGTAAACAGCGTTTCTGGTATATGTGCTCTATGGTCAGTAGCCGGGTGCCGGTAATGCGTTGGGAAGTTTTGACTACCCGCTGCAGGGCTTTCCGGTCATAGTAGCTACAGCTGCCATACCATATTGTGATACAGTTAGTCAGGATGCTCTCTATTGTGCAGCGGTAAAAGTTAGAGAGGATCAGGGGTGACAGGTGTGATGCAGTGTAGATTATAATGGGATAGTGTGATACAGTGTAGATTATACTGAGATAGTGTGATACAGTGTAGATTATAATGTGATAGTGTGATACAGTGTAGATTATACTGAGATTGTCTGATACAGTGTAGATTATAATGAGATACTGTGATACATTGTAGATTATAATGGAGTAGTGTGATAAAGTGTAGAATATAATGGGATAGTGTGATGCCGTGTAGATTATAATGGGATAGTGTGATACAGTGTAGATTATAATGGGATAGTGTGATACAGTGTAGTTTATAATGGGATAGTGTTACACTGTTTAGATTGTAATAGGATAGTGTGATACAGTGTAGAATATAATGGGGTAGTGTCATACAGTGTACATTATAATGGGATGATGTGATACAGTGTAGATTAAAAGGAGATAATGTGATACAGTGTAGATTATAATGGGATAGTGTGATACAGTTTAGATTTTAATGGGATAGTGTTATACTGTCTAGATTATAATGGGATAGTCTGATACAGTTTAGATTATAATGGGATAGTGTTATACAGTGTAGATTATAATGGGATAGTGTGATACATAATGAGATAGTGTGATACATTGTAGATTATAATGAGATAATGTGAGGGAGTGTAGATCATAATGAGATAGTGTGATATAGTGTCGATTATAATGAGTTTATGTGATACAGTGTACATTATAATGGGATAGTGTGATACATTAAAGATTATAATCGGATAGTGTTATATTGTGTAGATTATCATGGGATAGTATCATATAGTGTAGATTATCATGGGATAGTGTGATGCAGTGTAGATTATAATGGGATAGTGTGATACAGTGCAGATTATATTGAGATAGTGTGATACAGTGTAGATTTAAAAGGGAGAGTATGATACAGTGCAGTTTATAATGAGATAGTGTGATCCAGTGTAGATAATAATGAGATAATGTGATACAGTGTACATTATAATGAGATAGTGTGATACAGTGCAGATTATAATGAGATAGTGTGATAAAGTGTAGATTATAATGGGCTAGTGTGATATAGTGTAGATTATAATGAGATAGTTTGATACAGTGTAGGTTATAATGAGATAGTGTGATACACTGCAGATTATACTGGGATAGTGTGATACAGTGTTGATTATAATGGGATAGGGTGATACAGTGTAGATTATAATGAAATAGTGTGATAGAGTGTAGATTATAATGAGATAGTGTGATACAGTGTACATTATAATGGGATAATGAGAAACAGTTTAGATTATAAAACGATGGTGTGATACAGTGTAGATTATATTGAGATAGTATTGTACTGTGCAGATTATAATGGGATAGTGTGATGCAGTGTAGATTATAATGAGCTAATGTGATACATTGAAGATTATAATGGGATAGTGTGATACAGTGTAGTTTATCATGGGATACTGTTACACTCTTTAGATTATAATGGGATAATGTGATACAGTGTAGAATATAATGGGGTAGTGTCATACAGTGTACATTATAATCGGATGGTGTGATACAGTGTAGATTATCATCAGATAGTGTGATACAGTGTAGGTTATAATTAAATAGTGTGATACAGTCTAGATTATAATGAGAGAGTGTGATACAGTGTAGATTATAATAGGATAGTGTGATACAGTGTAGAATATAATGGGATTGTATGATACAGTGTAGATTATTATGAGGTACTGTGATACAGTGTAGATTATAATGGGATAGTGTCATACAGTGTAGATTATAATGGGATAGTGTCATACAGTGTAGATTATAATGGGATAGTTTCATACAGTGTAGATTATAATGAGATCGTGAGATACAGTGTCGATTGCAATGAAATAGTGTCATACCGTGTAGATTATGATGAGATAGTGTGATACAGTGTAGATTTTAATGAGATAGTGTGATATACTGTAGATTATACTGGAATAGTGTGATACAGTGCAGATTATTATGTGATAGTGTGATAAGGTATAGATTATAATTGGATATTGTGATAGAGTGTAGATAATAATTGGATAGCGTTAAACTGTGTAGATTATAATGAGATAGTGTGATACAGTGTAGATTATTATGTGATAGTGTGATATAGTGTAGATTATAATGAGATAGTTTGATACAGTGTAGGTTATAATGAGATAGTGTGATACACTGCAGATTATACTGGGATAGTGTGATACAGTGTAGATTATAATGAAATAGTGTGATAGAGTGTAGATTATAATGAGATAGTGTGATACAGTGTACATTATAATGGGATAATGTGATACAGTTTAGATTATAAAACGATGGTGTGATACAGTGTAGATTATATTGAGATAGTATTGTACTGTGCAGATTATAATGGGATAGTGTGATGCAGTGTAGATTATAATGAGCTAATGTGATACATTGAAGATTATAATGGGATAGTGTGATACAGTGTACATTAAAAGGAGATAATGTGATACAGTGTAGATTATAATGGGATAGTGTGATACAGTTTAGATTTTAATGGGATAGTGTTATACTGTCTGGATTATAACGGGATAGTCTGATACAGTTTAGATTAAAATGGGATAGTGTTATACAGTGTAGATTATAATGGGATAGTGTGATACATAATGAGATAGTGTGATACATTGTAGATTATAATGAGATAATGTGAGGGAGTGTAGATCATAATGAGATAGTGTGATACAGTGTAGATTATAATGAGATTATGTGACACAGTGTAGATTATAATTGGATAGTGTGATACATTTTAGATTATATTGGGATAGTGTTATATTGTGTAGATTATAACAGGATTATATCATATAGTGTAGATTATAATGGGATAGTGTGATACAGTGTAGATTATAATGAGATAGTGTGATACAGTGTAGATTATAATGGGATAGTGTGATACAGTGTAGATTACAATTAGATAGTGTGATACAGTGTAAATTATCATCAGACAGTGTGATACAGTGTAGGTTATAATTAGATAGTGTGATACAGTGTAGATTATAATGAGATAGTATGATACAGTGTAGATTATAATGTGATAGAGTGATGCAGTTTAGATTATAATGAGATAGTGTGATACAGTGTAGATTATACTGGGATAGTAAGAAACAGTGTAGATTATAATGGGATAGCGTGATACAGTGTAGATTATAATGAGATAGTGTGATGCAGTGTAGATTATAATGAGATAGTGTGATGCAGTGTAGATTATAATGAGATGATGTGATGCAGTGTAGATTATAATGAGATAGTTTGATACAGTGTAGATTATAATGAGATAGTGTGATACAGTGTAGATTATAATGAGATAGTGTGACACAGTGTACAATGCAATGAGATAGTGTGATACAGTGGATTATAATGGGATAGTGTGATACAGTGTAGATTTTAATGAGATAGTGTGATACAGTGTAGGTTATAATGAGATAGTGTGATACCGTGTAAATTACACATAATGAGAAAGTGTGATACATTGTAGATTATAATGAGATAATGTGAGGGAGTTTAGATCATAATGAGATAGTGTGATACAGTGTAGATTATAATGAGATTATGTGACACAGTGTAGATTATAATGGGATAGTGTGACACATTTTAGATTATAATGGGATAGTGTTATATTGTGTAGATTATAATGGGATAGTATCATATAGTGTAGATTATAATGGGATAGCGTGATACAGTGTAGATTATAATGAGATAGTGTGATACAGTGTAGATTATAATAGGATAGTGTGATACAGTGTAGATTATAATGAGATAGTGTGATACAGTGTAAATTATCATCAGATAGTGCGATACAGTGTAGATTATCATCAGATAGTGTGATACAGTGTAGGTTATAATTAGATAGTGTGATACAGTGTAGATTATAATGAGATAGTATGATACAGTGTAGATTATAATGTGATAGAGTGATACAGTTTAGATTATAATGAGATAGTGTGATACAGTGTAGATTATAGTGGGATAGAGTGATACGGTTTAGATTATAATGGGATAGAGTGATACGGTTTAGATTATAATGGGATAGCATGATACAGTGTAGATTATACTGGGATAGTAAGAAACAGTGTAGATTATAATGAGATAGTGTGATGCAGTGTAGATTAAAAGGAGATAATGTGACACAGTGTAGATTATAATGAGATAGTGTGATGCAGTGTAGATTAAAAGGAGATAATGTGACACAGTTTAGATTTTAATGGGATAGTGTTATACCGTCTAGATTATAACGGGATGGTCTGATAAAGTTTAGATTATAATGGGATAGTGTTATACAGTGTAGATTATAATGGGGTAGTGTGATACATAATGAGATAGTGTGATACATTGTAGATTATAATGAGATAATGTGAGGGAGTGTAGATCATAATGAGATAGTGTGATACAGTGCAGATTATAATGAGATAGTGTGATACAGTGTAGATTATAATGAGATAGTGTGATACAGTGTAGATTTTACTGGGATAGTGCGATACAGTGTAGATTATAAAGAGATATTGTGATACAGTGTAGATTATAATGAGGTACTGTGATACAGTGTAGATTATAATGGGATAGTGTGATAGTGTAGGTTAAAATGGGATGTTGTGATGCAGTGTAGATTATAATGGGATAGTGTGATACAGTGTAGATTATAATGGGATAGAGTGATACAGTGCAGATTATGATGGGACAGTGTGATACAGTGTAGATTATAATAGGATAGTGTGATACAGTGCAGATTACAATGGGATAGTGTGATACAGTGTTGATTATAATAGGATAATGTGATACAGTGCAGATTATAATGGGATAGTGTGATACAGTGTAAATTTAAAAGGGATAGTATGATACAGTGTAGATTATAAGGAGATATTGTGATACAGTGTAGATTATAATGAGGTACTGTGATACAGTGTAGATTATAATGCGATAGTGTGATAGTGTAGGTTAAAATGGGATGTTGTGATACAGTGCAGATTATACTGGGATAGTGTGATACAGTGTAGATTATAATGAGATAGTGTGATACAGTTTAGATGATAAGGAGCTGGTGTGATATCATGTAGATATAATTAGATAGTGTGATACAATGTAGATTATAATGAGATAGTGTGATACAGTGTAGAATATAATGGGATTGTGTCACACAGTGTATATTATAATGGGATAGTGTGATACAGTGTAGATTATTATGGGATGGTGTGAAACAGTGTAGAATATAATGGGATTGTGTCAAACAGTGTAGATTATAATGGGATAGTGTGATATAGTGTAGATTATAATGAGATACGTTGATACAGTTAGATTATAAAGAGATAGTGTGATACAGTGTAGATTATACTGGGATTGTGTGCTACAATGTAGATTATAATGGGATAGTGTGATACAGTGTAGATTATAATGGGATAGTGTGATAGAGTGCAGATTATAATGAGATTGTGTGATACAGTGTAGATTAAAATGCGATAGTGTGATACAGTGTAGATTATAATGCTATAGTGTGATACAGTGTAGATTGTAATGAGATAGGGTGATACAATGTTGATTTTAAAAATATAGTGTGATAAAGTGAAGATTATACTGAGATAGTGTGATACAGTGTAAAATATAATGGGATAGTGTGATACAATATAGATTATAATGAGATAGTGTGATACAGTGTAGATTATAATGAGATAGTGTGATAGAGTGTAGAGTGCAGCACAGTGGCATAGTGGTTAGCACTGTTGCCTCACAGAGCCAGGGACCCGGGTTTAAATCCGGCCTCGGGTGACTGTCTGTGTGGAGTTTGCACATTCTCCCCGTTTTTGCGTGGGTTTCCTCTGGGTGCTCCGGTTTCCTCCCACAGTCCAAAGATATGCGGGTTAGGTTGATTGCCTATGATAAAATTGACCCTTAGTGTTTGGGGGTTTAAATACGTGGGGTTACGGGGATAGGGTGGGATATGTGTTGGTTTAGGGGTTACGGGGATCGGGTGGGATATGTGTCAGTGCAGGCTCGATGGGCCGAAATGGCCTCTGTCTGCAGTGTGGGGTTTCTGTGATTCTGTGATTATAACGAGATAGTGTGATACAGTGTCGAATGCAATGAAATAGTGTCATACCATGTAGATTATGATGAGATAGTGTGATATAGTGTAGATTTTAATGAGATAGTGTGATATACTGTAGATTATGCTTGAATAGTGTGATACAGTGCAGATATTAATGTGAAAGTGTGATACAGTGTAGATTATAATGAGATAGTGTGATACAGTGTAGAATATACTGAGAAAGTGTGATACAGTGTAGATTATAATGCGTTAGTATAATACAGTGTAGATTAGGCTGAGATAGTGTGATACCGTGTAGATTATAATGAGATAGTGTGATACAGAGTAGATTATAATGGGATAGTGTGATGCAGTGTAGATTATATTGAGATAGTGTGATACAGCATAGATTCTTAATGAGATAGTGTGATACAGTGTAGATTATACTGAGATAGGGTGATACAGTGTCGATTATAATGAGATAGTGTGATACAATGTAGATTATAATGAGATAGTGTGATACAGTGTAGAATATAATGGGATTGTGTCATACAGTGTATAATATAATGAGATAGTGTGATACAGTGCAGATTATTATGTGATAGTGTGATATAGTATAGATTATAATTGGATAGTGTGATAGACTGTAGATTATAATGGGATAGCGTTAAACTGTGTAGATTATAATTGGATAGTGTGATGCAGTGTAGATTATAATGTGATAGTGTGATACAGAGTAGATTATAATGATAATAATAATAATAATAGTAATAATCAACTTTATTGTCATTGTTAGTGCACAACTGCAGTACAACGAAATGTAGGCTTGCAGCTCCCGAAAGTGTACATTTAGACTAAGACATTTAAACATTCAACATTCATTTGGCTTGTAATACATTAACATAAACATAACCATAATAAAATGCATTGGCAGATGTGCAGGCTTTAGAGCTTATTTGTGGAGTTCAGTAGGATGACAGCCCTGGGAAAGAAGCTGTTCCTAAATCTGGTGGTTCGGGTGCAAAAACCATTTGTAGCATCTCCCAGATGGCAGGAGGGTGAACAGACTGTGGCTGGGGTGAGTAGGGTCTTTGATGATGGTCCGTGACCTCCGTAAACAGCGTTTCGGGTATATGTGCTCTATGTTCAGTAGCCGGGTGCCGGTAATGCGTTGGGAAGTTTTGACAAACCGCTGCAGGGCTTTCTGGTCATATTAGCTACAGCTGCCATACCATATTGTGATACAGTTTGTCAGGATGCTCTCTATTGTGCAGCGGTAAAAGTTAGAGAGGATCAGGGGTGACAGGTGTGATGCAGTGTAGATTATAATGGGATAGTGTGATACAGTGTAGTTTATAATGGAGTAGTGTGATAAAGTGCAGAATATAATGGGATAGTGTGATGCCATGTAGATTATAATGGGATAGTGTGATACAGTGTAGATTATAATGGGATAGTGTGATACAGTGTAGTTTATAATGGGATAGTGTTACACTGTTTAGATTGTAATGGGATAGTGTGATACAGTGTAGAATATAATGGGGTAGTGTCATACAGTGTACATTATAATGGGATGATGTGATACAGTGTAGATTAAAAGGAGATAATGTGATACAGTGTAGATTATAATGGGATAATGTGATACAGTTTAGATTTTAATGGGATAGTGTTATACTGTCTAGATTATAACGGGATAGTCTGATACAGTTTAGATTATAATGGGATAGTGTTACACAGTGTAGATTATAATGGGATAGTGTGATACATAATGAGATAGTGTGATACATTGTAGATTATAATGAGATAATGTGAGGGAGTGTAGATCATAATGAGATAGTGTGATACATTTTAGATTATAATGGGATAGTGTTATATTGTGTAGATTATAACAGGATAGTATCATATAGTGTAGATTATAATGGGATAGTGTGATACAGTGTAGATTATAATGGGATAGTGTTATATTGTGTAGATTATAACAGGATAGTATCATATAGTGTAGATTATAATGGGATAGTGTGAAACAGTGTAGATTATAATGGGATAGTGTGATACATTTTAGATTATAATGGGATAGTGTTATATTGTGTAGATTATAACAGGATAGTATCATATAGTGTAGATTATAATGGGATAGTGTGATGCAGTGAACATTATAATGGGATAGTGTGATACAGTGCAGATTATATTGAGATAGCGTGATACAGTGTAGATTTAAAAGGGAGAGTATGATACAGTGCAGATTATAATGAGATAGTGTGATCCAGTGTAGATAATAATGAGTTAATGTGATACAGTGTAGATTATAATGAGATAGTGTGATACAGTGCAGATTATAATGAGATAGTGTGATACAGTGCAGATTATAATGAGATAGTGTGATAAAGTGTAGATTATAATGGGCTGGTGTGATACAGTGTAGATTATAATGAGATAGTGTGATACAGTGTAGTTTATAATGAGATAGTGTGATACAGTGTAGATTTTACTGGGATAGTGCGATACAGTGTAGATTATAATGGGATGTTGTGATAGAGTGTAGATTTTAATGGGATAGTCTGATACAGTGAAGGTTATAACGGGATAGAGTGATACAGTGCAGATTATGATGGGACAGTGTGATACAGTGTAGATTATAATAGGATAGTGTGATACGGTGCAGATTATAATGGGATAGTGTGATACAGTGTAGATTATAATAGGATAGTGTGATACAGTGCAGATTATAATGGGATAGTGTGATACAGTGCAGATTATAATGGGATAGTGTGATACAGTGCAGATTATAATGGGATAGTGTGATACAGTGTAGATTATAATGGGATAGTGTGATACAGTGCAGATTATGATGGGACAGTGTGATACAGTGTAGATTATAATAGGATAGTGTGATACGGTGCAGATTATAATGGGATAGTGTGATACAGTGTAGATTATAATAGGATAGTGTGATACAGTGCAGATTATAATGGGATAGTGTGATACAGTGCAGATTATAATGGGATAGTGTGATACAGTGTAGATTATAATGGGATAGTGTGATACAGTGTAAATTTAAAAGGAATAGTGTGATACAGTGTAGATTATAATGAGATATTGTGATAGTGTAGGTTAAAATGGGATGTTGTGATACAGTGCAGATTATACTGGGATAGTGTGATACAGTGTAAATTATAATGAGATAGTGTAGAATATAATGGCATTGTGTCATAAAGTGTATATTATAATGGGATAGTGTGATACAGTGTAGATTATTATGGGATGGTGTGAAACAGTGTAGAATATAATGGGATCGTGTCATACAGTGTAGATTAAAATGTGATAGTGTGATACAGTATAGATTATCATATGATAGTGTGATACCGTGTAGGTTATAATTAGATAGCGTGATACAATGTAGATTATACTGGGATAGTAAGAAACAGTGTAGATTATAATGGGATAGCGTGATACAGTGTAGATTATACTGGGATAGTAAGAAATAGTGTAGATTATAATGAGATAGTGTGATACAATGTAGATTATAATGAGATAGTGTGATGCAGTGTAGATTATAATGAGATGATGTGATGCAGTGTAGATTATAATGAGATAGTGTGATACAGTGTAGATTATAATGGGATAGTGTGACACAGTGTACAATGCAATGAGATAGTGTGATACAGTGGATTATAATGGGGTAGTGTGATACAGTGTAGATTTTAATGAGATAGTGTGATACAGTGTAGGTTATAATGAGATAGTGTGATACAGTGTAAATTATAATGGGAGAGTGTGAAACAGAGTACATTGTAATGAGATAGTGTGATACAATGTAGATTAGAAGGGGATAGTGTGACAAAGTGTAGATTATAATGGGATAGTGTGATACAGTCTTGATTAAAATCGCATAGTGTGATACAGTGTAGATTATAATGTGATAGTGTGATACAGTGTAGATTATAATGATATAGTGTAATGCAGTGTAGATTATACTGAGATAGTGTGATACAGTGTAGATTATAATGAGATACTGTGATACAGTGTAGATTATAATGGAATACTGTGATAAAGTGTAGAATATTATTAGATAGTGTGATGCAGTGTAGATTATAATGGGATAGTGTGATACAGTGTAGATTATAATGGGATAGTGTCATACAGTGTAGATTATAATGGGATAGCGTCATACAGTGTAGATTATAATGGGATAGTGTGATACAGTGTAGATTATAATGAGATAATGTGATACAGAGTAGATTATAATGGGATAGTTTGATACAGTTTAGATTATAATGAGATTGTGTGATACAATGTAGATTATGATGAGATAGTGTGATGCAATGTAGATTATAATGAGATACTGTGATACAGTGTAGATTATAATGAGATAGTGTGATACAGTGTAGATTATGATGAGATAGTGTGATACAGTGTAGATTATAATGAGATAATGTGATACAGAGTAGATTATAATGGGATAGTGTGATACAGTTTAGATTATAATGAGATAGTGTGATACAGTGTAGATTATGATGAGATAGTGTGATACAGTGTAGATTTTAATGAGATAGTGTGATACACTGTAGATTATAATGGGATAGTGTGATACAGTTTAGATTACAATGAGATAGTGTGATACAGTGTCGATTATGATGAGATAGTGTGATACAGTGTAGATTATAATGAGATAATGTGATACAGAGTAGATTGTAATGGGATCGTGTGATGCAGTGTAGATTATATTTAGGTAGCGTGATACAGCATAGATTCTTAATGAGATAGTGTGATACAGTGTAGATTATACTGAGATAGTGTGACACAGTGTAGATTATTATGTGATAGTGTGATACAGTGTAGATTATAATGATAATAATAATAATAATAATAATAATCAACTTTATTGTCATTGTTAGTGCACAACTGCAGTACAACGAAATGTAGGCTTGCAGCTCCCGAGAGTGTACATTTAGATTAAGACATTTAAACATTCAACATTCATTTGGCTTATAATACATTAACATAAACATAACCATAATAAAATGCATTGGCAGATGTGCCGGCTTTAGAGCTTATTTGTGGAGTTCAGTAGGATGGCAGCCCTGGGAAAGAAGCTGTTCCTAAATCTGGTCGTTCGGGTGCAAAAACCATTTGTAGCGTCTCCCAGATGGCAGGAGGGTGAACAGACTGTGGCTGGGGTGGGTAGGGTCTTTGATGATGGTCCGTGACCTCCGTAAACAATGTTTCTGGTATATGTGCTCTATGGTCGGTAGCCGGGTGTCGGTAATGCGTTGGGCAGTTTTGACTACCCGCTGCAGGGCTTTCCGGTCATAGTAGCTACAGCTGCCGTACCATATTGTGATACAGTTCGTCAGGATGCTCTCTATTGTGCAGCGGTAAAAGTTAGAGAGGATCAGGGGTGACAGGTGTGATGCAGTGTAGATTATAATGTGATACTGTGATACAGTGTAGTTTATAATGAGATAATGTGATACAGTGTAGATTATAATGGAATAGTGTGATAAAGTGTAGAATATAATGGGATAGTGTTACACTGTTTAGATTATAATGGGATAGTGTGATACAGTGTAGAATATAATGGGTTAGTGTCAGACAGTGTACATTATAATGGGATGATGTGATACAGTGTAGATTATCATCAGATAGTGTGATACTGTGTAGGTTACAAAGGGATAGAGTGATACAGTGTAGATTATAATGGGATTGTGTGATACAGTGTAGATTATTATGAGGTAGTGTGATACAGTGTCGATTAAAATGGGATACTGTCATACAGTGTAGATTATAATGGGATAGTGTCATGCAGTGTAGATTATAATGGGATAGTGTCATGCAGTGTCGATTATAATGGGATAGTTTCATACAGTGTAGATTATAATGAGATCGTGAGATACAGTGTTGATTGCACTGAAATAGTGTCATACCGTGTAGATTATGATGAGATAGTGTGATACAGTGTAGATTTTAATGAGATTGTGTGATATACTGTAGATTATACTGGAATAGTGTGATACAGTGCAGATTATTATGTGATAGTGTGATATAGTATAGATTATAATTGGATAGTGTGATAGAGTGTAGATTATAATGGGATAGCATTAAACTGTGTAGATTATAATGGGGTAGTGTGATACAGTGTAGATTATTATGTGATAGTGTGATGTAGTGTACATTATAATGAGATAGTTTGATACAGTTTAGTTTATAATGAGATAGTGTGATACACTGTAGATTATACTGGGATAGTGTGATACAGTGTTGATTATAATGGGATAGTGTGATACAGTGTAGATTATAATGAAATAGTGTGGTAGAGTGTAGATTATAATGAGATTGTGAGATACAGTGTAGATTATAATGGGATAATGTGATACAGTGTAGATTATAAAACGATGGTGTGATACAGTGTAGATTATAATGGGATAGTGTGATACAGTTTAGATTTTAATGGGATAGTGTTATACTGTCTAGATTATAACGGGATAGTCTGATACAGTTTAGATTATAATGGGATAGTGTTATACAGTGTAGATTATAATGGGATAGTGTGATACATAGTGAGATAGTGTGATACAGTTTAGATTATAATGAGATTATGTGATACAGTGTAGACTTTAACGGGATAGTATCATATAGTATAGATTATAATGGGATAGTGTGATACAGTGTAGATTATAATGGTATCGTGTGACACAGTGTAGATTATAATGGTATCGTGTGATGCAGTGTAGATTATAATGGGATAGTGTGATACAGTGCAGATTATATTGAGACAGTGTGATACAGTGTAGATTTAAAAGGGAGAGTATGATACAGTGCAGATTATAATGAGATAGTGTGATCCAGTGTAGATAATAATGAGATAGTGTGATACAGTGTAGATTATAATGAGATAGTGTGATACAGTGCAGATTATAATGAGTTAGTGTGACAAAGTGTAGATTATAATGGGCTAGTGTGATACAGTGTAGATTATAATGAGATAGTGTGATACAGTGTAGTTTATAATGAGATCGTGTGCTACAGTGTAGATTTTACTGAGATAGTGCGATACAGTGTAGATTATAATGGGATGTAATGATACAGTGTAGATTACAATGGGATAGTGTGATACAGTGTAGATTATAATGGGATAGTGTGATACAGTGCAGATTATGATGGAACAGTGTGATACAGTGTAGATTATAATGGGATAGTGTGATACAGTGTAAATTTAAAAGGAATAGTATGATACAGTGTAGATTATAATGAGATATTGTGACACAGTGTAGATTATAATGAGGTACTGTGATACAGTGTAGATTATAATGGGATAGTGTGATAGTGTAGGTTAAAATGGGATATTGTGATACAGTGCAGATTATACTGGGATAGTGTGATACAGTGTAGATTATTATGAGGTAGTGTGATACAGTGTAGATTATAATGGGATAGTGACATACAGTGTTGCCTTTAATGGGATAATGTCATACAGTGAAGATTATAATGGGATAGTGTCATACAGTGTAGATTATGATGAGATACTGTGATACAGTGTAGATTTTAATGAGATAGTGTGATATACTGTAGATTATACTGGAATAGTGTGATACAGTGCAGATGTTAATGTCATAGTGTGATACAGTGTAGATTATAAAGAGATAGTGTAATACACTGTAGATTATAATGAGAAAGTGTGATACAGTGTAGAATATACTGAGATAGTATGATACAGTGTAGATTATAATGTGATAGTGTAATACAGTGTAGATTAGACTGAGATAGTGTGATACAGTGTAGATTATAATGAGATAGTGTGATACAGACTAGATTATAGTGGGATAGTGTGATGCAGTGTAGATTATATTGAGATAGTGTGATACAGCATAGATTCTTAATGAGATAGTGTAATACAGTGTAGATTATACTGAGATAGTGTGATACAATGTAGATTATAATGAGATAGTGTGATACAGTGTAGAATATAATGGGATTGTGTCATACAGTGTATATTATAATGAGATAGTGTGATACAGTGCAGATTATTATGTGATAGTGTGATATAGTATAGATTATAATTGGATAGTGTGATAGAGTGTAGATTATAATGGGATAGCATTAAACTGTGTAGATTATAATTGGATAGTTTGATGCAGTGTAGATTATAATGGGATAGTGTGATACAGTGTACATTATAATGATAATAATAATAATAATAATCCACTTTATTGTCATTGTTAGTGCACAACTGCTGTACAACGAAATGTAGCCTTGCGGCTCCCGAGAGTGGACATTTGGATTAAGACATTTAAACATTCATCATTCATTTGGCTTGTAATACATTAACATAAACATAACCATAATAAAGTGCATTGGCAGATGTGCCGGCTTTAGAGCTTATTTGTGGAGTTCAGTAGGATGACAGCCCTGGGAAAGAAGCTGTTCCTAAATCTGGTGGTTCGGGTGCAAAAACCATTTGTAGCATCTCCCAGATGGCAGGAGGGTGAACAGACTGTGGCTGGGGTGGGTAGGGTCTTTGATGATGGTCCGTGACCTCCGTAAACAGCGTTTCTGGTATATGTGCTCTATGGTCGGTAGCCAGATGCCGGTAATGCGTTGGGCAGTTTTGACTACCCGCTGCAGGGCTTTCCGGTCATAGTAGCTACAGCTGCCATACCATACTGTGATACAGTTCGTCAGGATGCTCTCTATTGTGCAGCGGTAAAAGTTAGAGAGGATCAGGGGTGACAGGTGTGATGCAGTGTAGATTATAATGGGATAGTGTGATACAGTGTAAATTATACTGAGATAGTGTGATACAGTGTAGATTATAATGAGATAGTGTGATACAGTGTAGATTTTTATGAGATAGTGTGATATACTGTAGATTATACTGGAATAGTGTGATACAGTGCAGATTATTATGTGATAGTGTGATATGGTATAGATTATAATTGGATAGTGTGATAGAGTGTAGATTATAATGGGATAGCGTTAAACTGTGTAGATTATAATGAGATAGTTTGATACAGTTTAGTTTATAATGAGATAGTGTGATACACTGTAGATTATACTGGGATAGTGTGATACAGTGTTGATTATAATGGGATAGTGTGATACAGTGTAGATTATAATGAAATAGTGTGATAGAGTGTAGATTATAATGAGATCGTGTGATACAGTGTAGATTATAATGGGATAATGTGATACAGTGTAGATTATAATGAAATAGTGTGATAGAGTGTAGATTATAATGAGATCGTGTGATACAGTGCAGATTATAATGGGATAATGTGATACAGTGTAGATTATAAAATGATGGTGTGATACAGTGTAGATTATATTGAGATAGTATTGTACAGTGCAGATTATAATGGGATAGTGTGATGCAGTGTAGATTATAATGAGCTAGTGTGATACATTGAAGATTATAATGAAATAGTGTGATAGAGTGTAGATTATAATGAGATCGTGTGATACAGTGTAGATTATAATGGGATAATGTGATACAGTGTAGATTATAATGAAATAGTGTGATAGAGTGTAGATTATAATGAGATCGTGTGATACAGTGTAGATTATAATGGGATAGTGTGATACAGTGTAGATTATAATGAAATAGTGTGATAGTGTGTAGATTATAATGAGATCGTGTGATACAGTTTAGATTTTAATGGGATAGTGTTATACTGTCTAGATTATAACGGGATAGTCTGATAAAGTTTAGATTATAATGGTTAAGTGCTTTACAGTGTAGATTATAATGGGATAGTGTGATACATAATGAGATAGTGTGATACATTGTAGATTATAATGAGATAATGTGAGGGAGTGTAGATCATCATGAGATAGTGTGATACAGTGTAGATTATAATGAGATTATGTGATACAGTGTAGATTATAATGGGATAGTGTGATACAGTGCAGATTATGATGGGACAGTGTGATACAGTGTAGATTATAATAGGATAGTGTGATACAGTGCAGATTATGATGGGACAGTGTGATACAGTGTAGATTATGATGGGACAGTGTGATACAGTGTAGATTATAATGGGATAGTGTGATACAGTGCAGATTATAATGTGATGGTGCGATGCAGTGTAGATTATAATAGGATAGTGTGATACAGTGCAGATTATAATGGGATAGTGTGATACAGTGTAAGTTTAAAACGGATAGTATGATACAGTGTAGATTATAATGAGATATTGTGACACAGTGTAGATTATAATGAGGTACTGTGATACAGTGTAGATTATAAAGGGATAGTGTAGGTTAAAATGGGATGTTGTGATAAAGTGCACATTATACTGGGATAGTGTGATACAATGTAGATTATAATGAGATAGTGTGATACAGTGTAGAATATAATGGGATTGTGACATACAGTGTATATTATAATGGGATAGTGTGATACAGTGTAGATTATTATGGGATGGTGTGATACAGTGTAGAATATAACGGGATAGTGTCATACAGTGTAGATTATAATGGGATAGTGTGATATAGTGTAGATTATAATGAGATAGATTGTTACAGTTAGATTATAATGAGATAGTGTGATACAGTGTAGATTATACTGGGATGGTGTGATACAGTGTAGATTATAATGGGATAGTGTGATAGAGTGTAGATTATAATGAGATAGTGTGATACAGTGTAGAATAAAATGTGATAGTGTGATACAGTGTAGATTATAACGAGATAGTGTGATGCAGTGTAGATTGTAATGAGATAGTGTGATATATTGTTGATTATAAAAATATAGTGTGATAAAGTGAAGATTATACTGAGATATTATGATACAGTGTAGATTATAATGGGATAGTGTGATAGAGTGTAGATTATAAAGAGATAGTGTGATATAGTGTAAATTATACTGGAATTGTGTGATACAGTGTAGATTATAATGAGTTAGTGTGATACAGTGTAGATTATAATGATATAGTGTGATAGAGTGTCGATTATATTGAGATAGTGTGATAAAGTGTAGATTATACTGGAATAGTGTGATACAGTGTAGAATATAATGAGATAGTGTGATACACTGTAGATTATAATGATATAATGTGATACATAATGAGATAGAGTGATACATTGTAGATTATCATGAGATAATGTGATACAGTATGGATCATAATGAGATAGTGTGATACAGTGTAGATTATAATGAGATAATGTGATACAGTTTAGATTATAATGGGATAGTGTTATACTGTGTAGATTATAATGGGATAGTATAATACAGTTTAGATTATAATGGGATAGTGTGATATAGTGTCAATTTAAAAGGGATAGTATGATACAGTGTAGATTATAATGAGGTAGTGTGATACAGTGTAGATTATAATGGAATAGTGTGATACAGTGTAGATTATAATGGGATAGTGTGATACAGTGTAAATTTAAAAGGGATAGTATGATACATTGAAGATTATAATGAGATAGTGTGATACAGTGTAAATTTAAAAGGGATAGTATGATACATTGAAGATTATAATGAGATAGTGTGATACAGTGTAGATTTAAAAGGGATAGTATGATACATTGAAGATTATAATGAGATAGTGTGATACAGTGTAGATTTCAATGGGATAATGTGATACAGTGTAGATTATACTGAGATAGTGTGATACAGTGTAGTTTACAATGAGTTAGTGTGATACAGTGTAGACTATACTGGGATAGTGTGATAGTGTAGATTAAATGGGATGTTGTGATACCGTGTAGATTATAATGGGATAGTTTGATACAATGTAGATTATAATGAGATAGTGTGATACCACGTAGATATAATGAGATAGTGTGATACAATATAGATTAGAATGAGACAGTGTGGTACAGTGTGGAATATAATGGGATTGTGTCGTACAGTGTACATTATAATGGGATATTGTGATACAGTGTAGATTACTATGGGATGGTGTGACATCGTGTAGATTATAATGAGATAGGTTGATACATGTAGATTATAATGTGATAGTGTGATACAGTGTAGATTATACTGGGATAGTGTGATACAGTGTAGATTTAAAAGGGATAGTGTGATACAATGTAGATTGTAATGAGATAGTGTGATACAGTGTAATATATAAAGGGATTGTGTCATACAGTGTACATTATAATGGGATAGTGTGATACAGTGTAGATTATAATGAGATAGTGTGATACAGTGTAGATTATAATGGGATAGTGTGATACAATGTAGATTATAATGGGATAGTGTTATACTGTGTAGTTTATAAAGGGATAGTATGATACAGGGTAGATTATAATGGGATTGTGTGATACAGTGTAGAATATAATGGGTTAGTGTGATACAGTGTAGATTATAATGATATAGTATGATAGAGTGCCGATTATATTGAGATAGTGTGATACAGTGTAGATTATAATGAGATCGTGTGATACAATGTAGATTATAATGAGATAGTGTGATACAGCATCTTATATGTATATAAAGCGGTTTGTCTCTCTGTTTGTCTGCTTGTCTGTTTAGATTAAAATGAGCTAGTGTGATACAGTGTAGATTATAATGCGATCGTGTGATACAATGTCGATTATAATGAGATAGTGTGATACAGTGTAGAATATAACGGGATTGTGTCATACACTGTATATTATAATGGGATAGTGTGATACAGTGTAGATTATTATGGGATAGTGTGATACAGTGTAGATTATAATGAGATAGTGTGATACACTGTAGATTATATTGGGATCGTGTGATACAGTGTAGATTATAATGAGATAGTGGGATACAGTGTAGATTATACTGCGATGGTGTGATACAGTGTAGATTATAATGGGATAGTGTGATACATTGTAGATTTTAATGTGATGGTGTGATACCGTGTAGATTATAATGACATAGTGTGACACAGTGTAGTATATAATGAGATAGTGTGATACAGTGTAGATTATACTGGGATGGTGTGATACAGTGTAGAATATAATGGGATATTGTGATACAGTGTAGATTATAATGGGATAGTCTGATACATTGTAGATTTTAATGTGATGGTGTGATACCGTGTAGATTATAATGACATAGTGTGACACAGTGTAGTATATAATGAGATAGTGTGATACAGTGTAGATTATACTGGGATGGTGTGATACAGTGTAGAATATAATGGGATATTGTGATACAGTGTAGATTATAATTGGATAGTGTGATACATTGTAGATTATAATGAGATAGTGTGATACAGTGTAAAATATAAAGGGTTTGTGTCATAAAGTGTACATTATAATGGGATAGTGTGATACACTTTAGATTATAATGGGATTGTGTTATATTGTGTAAATTATAATGAGATAGGTTGATACAGTGTAGATTATAATGAGATCGTGTGGTATAGTGTAGATTATACTGGGATAGTGTGATACGGTGTAGCTTATAATGTGAAAGTGTGATACAGTGTAGAATATAATGAGATAATGTGATAGAGTGTAGATTATAATGAAATAGTGTGATACAGTGTTGATTATATGAGATAGTGTGATACAGTGTACATTATATGAGATAGTGTGATACAGTGTAAATTATAATGTGATAGTGTGATACAGTTTAGATTATAATGGGATAGCGTGATACAGTGTAGATTATAATGAGATAGTGTGATACATAGAAACATAGAAACATAGAAGATAGGAGCAGGAGTAGGCCATTCGGCCCTTTCGAGTCTGCTCCGCCATTCAATGAGATCATGGCTGAACATCCAAATTCAGTACCCTGTCCCTGCCTTCTCCCCATATCCCTTGATCCCTTTAGCCTCAAGAAATATATCCAACTCTTTCTTGAATATATTTAATGAACTGGCCTCCACCGCCCTCTGTGGCAGAGAATTCCACAGGTTCACCACTCTCTGGGTGAAGAAGTTCCTCCTCATTTCCGTCCTAAATGGCTTCCCCCTTATCCTTAGCCTATGACCCCTGGTTCTGGACTCGCCGGCCATCCGAAACATCCTTCCTGCATCTAGTCTGTCCAGGCCTGACAGAATTTTATAGGTTTCAATGAGATCCCCTCTCCAGCTTCTAAACTCCAGTGAGTATAAGCCCAATCGACACAATCTCTCCTCATACGTCATTCCTGCCATCCCAGGTATCAACCTGGTGAATCTTCGCTGCACTCCCTCCATGGCAAGAACGTCCTTCCTCAGGTAAGGTGACCAAAACTGCACACAATACTCAAGGTGCGGTCTCACGAAGGCCCTGTACAACTGTAGCAAGACATCCTTGTTCCTGTACTCGAACCCTCTTGCTACGAAGGCCAACATACCATTTGCCTTCTTAACCGCCTGCTGCACCTGCATGCTTACCTTCAGCGACTGGTGCACAAGAACACCCAGGTCTCTTTGCACTTCCCCTTCTCCCAATCTATTGCCATTCAAATAATAAGCTGCCTTCCTGTTTTTGCCACCAAAGTGGATAACCTCACATTTATCCACATTATAGTGCATTTGCCATGTTTCTGCCCAATCACCCAACCTGTCCAAATCGTACTGGAGTTTCACGACATCCTCCTCACAGCTTACCCTCCCACCCAGCTTTGTGTCATCTGCAAATTTGGAGATATTACATCCAATTCCCTCGTCCAGATCATTAATATATATTGTGAACAGCTGGGGTCCTAGGACCGATCCTTGCGGCACCCCACTACTCACTGCCTGCCACGCGGAAAACAACCCATTTATTCCAACTCTTTGCTTTCTGTCCGCCAACCAGTTCTCTATCCAAGTCAATACCTTGCCCCCAATCCCATGTGCCTTAATTTTGCACGCTAATCTCTTATGTGGGACCTTATCGAAAGCCTTCTGAAAGTCCAAATACACCACATTCACTGGTTCTCCCTTATCTATTTTACCAGTTACATCCTCAAAAAATTCCAGTAGATTAGTCAAGCATGATTTACCTTTTGTAAATCCATGTTGACTTTGTCCGATCCTGTCACTGCTTTCCAATTATAATTATAATGATATAGTGTGATACAGTGTAGATTGTAATGGGATAGTGCGATACAGTGTAGATTATAAAGGAATAGTGTGATACAGTGTAGATTATATTGGGATAGTGTGATACAGTGTAGATTATAAAGGAATAGTGTGATACAGTGTAGATTATATTGGGATAGTGTGATACAGTGTAGACTATAATGAGATATTGTGATACAGTGTAGATTATAATGGGATAGTGTTATACTGTGTAGATTATAATGGGATAGTGTGATACAGTGTAGATTGTAATGAGATAGTGTGATATAGTGTATATTATAATTGGATAGTGTGATACAGTGTAGATTAAAATGGGAAAGTGTTATACTGTGTAGATTATAATGGGATAGTGTGATACAGTGTAGAATATAATGGAATAGTGTCATACAGTGTAGATTATAATGGGATAGTGTGATATAGTTTAGATTATAATGAGATAGGTTGATACAGTGTAGATTGTAATGAGATAGTGTGGTACAGTGTAGATTATACTGGGATAGTGTGATACAGTGTAGATTATAATGGGAAAGTGTGGTACAGTGTAGAATATAATGAGATAATGTGATAGAGTGTAGATTATAATGATAGTGTGTGATAAAGTGTAGATTATAATTAAGATAGTGTGATACAGTGTAGATTATAATGGGATAGTGTGATACAGTGTAGATTATAATGAGATAGTGTGATAATGTGTAGATTATACTGCGCTAGTGCGATACAGTGTAGATTATAGTCAGATAGTGTGTTACAGTGTAGATTATAATGGGATGGTGTGATACAGTGTACATTATACTGGGATAGTGTGATGCAGTGTAGATTATAATAAAGTAGTGTGATACAGTGTCGATTATAATGAGATAGTGTGATACAGTGTAGATTATAATGGGATTGTGTGATACAGTGTAGATTATAATGAGATTGTGTGATACAGTGTAGATTATAATGAGATCGTGTGATACAGTGTAGATTATAATGAGATAGTGTGATACAGTGTAGATTATTATGAGATTGTGTGATACAGTGTAGATTATAAAGGAATAGTGTGATACATTGTAGATTATAATGAGATAGTGTGATACAGTCTAGATATGGGTATGATCTTGTGGCCATTACAGAAACATGGCTGCAGGGTGACAATGCCTGGGAATTAAACATACCAGGTTATTTAACGATCAGGAAGGACAGGCAGGAAGGAAGGGGAGGTGGGGTGGCTATATGTTAATAAAGGAAGGAATCACTGTAATACAGAGAAATGATATTGGGTCAAAGATCAGGATAATGAAACAGTTTGGGTGGAGGTAAGGAATAATAAGGGGAAAAAAACACTAGTGGGTGTAGTCTATAGGCCTCTGAACAGTGGCAACTCTGTTGGATGGAGTATCAATCAGGAAATAGTTGAGGCTTGTAATAAGGGAACATCTATAATTATGGGGGATTTTAACTATCATATTAATTGGACAAATCAAATTGGGCAGGGCTGCCTTGAGGATGAGTTCATTGACTGTATTAGGGATGGGTTTCTTGAGCAGTATGTAACTGAACCGACCAGGCGGCAAGCAACCTTAGATCTGGTCCTGTGTAACGAGACGGGATTAATTAAAAATGTCCTAGTAAAGGATCCCCTTGGAATGAGTGACCATAACATGGTTGAATTCCATATTCAATTAGAGGGTGAGAAGGTTGGATCTCAAACATGCGTGCTAAGCTTGAATAAAGGAGACTATGAAGGTATGAGTAGAGTGGATTGGGAAAATAGATTAAAGGGTAAGACGATACATGATCAGTGGTGTACATTTAAGGAGTTATTTTACAACTTCCAAAAAATATATATTCCACTGAGAAGAAAAGGGTGTTAAAGAAAAGACAGCCATCCGTGGCTAAGTAAAGAAATTAAGGATAGTATTCGACTAAAAACAAGGGCATATAAGGTAGCCAAATCTAGTGGGAGGAAAGAGGATTGGGGAAACTTTAAAAGACAGCAAAAAATAACAAAAAGATTGATTAAGAAAGGGAAGATAGATTATGAAAGTAAATTAGCAAAAAATATAAAAACAGATCGTAAGAGTTTTTATAGTTATATAAAAAGAAAAAGGGTGGCTAAAGTAAATGTTGGTCCCTTAGAGGATGAGGCTGGGAAATTAATGGTGGGAAATATGGAGATGGCAAAAACACTGAATGAATATTTTACATCAGTCTTTACAGTAGAAGACACTAAGAATATTCCAACACTGGACAAACAGGGGGCTAAAGGGGGGGAGGAGCTAAACACGATCAAAATCACTAAGGAAGTGGTACTCGGTAAAATAATGGGACTCAAGGCGGATAAATCACCTGGACCTGAAGGCTTACATCCTAGGGTCTTGAGGGAAGTGGCGGTAGGGATTGTGGATGCATTGGTAATAATTTTCCAAAACTCCCTGGACTCGGCAAAGGTCCCGGCAGACTGGAAAACTGCTAATGTAACACCCTTATTTAAAAAGGGCAGTAGACAGAAGGCTGGAAACTATAGACCGGTTAGCCTAACATCTGTGGCAGGTAAAATTTTGGAGTCCATTATTAAGGAGACAGTAACAGGACATTTGGATAATCATAATTTAATAGGACAAAGTCAGCATGGTTCTATGAAGGGGAAGTCATGTTTGACAAATTTGCTGGAGTTCTTTGAGGAAGTAATGTATAGGGTGGATAAAGGGGAACCAGTGGACGTAGTGTATTTAGACTTCCAAAAGGCATTTGACAAGGAGCCACACAAAAGATTATTGCTTAAGATAAAAAATCACGGGATTGGGGGTAGTTTTCTGGCATGGATAGAGGATTGGCTATCTAACAGAAGGCAGAGAGTTGGGATAAATGGTTCATTCTCAGACTGGCAATCAGTAACTAGTGGTGTTCCGCAGAGGTCAGTGCTGGGTCCCCAACTCTTTACAATCTATATTAATGATTTGGAGGAGGGGACCGAGTGTAACATATCAAAGTTTGCAGATGATACTAAGATGGGAGGGAAAGTAGTGAGTGAGGAGGACATAAAAAACCTGCAAGGGGACATCGACAGGCTAAGTAAGTGGGCAGAGATTTGGCAGATGGAATACAATACTGGAAAGTGTGAGGTTATGCACTTTGGCAGGAAAAATCATAGAGCAAGTTATTATCTTAATGGCAAGAAACTGGAAAGTACTGAAGTACAAAGGGATCTGGGGGTCCTGGTGCACGAAACTCAAAAGGTTAGTATGCAGGTGCAGCAAGTGATTAAGAAGGCCAATGGAATGTTGGCTTTCATTGCTAGGGGGATAGAATATAAAAATAGGGAGGTATTGCTTCAGTTGTACAAGGTATTGGTGAGACCGCACCTGGAATACTGCGTACTGTTTTGGCAGCACGGTGGCATAGTGGTTAGCACTGTTGCCTCACAGCGCCAGGGACCCGGGTTCAAATCCGGCCTCGGGTGACTGTCTGTGTGGAGTTTGCACATTCTCCCCGTGTTTGCGTGGGTTTTCTCCGGGTGCTCCGGTTTCCTCCCACAGTCCAAAGATGTGCAGGTTAGGTTGATTGGCCATGATAAAAAAATTGGCCCTTAGTGTTAGGGGGGATTAAATACGTGGGGTTACGGGGATAGAGCTTGGGTGGGATGGCTGTCGGTGTAGGGACTGGGTGCTAGGGTTTGGATGATCAGCCATGATCTCCTTGAATGGCGGAGCAGGCTCGAAGGGCTGAATGGCCTACTCCTGCTCCTATCTTCTATGTTTCTATGTTTCTATACTTAAGAAAGGACATACTTGCTCTCGAGTCAGTACAAAGAAGGTTCACTCGGTTAATCCCGGGGATGAGGGGAAGGACATATGAGGAGAGGTTGAGTAGATTGGGACTCTACTCATTGGAGTTCAGAAGAATGAGAGGCGATCTTATTGAAACATATAAGATTGTGAAGGGGTTGGATCGGGTGGATGCGGGAAAGATGTTCCCAATGATGGGTGAAACTAGAACTAGGGGGCATAGTCTTAGAATAAGGGGCTGCTCTTTCAAAACTGAGATGAGGAGGAACTACTTCACTCAGAGGGTGGTAGGTCCATGGAATATGCTGCCCCAAAAAGCTGTAGAAGCTACATCATTACGTAAATTTAAAACAGAAATAGACAGTTTCCTAGAAGTAAAGGGAATTAAGGGTTACGGGGAGCGGGCAGGAATTTGGACTTGAGTCTAGGTTCGGAGCGGTCATGGCCCTATGGGTAGCGGAGCGGGCCCAGGGGCCATGTACCCTGATCCTGCTCCTATTTCGTGTGTCTAATTCTGTTAGATTCAGGAGATGGTTCTGTGATAGTGGATTGGCGGTTAGGGTCAGATCAGCCATGATCTTATTGAATGGCGGAGCAGGCTCGAGGGGCCAATTGGCCTACTCCTGCTCCTATTTCTTATGTTCTTATGTTGTTATGTTCTTATTATAATGGGATACTGTGATACAGTTTAGATTATAATGGGATAATGTGATACAGTGTAGATTATAATGAGATAGTGTGATACAGTGTAGATTATAATGGGATAGTGTGATACAGTGTAGATTATAATGAGATAGTGTGATACAGTTTAGATTATAATGAGATAGTGTGATACAGTGTAGATTATAATGAGATAGTGTGATACAGTGTAGATTATAATGGGATAGTGTGATACAGTGTAGATTATAATGAGATTGCATGATACAGTGTAGATTATAAAGAGATAGTGTGATACAGTGTAGATTATAATGAGATAGTGTGATAAAGTGTAGATTATAATGAGATAGTGTGATACAGTGTAGATTATAATGAGATTGCATGATACAGTGTAGATTATAATGAGATAGTGTGATACAGTGTAGATTATAATGAGATAGTGTGATACAGTGTAGATTATTATGAGATTGTGTGATACAGTGTAGATTATAATGAGATAGTGTGATACAGTGTAGATTATAATGAGATAGTGTGATACAGTGTAGATTATTATGAGATTGTGTGATACAGTGTAGATTATAAAGGAATAGTGTGATACAGTGTAGATTATAATGAGATAGTGTGATACAGTGTAGTTTATACTGGGATAGTGTGATATAGTACAGATTATAATGAGATAGGTTGATACAGTGTAGATTATACTGGGATAGTGTGATAAAGTGTAGATTATAATGGGAAAGTGTGGTACAGTGTAGAATATAATGAGATAATGTGATAGGGTGTCGATTATAATGATAGTGTGTGATGAAGTATAGATTATAATTAAGATAGTGTGATACAGTGTAGATTATAATGGGATAGTGTGATACAGTTTAGATTATAATGGGATAGAGGGATACAGTGTAGATTCTAATGAGATAGTCTGATACAGTGTAGATTATAATAAGATAGTGTGATACAGTGTAGATTATAATGAGATAGTGTGATACAGTGTAGATTATAATGAGATAGTGTGATACAGTGTAGATTATAATGAGATAGTGTGTTACTGTGTAGATTATAATAAGATAGTGTGATACAGTGTGGATTATAATGAGATAGTGTGATACAGTGTAGATTATAACGAGATAGTGTGATACAGTGTAGATTATCAAGGAATAGTGTGATAAAGTGTTGATTATATTGGGATAGTGTGATACAGTCTAGATTATAATGAGATAGTGTGATACAGTGTAGATTAAAATGGGATAGTGTGATACAGTGTAGATTATAATGGGATAGTGTGATAAAGTGTAGATTATAATGAGATTGCATGATACAGTGTAGATTATAAAGAGATAGTGTGATACAGTGTACATTATAATGAGATAGTGTGATAAAGTGCATATTATAATGGGATAGTGTGATACAGTGTAGATTATAATGAGATTGCGTGATACAGTGTAGATTATAATGAGATAGTGTGATACAGTGTAGATTATAATGAGATAGTGTGATACAGTGTAGATTTTAATAAGATAGTGTGATACAGTGTAGATTATAATGAGATAGTGGGATACAGTGTAGGTTATAATGGAATAGCGTGATACAGTGTAGCTTATAATGGGATAGTGTTATACTGTGTAGATTGTAATGGGATCATGTGCTACAGTGTAGATTATAATCAGATAGTGTGAGACAGTGTAGATTATAATCGGACAGTGTGATACAGTGTAGATTATAATGAGATAGTTTAATACAGTGTAGATTATAATGACATAGTGTGAAAAAGTGTAGATTATAATGGGATAGTGTGATACAGTGTAGATTATATAGTGATAGTGTGATACAGTACAGATTATAATGAGATACCATTAGACAGTGTAGATTATAATGGGATAGTGTGATACAATGTATATTATGATGAGATAGTTTGATACAGTGTAGATTATAATGAGATATTTTGATACAGCGTTGATTATAATGGGCTAGTGTGATACAGTGTAGATTGTAATGGGTTAGTGTGACACTGTAGATTATAATGGGATAGTGTGATACAGTGTAGATTATACTGCAATAGTGTGATACAGTTCAGATTATAATGAGATAGAATGATACAGTTTAGATTAAAAAGTGAAAGTGTGATACAGTGTCGATTATAATGAGATAGTGTGATACAGTGTAGATTATAATGAGATAGTTTGATACAGTGTAGATTATAATGAGATAGTGTGATACAGTGTAGATTATAATGGGATAGAGTGATACAGTTTAGATTATAATGAGATAGTGTGATACAGTGTAGATTATAATGGGATAGAGTGATACAGTTTAGATTATAATGAGATAGTGTGATACAGTGTAGATTATTATGGGATAGTGTGATACAATGTAGATTATAATGAGATAGTATGGTACAGTGTAGATTATAATGAGATAGTGTGATACAGTGTAGGTTATAATGGGATAGAGTGATACAGTTTAGATTATAATGAGATAGTGTGATACAGTGTAGATTATAATGAGATAGTGTGATACAGTGTAGATTATAATGAGATAGTGTGATACAGTGTAGATTATATTGAGATAGTGTGATAATGTGTAGATTATACTGCACTAGTGCGATACAGTGTAGGTTGTAGTCAGATAATGTGTTACAATGTAGATTATAATGGGATGGTGTGATACAGTGTATATTATACTAGGATAGTGTGATACAGTGTAGATTATAATGGGAAAGTGTGGTACAGTGTAGAGTATAATGAGATAATATGATAGAGTGTAGATTATAATGATAGTGTGTGATAAAGTGTGGATTATAATTAAGATAGTGTGATACAGTGTAGATTATAATGGGATAGAGTGATACAGTCTAGATTATAATGAGATAGTGTGATACAGTGTAGATTATAATGGGATGGTGTGATACAGTGTAGATTATAATGGGATAGTGTGATACAGTGTATATTATACTGGGATAGTGTGATACAGTGTAGATTATAATGAGATTGTGTGATACAGTGTAGATTATAAAGGAATAGTGTGATACAGTGCAGATTATATTGGGATAGTGTGATGCAGTCTAGATTATAATGAGATAGTGTGATACAGTGTAGATTATAATGGGATAGTGTGATACAGTTTAGATTATAATGGGGTAGTATGATACAGTGTAGATTATAATGACATTGTGTGAATCAACGTAGATTACAATGGAACACTGCGATACAGTATAGATTATAATGAGATACTGTGATAGAGTGTAGATTATAATGAGGTAGTGTGATACAGTGTAGATTTTAATAAGATAGTGTGATACAGTGTAGATTATAATGAAATAGTGTGATACAGTGTCGGTTATAATGGAATAGTGTGATACAGTGTAGCTTATAATGGGATAGTGTTATACTGTGTAGATTATAATGGGATCATGTGCTACAGTGTAGATTATAATGAAATATTGTGAGACAGTGTAGATTATCATCGGGTAGTGTGATACAGTGTAGATTATAATGAGATAGCATGATACAGTGTAGATTATAATGGGATAGTGTGATACAATGTAGATTATAATGAGATAGTGTTATACATTGTAGATTATAATGAGATAGTTTGATACAGTGTTGATTATAATGGGCTAGTGTGATACAGTGTAGATTATAATGAGATAGTGTGATACAGTGTAGATTATAATGAGATAGTGTGATACAGTGTAGAGTATAATGAGGTAGTGTGATACAGTGTAGATTATATAGTGATAGTGTGATACAGTACAGATTATAATGAGATAGTGTGATACAGTGTAGATTAAAAAGTGATAGTGTGATACAATGTAGATTATAATGGGATAGAGTGATACATTGTAGATTATAATGAGATAGTGTGATACAGTGTAGATTATAATGAGATAGTGTGATACAGTGTAGATTATAATGAGATAGTGTGATACAGTGTAGATTATAATGAGATAGTGTGATACAGTGTAGAGTATAATGAGGTAGTGTGATACAGTGTAGATTATAATGGGATAGAGTGATACAGTTTAGATTATAATGAGATAGTGTGATATAGTGTAGATTATAATGAGATAGTGTGATACAGTGTAGATTATAATGAGATAGTGTGATACAGTGTAGATTATAATGAGATAGTGTGATACAGTGTAGAGTATAATGAGGTAGTGTGATACAGTGTAGATTATAATGAGATAGTGTGATACAGTGTAGAGTATAATGAGGTAGTGTGATACAGTGTAGATTATAATGAGATAGTGTGATATAGTGTAGATTATAATGAGATAGTGTGATACAGTGTAGATTATAATGAGATAGTGTGATACAGTGTAGAGTATAATGAGGTAGTGTGATACAGTGTAGATTATAATGAGATAGTGTGATACAGTGTACAATGCAATGAGATAGTGTGATACAGTGTAGATTATAATGAGATAGTGTGATACAGTGTAGAGTATAATGAGGTAGTGTGATACAGTGTAGATTATAATGAGATAGTGTGATATAGTGTAGATTATAATGGGATAGAGTGATACAGTTTAGATTATAATGAGATAGTGTGATACAGTGTAGATTATAATGAGATAGTGTGATACAGTGTAGATTATAATGAGATAGTGTGATACAGTGTAGAGTATAATGAGGTAGTGTGATACAGTGTAGATTATAATGAGATATTGTGATACAGTGTAGATTATAATGGGATAGAGTGATACAGTTTAGATTATAATGAGATAGTGTGATACAGTGTAGATTATAATGAGATAGAGTGATACAGTGTAGATTATAATGAGATAGTGTGATACAGTGTAGATTATAATGAGATAGTGTGATATAGTGTAGATTATAATGAGATAGTGTGATACAGTGTAGATTATAATGAGATAGTGTGATACAGTGTAGATTATAATGGGATAGTGTGATACAGTGTAGAGTATAATGAGATAGTGTGATACAGTGTAGATTATAATGGGATAGAGTGATACAGTTTAGATTATAATGAGATAGTGTGATACAGTGTAGATTATAATGAGATAGAGTGATACAGTGTAGATTATAATGAGATAGTGTGATACCGTGTAGATTATAATGGGATAGTGTGATACAGTGTAGATTATTATGGGATAGAGTGATACAGTGTAGATTATAATGAGATAGTGTGATACAGTGTAGATTATAATGAGATAGTGTGATACAGTGTAGAGTATAATGAGATAGTGTGATACAGTGTAGATTATAATGGGATAGAGTGATACAGTTTAGATTATAATGAGATAGTGTGATACAGTGTAGATTATAATGAGATAGAGTGATACAGTGTAGATTATAATGAGATAGTGTGATACCGTGTAGATTATAATGGGATAGTGTGATACCGTGTAGATTATAATGGGATAGTGTGATACAGTGTAGATTATTATGGGATAGAGTGATACAGTGTAGATTATAATGGGATAGTGTGATACAGTGTAGATTATAATGGGATAGTGTGATACAGTGTAGATTATAATGGGATAGTGTGATACAGTGTAGATTATAATGAGATAGTGTGATACAGTGTAGATTATAATGAGATAGTGTGATACAGTGTTGAGTATAATGGGATAGTGTGATACAGTGTAGATTATAATGGGGTTGCATTGAAGTAAGTTGTGTTCTCTTAAGGAAGGAGAATACAATTTAATAATGGAAACTAAAATCTAAAATGATTCTTATTGATATGTAAAGATCATTGATCAATCAACGTACAGACATTTAATGATCTATTGAGAAAATAGAATTGAAATTTGTCTCCGGTGGAGTCACAGTGTGTTATGGATGAGATGTGACTCTATTGTTTCCCTTTCTTTCTCCGGCTAGGTTGAAGAGGAACTGATGGGCCAACAGAAGAAAATGAAGGGCACAGAGGATGAACTGGACAAATTATCAGAGGGACTCAAAACTGCCCAGGAAAAACTGGAACAATCTGAGAAGGCAGCTTCTGATGTACGTAATTAGAAATGTCGCTGACCTCCTCCCTCATGAATCATTCTGAGAAGGGAAGGGGTGGTTTTTTTGATGGAAGAGATATAGGGGCATCAGGGCATGTAGATTAAAGCGCGTAGTGACTCCTGGGACAAGTACTTTGAAGGAGCTGCCCTTATGATTGGGTGGGTTTGAAATAGAACAGATCAGATGGAAGTTATGCTAAACCTTTGTAAATCACTGGTTTGGCCTCAGCTGGAGTATTGTGTTCAATTCTGGGTATCACACTTTAGGAAGGATGTTCAATCCTAGGAGAGAATACAGAAGATATTTACCAGTGTTGGGGTCGATAGAAAACAACAGGCAGAGACTTTTGTTTAAGCAAAGGCAAAACATTTCTTACTTTAATCACTCTCCACGAGTCTGAAGTCTCAGCCCCGTGCAGGGGCTATGACATCATCACGCAACCGACGTCATGACGTCATCACGCTACCGACGCTCTTAAAGTGACGCTGCACCAATAACCCAACCCAGAACGTACATATCACAATATTGCTATACACGGTGAATTGTGTTTAGGTACATATAACAGCATTGGCTATACATTGTGTTATTGTCCCTATGTGGTCTCCGCCACATACGTCCCCCCAGAATTCACTAGCACTGGCAATGTCAGTCGTTGGGGGGGCCGGATCACACGGCTGGAACGGCTCCTCAATTCCGGGGCGGGAACTGGGGGGTTCATCGGAGGGACCTCGGGCGCCCAGTGGTGGACTGAGGGGGCAGAAACCAGCGGTCGGCCCGCCTCGGGGGCTGTGCCAACTCAACGGGTCAGTCCAGATCCAAGTGGGCTGGCTTAAGACGGTCCACGGAAATGCAGTCCGGCTTACCGCCGACATCCACTATGAAGGTCTTGTCCCCGGTTTCCAGGACGCGGAATGGTCCATCGTAGGGTGGCTGAAGAGGTCCCCGGTGGGCGTCGTGGTGGACGAAACCGTACTCCGCCTCATGACGGTCGAGCAGAATGTGGGACTGCGGGAGGCCGTGCTGCGATGTGGGCACCGGCGCGAAAACCTTGGCGTTGTCCAGAAGGTCGGACCGCTGATGGGCTGTGGACCAAGGTTCCGTTGCATTGGGGACGAAATCCCCGGGAACCCACAGCGGCTGTCCATAGACGAGCTCGGCGGACGAAGACTGGATGTCCTCCTTGGGAGCGGTCCTGAGTCCCAGCATGACCCATGGGAGTCTGTCGATCCAGCTGTCGTCCCAGAGGCTGGCCCGGAGCGCGGCCTTCATGGAGCGATGAAACCATTTGCACAGCTCGTTAGCCTGAGGGTGGTATGCTGTGGTGCAGTGGAGTCTCAACCCGAGGCCTCGGGCGACAGCGTTCCAGAGCTCTGACGTGAACTGGGGCCCCCGGTCGGAGGAAATGTCGGATGGGGCGCCGAACCGGGCGATCCAAGTGCTGATGAACACCCGAGCCACATCGGCGGCCGTCGTGGAAGACAGCGGGATGGCTTCCGGCCATCGGGTGGTTCTGTCGACCATTGTGAGGAGGTGGGTGAACCCGCGGGAGGGCGGCAGGGGCCCCACCAGGTCCACATTAACGTGGTCGAACCGCCTCTCGGGCACCGCGAAAGGCGCCAACGGGGCCTTAGTATGGCAATGTACTTTCGAGCGTTGGCATACCACGTAGGTGCTGGCCCAGTCGCGAACGTCTTTCCTGAGCCCGTGCCAGACGAACTTAGCCATCACCAGCTTCTGTGACGGCTTCCTGCCCGGGTGGGAAAGATTATGGACGGCGTCAAAAACTTGCCGTCTTCACCCTTCGGGCACGATGGGACATGGCTGCCCAATGGAGACGTCGCACAGAAGTGTGGTGCCGGCAGCGTCGAACGCGACGTCCACTAGTTGAAAGCCCATGACCGCCGTCCTGTAGGCCTGGACGTCCGGGTCGGAGGCCTGATTGGCCGCCATGCGGGTGTAGTCGATGCCGAGGTGCACGGCGCTGGCGACGGCTCAGGAGAGACAGTCGGTGACGAGGTTGTCTTTCCCAGCCACATGCTGGATATCCATTGTAAACTCCGAGATGAAGGCCAACTGGCGTTGCTGACGGGCCGACATCGGCTCGGAGGCTTTGGCCATGGCGAAGGTCAACAGTTTGTGGTCCACGAACGCTGTGAACGGGCGAGCCTCCAGCAGGAAACGGAAGTGTCCGACGGCGAGGTAGAGGCCGAGAAGCTCGCAACCAAAGGTGCTGTACTTCCGCTCGTTGGGGCGGAGCTGCCGGCTGAAGAAGGCGAGCGGCTGCCAGGCGCCGTTGACCCACTGTTCGTGGACGGCGCCGACCGCATAGTCCGAGGCGTCGGTGGTGAGAGCGATAGGCGCATCAGGTAACGGATGCGCCAGCATGGTCGCGTTAGCCAGGGCCCTTTTCGTGTCCGTGAAAGAATTGGCCATCTCATCGGACCAGTCGACGGCGAGTTTGTCGGGCTTGCCTTTGAGGGCCTCGTAAAGGGGCCGCATAAGCTGGGCTGCTCGGGGGACGAAACGATGGTAAAAGTTCACCATGCCCAAAAACTCCTGCAGGGCCTTCACGGTGAGGGGTCGTGGGAAGTCCATCACGGCCTCCACTTTCGATGGCAGTGGCACCGCCCCGTCCTTCATGATGCGGTGCCCGAGAAAGTCGATTGAGGACAGCCCGAACTGGCACTTGGCCGGGTTGACGATTAGGCCGTGTTGGCTGAGTCGTTCGAAGAGGGTCCGGAGGTGGGACACATGCTCCGTCCTGGAGGCGCTGGCGATGAGGATGTCGTCCAGGTATACGAACAGGATTGTCAGGTCCCGTAACACGGTGTCCATTAGGCGTTGAAAAGCCTGTGCAGTGTTTTTGAGGCCGAATGGCATGCGGAGGAATTCGAACAGCCCGAACGGGGTGATCACCGCGGTTTTCGGGACGTCCTGCGGCCGGACAGGGACCTGGTGGTAACCCCGGACGAGGTCCACTTTCGAGAATACCACTTTCCCGGCCAGGTGGGCGGAAAAGTCCTGAATGTGTGGAATCGGATAGCGGTCGGGGGTTGTCGCGTCGTTGAGGCGCCGGTAATCTCCGCATGGGCGCCACCCGTCGCCTGGTTTCGGGGCGATGTGGAGGGGCGAAGCCCACAGACTGTTCGACCAGCGGATGATGCCGAGGCGCTCCATGGTGTCGAACTCGGCTTTGGCGATGGCGAGCTTCCCCGGGTCGAGGCGCCGAGCGCGGGCGTAGGCGGGCGGACCGGTGGTCGAGATGTGGTGTTCTACCCGTGCTTGGTGGCGGCGGACAAGAACGTGGGCTTCGTGAGGTCCGGGAACTGGGCGAGGAGGCGGGAAAACTCGTCGGAGGCCGAAAATGCGCTGGACAACTGCGTCGTGCTGGACCCGCTGAGGGAACATGGGAGTGAGCTGAAGGTTTCCGCGTTGATGAGACATCGGTTCTTGACATCCACCAAAAGGCCATTGGCGCAGAGGAAGTCAGCGCTGAGAAGGGGGGTGGACACTTTTGCTGTGACAAAGTCCCAGGTGAACCGCTGCCCACCAAAACAAAGCGCCACGTTTCGTTTCCCGAAGGTGCAGATGGAACTGCCATTGGTGGCTTCGAGGACGGGGCCTTGGTTCCCCCCTTGAATGTCTATGGTTGACGCGGGCAGGACGCTCACCGGGGCGCCCGTGTCGCAAAGGAAACAACGTCCGGAGTCTGTGTCTGTAATAAACAACAAACTGCCTAAACGGCCAACAGCCATAGCAGCCAACGAGTGGTCTTTAGTTTGTTTCGACATGGGAAAACTGCACGGGGGCTGGCACTTCCTGGCTTTGGGGCTGAACTGCGCATGGTAGAAGCAGAGGCTTGAGGGTTGCCGCCGTTGGACTGTATCAGTGGGGGCAGGGCTCCGCATGGCCGCGCAGTACTGTTGCCCGGCAGAGAAAAATTTGTCGGTCTCCTTGGCCAGGTCACGGAAATCGGTAGTGGAAGAGTTGGCTAAAGCCGACCGTACCTGACCTGGCAGCTGTTGAAGGAACAGTTCCTTGAAGATGAAGCACAGCCTGTGTGTGCCCAGGAGGGCCAGCATGTGGTCCATCAGCTCCGAGGGCTTGGAGTCGCCAAGCCCGGGTAGAGAGAGAAGCCGACGTGCGCGTTCGGCTTCGGTGAGTCCGAAAGTTTATAAGAGGTGCGCTTTCAGCGTATTGTATTTGTTGAGCTCCGGCGGGTTTTCGAGCAGGTTCATGACTCTGGCCGCGGTGGAGCTGCCGAGAGCAGAGACGATGTAGTAGTACCTCGTGTCATCCGCGGTGATGTCCCGGAGTGCAAATTGAGCCTCGGCCTGGGCGAACCAAGCGGCAGCCTGTTGTTCCCAAAACTCGGGTAATTTGATGGAAACGGCGTTCGGCGCCATTTCAGATGAGTTCGTTGGAATCGTCCAAAAGAGCAGCGGGGTCACCAATGTTGGGGTCGATAGAAAACAACAGGCAGAGATTTTTGTTTAAGCAAAGGCAAAACGTGTCTTACTTTAATCACTCTCCACAAGGTCTGAAGGCTCAGGCCCGTGCAGGGGCTATGACGTCATCATGCAACCGACGTCATGACGTCATCATGCTACCGACGCTCTTAAAGGGACCCTGCACCGATAACCCAACCCAGAACATACATATCACAACATTGCTATACATAATGAATTGTGTTTCGGTACATATAACAGCATTGGCTATACATTGTGTTATTGTCCCTATGTGGTCTCCGCCACACCAGAATGGTATCAAGGATGAGGGACTTCAGTTATGTGACAATATTAGAGAAGCTGGGATTGTTCTCCTTGGAGCATAGAAGGTTAAAGGGAGATTTAATAGCGGTGTTATGAGGGGTTTTGATGGAGTAGATAGGGAGAAATGTTGCCACTGGCAGGAGGACTGATAACCAGAGGATACAAATTTAAGATAATTGGCAAAAGACCAGAGGTTTTTATGCAGCGAGTTGTTGTGATCTGGAATGCACTATCTGATAGGGTGGTGGAAGCTGATTCAATAGTAATTTTCAAACACAGAAGATGAGATGTTTAAAGCGAACACAGGGGCAATGGCTGAGCAGACGTGGTATGGGATAGGAGATGAGCAGCAGAGTTTTGGATCAGCTGAAGTTTATTGAGGGTGTGGGATGGAAATTCGGCCAGGAGAGCATTGGAGCAGTCGAATCTGGAGATGTCAAAGGCATGGAAGAGGGTTTCAGCAACAGATGGACTGAGGCGGGCAATGCTAGGCGATCTTTGTGTTGGAGAGGATATGGGATTTGTTGTGTATGTACCTTTAAGAGAATAACTGGTCTCAGACTGCAGTACCGGCAGTGACCACCCCTGTATAAAAGGCGCTAGTGAGCCTCTGTGTTTTAGTTTCACTATTGACTTCCACCAGTAAAGACTTATTTTGTTCACTCCTGCTGTCCGTGTCTCAATTATTCACGGACTTAACACTGGCGACGAGTAAGAAACGAACTTACCTGCAACTCGGCAGCACCTCAGACGACGTTATTGAAGGTCGAAGCCAGAAGAAAAAAAATAAATAAATAAAATCCAAAGAAACTCGAGAAACGGGCGTCGACCGTGGGCAACCGCCCTCCAAATCGTCGGATTGAAAACTTGCAGGAGAGACTGTCCAGAGCCAGGCTTGGTTCCTCGGTCTGTGGTTTCCCAGCTAATCGGGCTGGTGGCAGGTAGTGCACTGATCCTTCCTGGGCTGCGACGGGCTAGAGCTCGATCGGGTGGCTTTTCAACGGGGCCGGGCAGCGAGTCGGGAAGCAAAGAGAGAGAGAGAGGGTGGAGCACACAGGGCGTGGCAGGTGCTTCGAAGCCGGGCAGCGTTCGGACCAAAGAAGAGGGAGGGAAGTGTCCCAGAGGGTCCGCTCCACGACGGGAAAATAATAAAAGAAAAAAAATCAATATTAAACGCGCAAGAAACCGTGGAAAGCAGCGCTAACAACAGCGGGGAAGAAGGCAAAGCGCGGGAGGCGCCATTTTGTTAAATCGGGGAAGAAGGCAAAGCGCGGGAGGCGCCATTTTAGATTTGCAAGATGCCGAAGACTGGCTGTATCACTGCTTTTGATAATACAATAGAGGACTGGACCACGTATGTGGAAAGAGTCGAGGTATATTTCGAGGCAAACGAAATAGCGGAGGGGAAAAAGGCATCGATATTGCTAAACTTAATGGGTGCTAGAACGTACGGCCTATTGCGGGACCTGATTACTCCAGCCAAACCGAAGGCGAAGAGTTTTAACGAAATTGTTGCTGTCCTACAGGAACACTTAAACCCTGCACCGCTGTTGATAGCAGAAAGATTTAAATTCCACAGGAGAACTCAGCACAAAGACGAGAGCAATGCTGAGTATCTTACGGAACTACGCAAGCTATCAAAGCACTGCCAGTTCGGAGCAGGACTGGCAGATACCCTACAGGACAAATTTGTCTGTGGACTCCTGAGTGAAGGAACACAGAAGAAGTTACTCTCAGAGAAAGAGCTGATGCTAGATAAGGCTTTCAGCGTGGCAGTATCGTATGAAGCAGCAGCCAGGGGAGCTGCAGAAATTCAACAAAAACCACAGGAATACGGCACCCACGAAATGACACGGGGATTTGCAAAATGTTATCGCTGCGGCAGAACTAACCATGACCAGAAGGACTGCTGGTCCAAAGACAAAATATGCAGGCCATGCGGGAAGATGGTACACATTGCACGAGTTTGCAGGTCTGGGAAGAAGACCAGCGACAACAAAAAGGCTACTAAGGAACCGTACAAGAAAGTACAAAAGATGACGGGCAGTAGTTCCGAAGACCAGATGAGCGATAGTGAATCCGGGAACAGGAGACTAAGTTGTCTCAAACTTCACAATGTAATCGCAAAAGAGGATCACCGAACCATTTGGGTCACCCTCACGATAGCAGGGTCCCAAGTTAAAATGGAATTGGATACAGGATCAGCGCTAACCGTCATGAATCGACGAGACTACGAGCGGCTATTTTCACACATACCCTTGAGAGAGACATCCATCGTCTTGACAACGTATACGGGGCAAAAAGTATACCCCAGAGGAAAAATAAGGGTGCCTGTCGAATACAACAGCAAGAAAATACGGAAATTGTATCTCTACATACTGCCAAATGGTGGACCACCGTTATTGGGATGGGAATGGATCAGGAAGATAAACTTAGATTGGCATTCCATTCATGCAATGACGGTGGACGGTAAAAAAGATGAAGACGTCACTCCTGGACGATTGTCAACAATCTTAGCTAACGGCAAAGAGGTATTTCAACAAGAACTGGGCACGCTTAAAGGTGTAACCGCCTCGATAAAAATAGAAGAGAATGCAGTTCCCAAGTTTTTCAAAGCATATGCAATTCGCCCAGCCGTCGAGGCAGAGCTGGAGAATCTGGAGAAGGCGGGCGTGTTGTCTAAGGTCGACTGGAGCGAGTGGGTGACACCCATCGTTCCTGTCATGAAGAAAACGTTAAGCAATAAGTCCGGAGAGCCAAGGAAGATTCGCATCTGTGGGGATTTCAAGGTGACGGTGAACCCAGTCCTTCACACAGTACAATATCCTCTTCCAAGGATAGAAGACATCTTCGCCTCACTGTCTGGAGGGAAGCGTTTTACAAAAATTGACCTAGCACAAGCATATTTGGAGATGGAGGTTGAAGAGTCCTCCAGGAAGTATCTCACGATAAACACTCACAAAGGTCTTTACCAGTATCATCGATTGGTATTCGGAGTAGCATCGGCTCCGGCGATATGGCAAAGAGCGATGGAACAAGTCCTGCAAGGGATTCCGGGGACTCAGTGTTACTTGGACGACATCCTTGTAACAGGTGAAGATGACAGTGAACACCTTAACAACCTAGAACAGGTGCTCACTAGACTACGGGAACATGGGCTGCGAGCCAACCGCCCCAAGTGCGAATTTTTTAAGAAACAGATATCGTATTGTGGCCACGTGATTGATGAAGAGGGGTTACATAAGTCCCCTGACAAAATTGAAGCGGTTGTTAAGGCCCCAGCGCCTGAAAATGTGTCGCAACTGCAGTCATTCCTCGGATTGGTGAATTACTATCATAAGTTTTTGCCGAATTTGTCGACAATTCTGCACCCACTGAACGCCCTGCTACGAACGGGGGTAGCATGGAAATGGAGCGATGATTGTAAGCGTGCTTTTCAGAAGAGTAAGGACTTAATCACTTCAAGGGAAGTTTTGGCTCACTACAACCCAGCACTGCCAATCAGGCTGGCGTGTGATGCGTCTCCTTACGGCATTGGGGCGGTACTGTCACATAAATTCCTTGATGGTTTAGAGAGGCCGATAGCTTTTGCGTCACGCTCGTTAACTTCTGCCGAGCGTAACTACGCCCAGATTGACAGAGAGGCCCTCAGCCTAGTGTGGGGGGTGAAGAAGTTCAATCACTACCTGCACGGTCAAAAATTTACTCTACTAACCGATCATCAACCTCTTGTCTCCATTTTCAACCCTCAGAAGGGCGTACCGATAATGACAGCACAACGGCTGCAGAGATGGTCCCTTTTCCTAGGGGCACACCAATATGACATTGAGTACAAAGGAACTAAACAGCATGGAAATGCTGATGGATTGTCACGTCTACCGTTGCCGACGGTGGAAGAAGAAGACCTTGCAGTGGATCCAATGGAGTTATTCCACTCGACCATAGTCGAATGTCTCCCTGTGACGAATGCAAACATAGAAAAGGAAACACGGAATGACCTGACACTATCACAGGTCTATGATTTAACGGTGAAGGGATGGCCAGCACATGGCGAACCACTGCTGCCAGCATTCTCGCCGAGAAGAGAACAGCTGTCAGTGTGCAGAGGAACCTTGATGTGTGGATCCAGAGTAGTAATTCCACCTAAGTTGACGGATAGAGTGCTCAATGAGCTTCATGAGGGTCATCTGGGTGGGGTACAAATGAAGAACTTAGCCAGAGCGTTTGTGTGGTGGCCGGGAATCGATAGAGAAATCGAAGAGATGACCAAGAGCTGTGCAGGATGCCAGAAGGTCCAAAACGCCCCACCACAAGCTCCTCTGCATCCATGGGAGTGGCCCTCATCTCCATGGCAAAGGGTGCACATTGATTTTGCTGGTCCCTTCATGGACTCGATGTTTTTAATTGCGGTGGATGCACATTCAAAGTGGCCAGAGGTAATAAAAATGTCCTCAACCACCACGGAAAAAACTATCACAGTTTTACGAACCATATTCGCCAGGAATGGGCTGCCTGAACAGATTTGCTCTGACAATGGACCACAGTTTGTGTCTGAAGAGTTCCGGAGGTTCTTAAAGAACAATTGCGTTAAGCATTACACATCTGCCCCATATCATCCAGCCACTAATGGATTGGCCGAGAGGTTTGTCCAAACTTTCAAGAAGGCTATCAAGGCAATGTGTAATGAAGATATACCCCTACAACACAAGGTGGACAACTTCTTGTTTGCCTACCGGAATGCGACACATGCGGTTACCAACCAAACTCCAGCCATGATGTTCTTCAATCGAAGACTACGATGCCGCTTGGATTTGGTTAAGCCAAACGTCCGAAGAGATGTGGAGAACAGGCAGTTTCAGAATATGAATGAAAGGCCGACCAGGAGTTTTAAGATAGGTCAACCAGTTTTGGCCCGGGACTACCGCACTGAGAAATGGCAGCCAGGAACGATTTGTACACGACAAGGACCTCTCATGTATACCATGGACGTGGGGAGAGCATTGTAAGACGCCATGCTGACCAGATTCTAGAGTCACTGGAAAACGTCAACTCCACACCACGATCTGATACACCTGGTAATGAAATTGACGTTCCAATTGCAGCTACCGCAGAACCGGTAATATTGGAAGCAGATGAACCAAACAACGACATTGATCCCGACTCAACATTGCCAGAAGAACCTGATACCCCAAAGAGGCGTTATCCAGACAGAATCAGGAAGCCTCCTCAAAGACTGAACTTATCATTGCTTAAACTTAACCAATGTATCTAGCAACAGTAATTGTGATTGTAATTAGTTATCATTTAGTTGTTAAATGAATGTTATGTACTGTTTATCTAAAAGGGGAGGAATTGTTGTGTATGTACCTTTAAGAGAATAACTGGTCTCAGAATGCAGTACCGGCAGTGACCACCCCTGTATAAAAGGCGCTAGTGAGCCTCTGTGTTTTAGTTTCACTATTGACTTCCACCAGTAAAGACTTATTTTGTTCACTCCTGCTGTCCGTGTCTCAATTATTCACGGACGTAACAGGATTGGAATCTCAATTTGGCCTCAAATAGGACACCAAAGAGGAAAATTTGGTACAGCCCCGTTTGGGGTGCTAAAACTTTAAGGGGGAAAAATTGAGTCGTGCCCCCTTTGGGGTGCTAACTAGCACCCCGAAAAAATTAGCTCCCCCATGGCCGTAATTTATTGGTAGCGCCACAAGCGGGAAGCGGGGTGCTACTGGAAGCACCCCGCCTCCCTCTTGGGGCGCTGCGAGTGAATATCGCGGTGCTACATGCCACAGTGCCACGCGCTACGGCACATCGTGCTGCAGTACTGCAGGCCTTCCTCCCCTTCTTAAAGGGGGGGGGGGCCTTGCGCAGCACGACCCGGGGCCCAGCTGGGCCACCAGAAATCGGAGTGCTGGCAAAAGAGCCCTGCACTCGAGAGAAGTGCCGGGCGCATGGAACACAGCAGCACCCCGCGGGGGGGCTTCAGAGGAGGCCGGGGACAGCAGAGGGGGGATGTGTTGGCTGGTGGCCAGCAACAAAAATGGTCACCCAGCACCTGCCCTTTAATTAGCACCACCCCGGCCACAGGAAGGCTCCCCTGACCTCATCAGACATAGCTTCCGGCGGTAAGCCAGGGGGCTCTACCGAAGATCGCAGCCGGGGCGCGAGCGGAGAGCTGCGCGTGGCAATGATGTCATCGCCATTGACACAGCGCCACGGGGTGCTAACAATTACCACCGCTAACCTCCCGCTGAATTTCGTGGGAGGTATTGGTGGCGCCGTGCCCGGGCGCTAGTTGCTTTGCGCCCCGTTAGCGCCCTCCCGCAAAATTCAGTTTTAGCGTTCCAAGAGGGAAGTGGAGCGCTAAATCAAGCACTAACCACTTCTCTTAGGGTGCTAAAGTCTGAGAGCGGGGCGGGAGCAACTAGCGCCCGGGCATGGCACCACCAATGCCTCCCACGAAATTCAGCGGGAGGTTAGCAGCGGCAATTGTTAGCACCCCGTGGCGCTGCGTCGCCGGCGATGATGTCATTGCCACGCGCAGCTCTCCGTTTGTGCCCCGGCTGCGATCTTCGGTAGCGGCAGAGTGCTGAACAATTTCGAGTGCATTGTAAACGGCACTCTTTCATCACAGAAGCTGCTTCCCTCGCTTAAAGGGAAGGGCCAATGATGCTGCACCAGCTAGTTGTTGTCAATTATGTTTTGCAAGGCGACCTGTGCAACTGCCATTACAGCCCCAAACAAAGTGGAGGGCTTGGGCATCTTGTACCAATGAAACGTTAAAACATTTGCACAGGCGCCAGACTGTAAATAATAAAAATTGCGCTCGCTGAAAAGCATTCCCTTTAATTACCGCTCCTGAAGCAGCCAGCCGAGGTCACAATGCCTCCTCTTGCTGGTGTTATCGGCGCATGGTGATAAAGCAGGGGGTGAGGGTCAATTTTCCATCCAGGGCGATAACGGGGTGCTGCGCACGTTAGGATGTTATGATCCGTGAGGCGCTAGAGGCCCAGGCACTAAGCATTAAAGTTCGCGGGCGTCGCTGCAATCGCCGCGCCCGAGCGCTAACCCCTTAGTGCCCCTGCCAGGCGCTAACAAGAGGCACTAACATACCGAATTTCACGGCCCAAAATTTTATAAAGTCTGGTTCAGCTTGAGATAATGGCTGGGGAGAGGGATGGAATTGGTAACAAGGGTACGGGGTTTGTGACAGGGACTGAAGATGATGGCTTTGGTCTTACCAATATTTAACTGCAGGAAATTGTGTCCCATCAATGGCTGGATGTCAGACAAGGAGTCTGACAGCACAGTGTCAGTGGACAAGTCGAGAGAGGTAGTGGAGGCATGGAGCTCAGTGTTGTCAGTGTACATGTGGACGCTGACCCCATGTTTATGAATGATGTTGCCAAGGAGCAGCATGTAGATGAAGAAGAGGAGGCGATCAAGGACAGATCCTTGAGGGATAAATCTGCAGGGACGGAAAGAGAAGCCATTGCTAGATAAACTGATTGGATGGGTAAGAGTGGAATCAAGTGAGGTATCTCCTACTCAGCTGGACAACAGAGAAAGGTGTTGAGAAGGATGGTGTGATTGACCGTGTCAAACACTGCATAGGATGTCATTTGTGACTTTGGTTAGTGCTTTTTCAGTGTTGTAGCAGGGTTGGAAACCTGAATGAGACCAACATAGGGTACCAAAGAGTTAGGAACTGAGCACACACCCTCTATCCCACTCATACTGAGATTCTCAAATGCTAATCTGTGTGAGAGATGTTCCAGGTGCCATTGCACACTTCTCCCAACAGCTGGCTTCAGAGTGACATTGGCAGGGGCTTGCACGCAAGCTACCCACCTGCCCTCTTGGCCAGTTACAGTGATTAGCACCGGGAAACCCAAGAAAGAGAATTACGAGAACTTTTCAGCAAAAAATTACTCTTGTCAAACATAAAGATGCACAAGAATGGGTTAACAACAACACAACTTGCCTTTAATGTCGGAAAACGTCCCAAGGCGCTTCACAGGAGCATAATCAGACAACAATTGGCACCGAGCCAAAGAAGGAGATAATGAGAAGGGTGACTAAAAGCTTGGTGAAAGAGGTAGGCTTTAAGGAGGGTCTTACAGAAGGAGAGAAAGGTGGAGAGGCGAAGAGGTTTAGAGAGGGAATTCCAGAGCTTAATGCCTAACCAGCTGAAGGCACAACCGCCAGTGGGGGGGCGAAGGGAGTGGGGCTTTAACAAGACCAGAGTAGGAGGAACACAGAGTTCTCGAAGGGTTGTAGGGATGAGCAGACAGAAGTGTGTAACTGGGAGAGTTCAAGGCAACCCTTGCTCAAGCTCTAGGTACAGTTGGGAATGAGATCACAAGGGAAGAATTCAGACTCCATTTCAGAATTATATCAGTGTCACTACACTGTACATCTGCAGATTCCAGGCACGGATTGCGTAATCCAAAAGGAGGCAACTGGGAGGGGTAAAAGAATTGCGTGCACTACAATTGAACACAGGCAGGATGATAGTGGGGGCACGATAATTGACTTCAGTGACCCTTGGTTGGGGAGAGGGAAAATAATCAACCAGGTCCCCGCTCTTTGCTAGACCTGGAGCACTGTGAGCAGTTCTGGGCACCACACCTTAGGAAGGATATATTGGCCTTGGAGGGAGGGCAGCGTAGGTTTACCAGAATGATACCCGGACATCAAGGGTTAAATTACGAGAAAAGATTACACAAATTAGGCTTGTATTCCTAGAATTTAGAAGGTTAAGGGGTGATCTGATTGAAGTTTTCAAGATATTAAGGGGAACTGATAGGGTAGATAGAGAGAAACAATTTCTGCTGGTCAGGGATTCTAGGACTAGGGGGCAGAGTCTAAATATTAGAGCCAGACCTTTCAGGAGTAAAATTAGGAAACACTTTTACACACAAAGGGTGGTAGAAGTTTGGAACTCTCTTCCGCAAATGCCAATTGATGCTAGATCAATTGTTAATTTTAAATTGGAGATTGATAGATTTTTGTTAACCAAAGGTATTAAGGGATATGGGCCACAGGCGGGTATATGGCGTTTGGTTGCAGATCAGCCATGATCACATTGAATGGTGGAACAGGCTCGAGGGGCTGAATGGCCTCCTCCTGTTCCTGTGTTTCTAAAATGCACAAGGACAGAACTGGGTTCAGCTCAAGTGCTCCTTATACTCAAATCTTCTGCCCACATTCTCTGATTGACTCACTCATCCTAGGCCACGTCAGATGGCATTAACATTCAACCACTCTTGTGAGGACTAGACTTACTGATGCCAGTCTTCAAATTACTGGGTTTATTGAATTAAATCCTGGGATGAGAGGGTTGTCCTATGAGGAGAGGTTGAGTAGATTGGGCCTATACTCTCTGGAGTTTAGAAGAATGAGAGGTGATCTCATTGAAACATTTAAGATTCTGAGAGGGCTTGACAGGGAAGATAGAATAGAATCATAGAATGGTTACAGCACGGAAGAAGGCCATTCGGCCCGTCGAGCCTGTGCCGACTCTCAGCTAGTCCCACTTCACACTTTTCTGCGTTAAATTTAATCTGCCACATGTCCACCCATTTCACCAGCCTGTCTATGACTTCCTGACGTCTATCACTCTCCTCCTCACTTTCACTATACTTGCAAGTTTTGTGTCATCTGCACATTTTGAAATTGTGCCCTGTACACCCACGTCCAAGTCATTAATATATATCAAGAAAAGCAATGGTCCTAGAACCGACCCCTGGGGAACACCACTGTGTACCATCCTCCAGTCCAAAAAACAACAGTTCACCACTACCCTATGTTTCCTGTCACTTAGCCAATTCCGTAACCATGCTGCCACTGTGCCTTTTATTCCATGGGCTTCAACTTTGCTGGCAAGCCTATTATGTGGCACTTTATCAAACGCCTTTTGGAAATCCATGTACACTACGTCAACTGCATTACCCTCATCAACCCTCTCTGTTACCTCATCAAAAAACTCGATCAAATTGGTTAAACACGATTTGCCTTTAACAAATCCATGCTGGCTTTCCTTAATTAATCCACACCTATCCAAGTGACGGTTAATTTTGTCCCTGATTATTGTTTCTAAAAGCTTCCCCACTACCGAGGTTAAACTGACTGGCCTGCAGTTGCTGGGTTTATCTTTACACCCTTTTTGAACAAGGGTGTAACATTTGCAATTCTCCAGTCCTCTGGCACCACCCCTGTTTCTAAGGAGGATGGGAATATTATGGCCAATACCTCCGCAATTTCCTCCCTCAATTCCCTCAGCATCCTAGGATGCATCCCATCCGTTCTTGGTGATTTATCTACTTTAAGTACAGCCAGCCTTTCTAATAACTCTTCGTTATCAATTTTTATCCTATCAAGTGTCTCCACTATGTCTATGGCAGGATCCTCTCCCTTGGTGAAGACAGATGTAAAGTACTCGTTTAGTACCTCAGCCATACCCTCTGCCTCCATGCATAGGTCTCCTTTTTGCTCCCTATTTGGCCACACCCCTCATTTTACTACCCTTTTACTATTTATATGCCTATAGAAGACTTTTTTTTTATTCGCTTATGGGATCTGGGCGTCGCTGGCAAGGCCGGCATTGATTGCCCATTTCTAGTTACCCTTGAGAAAGTGGTAGTGAGCCGCCTTCTTGAACCGCTGCAGTCCGTGTGGTGAAGGTACTCCCACAGTGCTGTTAGGGAGGGAGTTCCAGGATTTTGACCCAGCTATGATGTACTTCTAAGTCAGGATGGTGTGTGACTTGGAGGGGAATTTGGAGATGGTGGTGTTCCCATGCATCTGCTGCCCTTCTCCTTCTAGGTGGAATAGGTCACGGGTTTGGGAGGTGCAGCCGAAGAAGCCTTGGTGAGTTGCTGCAGTGCATCTTGTAGATGGTACACACTGCAGCCACAGTACGCCGGTGGTGGAGGGAGTGAATGTTATGTAATGAGAAAGGATTAATTAGCAATCTTGTTGTACGAGGCCCCTTGGGTCGGAGCGATCATAATATGATCGAATTCTTCATTAAGATGGAGAATGAAGTAGTTGACTCAGAGACTAGGGTCCTCAATTTAAATAAAGGAAACTACGATGGTCTGAGAAGCGAGTTGGGTAGGATTGATTGGGGAATGGCACTCAAAGGGTTGACGGTGGATAGGCAATGGCAAACATTCAAAGACCGAATGGATGAGCTACAGAATTTGTTCATCCCAGTTTGGCATAAAAATAAAACAAAAAAGGTGACTCAACCATGGCTAACAAGGGAAATTAAGGAGAGGACATATAAATTGGCCAGAAAAAGCAATAATCCTGAGGATTGGGAGCAGTTTAGGATTCAACAAAGGAGGACAAAGGGATTAATTAAGAAAGGGAAAATAGAATATGAGAGTAAGCTTGCAGGGAACATAAAAACTGACTGTAAAAGCTTTTATAGATATGTGAAGAGAAAAAGATTGGTGAATTCAAGCGTAGGTCCTTTGCAGTCAGAATCAGGGGAATTTATAATGGGGAACAAAGAAATGGCAGACCAACTAAATACATATTTTTGTTCTGTCTTCACAAAGGAGGACATGAAAGGGTGGAACTGAAAGAAATCAGTATTTGTAGGGAAATGGTGTTAGGAAAATTGGTGGGACTGAAGGCCGATAAATCCCCAGGGCCTGATAATCTACATCCCAGGGTACTTAAGGAAGTGGCCCTAGAAATAGTAGATGCATTGCTGGTCATCTTCCAGAACTCGATAGACTCTGGAACAGTACCCATGGATTGGAGGGTAGCTAATGTTACCCCACTATTCAAAAAAGGTGGTAGAGAAAAAGCGGGGAATTATAGACCGGTAAGCCTGACATCGGTAGTGGGGAAAATGCTAGAGTCCATTATAAAAGATGTAATAGCAGAGCACTTGGAAAGCAGTGACAGGATCGGACAAAGTCAACATGGATTTACAAAAGGTAAATCATGCTTGACTAATCTACTGGAAGTTTTTGAGGATGTAACTGGTAAAATAGATAAGGGAGAACCAGTGGATGTGGTATATTTGGACTTTCAGAAGGCTTTCGATTAGGTCCCACATAAGAGATTAGCGTGCAACATTAAGGCACATGGGATTGGGGGCAAGGTATTGACTTGGATAGAGAACTGGTTGGTGGACAGAAAGCAAAGAGTTGGAATAAACGGGTCATTTTCCGAGTGGCAGGCAGTGACTAGTGGGGTACCGCAAGGATCGGTCCTAGGACCCCAACTGTTCACAATATATATTAATGATCTGGACGAGGGAATTGGATGTAATATCTCCAAATTTGCAGATGACACAAAGCTGGGTGGGAGGGTGTGCTGTGAGGAGGATGTCGTGAAACTCCAGTACGATTTGGACAGGTTGGGTGATTGGGCAGAAACATGGCAAATGCATTATAATGTGGATAAATGTGAGGTTATCCACTTTGGTGGCAAAAACAGGAAGGCAGGTTATTATTTGAATGGCAATAGATTGGGAGAAGGGGAAGTGCAACGAGACCTGGGTGTTCTTGTGCACCAGTTGCTGAAGGTAAGCATGCAGGTGCAGCAGGCGGTTAAGAAGGCAAATGGTATGTTGGCCTTCGTACCAAGAGGGTTTGAGTACAGGAACAAGGATGTCTTGCTACAGTTGTACAGGGCCTTGGTGAGACCGCACCTTGAGTATTGTGTGCAGTTTTGGTCGCCTTACCTGAGGAAGGACGTTCTTGCCATGGAAGGAGTGCAGCGAAGATTCACCAGGCTGATACCTGGGATGGCAGGAATGACGTATGAGGAGAGATTGTGTCGATTGGGCTTATACTCACTGGAGTTTAGAAGATTGAGAGGGGATCTCATCGAAACCTATAAAATTCTGTCAGGCCTGGACAGACTAGATGCAGGAAGGATGTTTCTGATGGCCGGGGAGTCCAGAACCAGGGGTCATAGTTTAAGGATAAGTGGTAAGCCATTTAGGACAGAAATGAGGAGGAATTTCTTCACCCAGAGAGTGGTGAACCTGTGCAATTCTCTGCCACAGAGGGCGGTGGAAGCCAATTCATTAAATATATTCAAGAAAGAGTTGGATATATTTCTTAAGGCTAAAGGGATCAAGGGATATGGGGAGAAGGCAGGGACAGTGTACTGAATTTGGATGGTCAGCCATGATTTCATTGAATGGCGGAGCAGGCTCGAAGGGCCGAATGGCCTACTCCTGCTCCTATCTTCTATGTTTCTATGTTAAGGTGGTGGATGGGGTGCCAATCAAACGGGCTGCTTTGTCCTGGATGGTGTCGAGCTTCTTGAGTGTTGTTGGAGCTGCACTCATTCAGGCAAGTGGAGAGTATTCCACCACACTCCTGACTTGTGCCTTGTAGATGGTAGAAAGGCTTTGCGGAGTCAGGAGGTAAGACACTCGCTGCAGAATACCTAGCCTCTGACCTGCTCTTGTTGCCACAGTATTTATGTGGCTGGTCCAGTTAAGTTTCTGGTCTTTGGTAACCCCCAGGATGTAGATGGTGGGGGATTCGGCGATGGTAATGCCGTTGAATGTCATGGGGAGGTGGTTAGACTCTTGCTTGTTGGAGATAGTCATTGCTTGGCACTTCTGTGGCACGAACGTTACCCGCCACTTATCAGCCCAAGCCTGAACGTCATCCAGGTCTTCTTGCATGCGAGCATGGACTGCTTCATTATCTGAGGAGTTGTGAATGGCGCTGAACAATGTGCAGTCATCAGCGAACATCCCCATTTCTGACCTTATGTTAGAGGAATGGTCATCGATGAAGCAGCTGAAGATGGTTGGGCCTAGGACACTGCCCTGAGGAACTCCTGCAGCGATGTCCTGGGGCTGTGATGATTGACCTTCAATCACCACAACCATTTTCTGGATTACCTTTTATGTTGGCTGCCATTCTATTCTCATACCCTCTCTTTGCCCCTCTTATTTTCTTTTTCACTTCTCCGCTGACCTTTCTATATATAGCCTGATTCTCAGATGTATTTGCAACCTGACATCTGTCATACACGCATTTTTTCTGCTTCATCATATTCTCTACCTGTTTCGTCATCCAGGGAGCTCTGATTTTAGTTGCCCTACCTTTCTCCCTCGTGGGAATGTACCTCGACTGTACCCGAACTATTTCCTCTTTAAAGGCAGCCCATTGTTCCACTACAGTCTTGCCTGCCAATCTTTGATTCCAGTTTACCTGGGCCAGATTTGTTCTCACTGAAATTGGCCTTCCCCTGTTAAACATTTTTACTCTAGATTGCTCCCTGTCCTTTTCCATAGCTAATCTAAACCTTATGATATTATGATCACTGTTCCCTAAATGTTCACCTACTGACACTTGCTCCACTTGACCTACCTCATTCCCCAGAACCAGATGCAGCAATGCCTCCTTCCTCGTCGGGCTGAAACACACTGATCAAGAAAGTTCTCCTGAACACACTTCATAAGTTCTTCCCCCTCTCTGCCCTTTACACTATTACGATCCCAGTCTATATTAGGATAGTTGAAGTCCCCCATTATTACTACTCTATAGTTCTTGCACCTCTGTAATTTCTCTGCAAATTTGCTCCTCCATATCTTTCCCACTATTTGGTGGTCTATAGAATACATCTAGTAATATAATGGCACCTCTCTTGTTTCTTAACTCGAGCCATATAGATTCTGTCCTTGACCCCTCCAGGACATCCTCCCTCTCCAGCACTGTAACATTCTCCTTAACCAATACTGCCACACCACCTCCTATCTTTCCTTCCCTATCTTTCCTGAACACCTTATAACCAGGAATATTTAATACCCAATCCTGCCTTTTTTTGAGCCAGGTCTCAGTTATTGCCACAACATCATATTCCCATGTGGCTATTTGTGCCTGCAGCTCACTTATCTTGTTTACTACGCTTCGTGTGTTCACATACATACACTGTAAACCCATCTTAGACCATGAGATGCTGAGAGGTTGTTTCCCTGGCTGGAGAGTCTAGGACTACGGGACATAATCTCAGGATAAGGGGTTGAACATTTAAGAGTGAGATGAGGAGAAATTTCTTCACTCAGAGGGTTGTGAATCTTTGGAATTCTCTACCCCAGAGGGCTGTGGATGCTGAGTCGTTGAGTATATTTCACTCAGAGGGTGGTAGGTCCATGGAATATGCTGCCCCAAGAAGCTGTAGAAGCTACATCATTACATAAATTTAAAACAGAAATGGACAGTTTCCTAGAAGTAAAGGGAATAAAGGGTTATGGGGAGCGGGCAGGAATTTGGACATGAGTCTAGGTTCGGATCGGTCATGGCCCTGTGGTTAGCGGAGCGGGCCCAGGGGCCGTGTAGCCTGATCCTGCTCCTATTTCGTGTGTCTAATTCTGTTAGATGCAGGAGATGGTTCTGTGATAGTGGATTGGCAGTTAGGATCAGATCAGCCATGATCTTATTGAATGGCGGAGCAGGCTCGAGGGGCCGATTGGCCTACTCCTGCTCCTATTTCTTATGTTCTTATGTTATGTTCTTATATTCAAGGCTGAGATTGACAGATTTTTGGGCTCATGGGGAATCAAGAAATGTGGAGATCGGGCGGGAAAGTGAAGTTGAGGTCGAAGATCAGCCATGATCTTATTGAATGCCGGAGCAGGCTCGAAAGGCTGTATAAGAACATAAAAAATAGGAGCAGGAATAGGGCATTCGGCCCTTCGAGCCTGCTCTGCCATTCACTGAGATCGTGGCTGATCTTCGAAATCAACTCCATTCACCGGCCCTATCGCCATATCCCTTGATGCCCTTACTAGTCAGAAATCTATGGCCTACTCCTGCTCCGAATCTTATGATCTTATGGTGGAATTAGTCCAGTGCCATAAACATTAGCTGTTTGTGTAAAAAATGCTGTTTCTGAGACCTTGCTGTGTGCAATTGTCTGTCGCGTTTGACTGCACTTCAAAAGTAATTAATTTTCGTGACGTCCTGAGGTCATGAAAGGCGCTATAGAAATACAAGGGGGGGAAAATCGGGTCCTTTGGGGCGCTACTTTTAGCGCCCCCAAAAAATTAGCGCCTCCGCGCCCGAAGTTCACACCAGTAGCGCCCCAAGAGGGAAGGTGGGGCGCTACTGGAGTGAATATTGTGGCGCTACGTGCAGCAGCGCCACGGTACTGCAGGCCTTCCTCCCCTTATTAAAGGGGGAGGGGCCTTGCGCAGCACGACCTGGGGCCCAGCTGGGCCACCAGGGATCAGAGGGCGGCAAAAGAGCCTGGCACTCAACAGAAGTGCTGGGCTCACGGAGTGTAGCCGGCACTCCGCGGGGGGGCGGGGAGCTTCACAGGAGGCCGGGGACGACAAAGCAGGCAGGTGCTGGCAGGCGGCCAGCAACAAAAATGGCCACCCGGCATCTTCCCTTTAACTTGCGCCGCCCCAGCCGCAGGTAGGCCCCCCTGACCCCGTCGGACATAGCGTCCGGCGGTAAATCAGGGGACACTACCAAAGATCGCAGCCGGGGTGCTGCGCATGACTATGATGTCATCGCCAGCGGCGCAGCACCACGGGGCGCTAACGGTTACCACCGCCGCTAACCTCCCGCTGAATTTCACAGAAGGCGTTGGCGGCGCTGGTTGCTTTGTGCCCCGTTAGGGCCCTCTAGGATGCTAACAGAAGGCGCAAATCAACCGAATTTTTCCTCCAAGTTCTTTTTTTACTGGGGTAAAGTTAGATCCTCTGAATAAAAACTAGCTAAATCCAGGGAAATTACATTTTTATATATTTGGAACAGTGAAAACTGTAGGAACAAGCGAGAAATAATGTTTTTTTTCGCTCAAAATAACCCTCTTATTTTTTTCATTGGTCAGAAAAACTGAATTAAAAGATCTTTAAGCATCTTTAACCAGAAAGATTTAACCTATATTTTCAGGAAAATGCTGAGTAAAGTAGAATGAGGACATTGAATGTAACTTTATTTAATGGAGAGAGGTGAAACTTTCGGCTGGGCTGGGCTCTTTAAGTTTCTCTGACACTTTCCCCCCTTTCCGCCCCCCCCCCCACTCATTCCCAAATAAGGACAAAAGTTCCATATTTTACGCTGGGACCCCCTCCCTCTGACGTGTCCGGGGGCTGCTCCCTCCCATTGGTGCGAGTGTCCCAGTGAATCCCGGGCTCTTTGGGTTGGCAAATTGCTGCGGACTCTCCCTTTTCCTGAAGCAGCGCAGCGGGCACTGGAGTGAGGAGCTTGAGCCGAGTAGACCCAGACCTCGCACCATGGCCGGAGCCACTTCGCTGGAGTCAGTGCGACGGAAGATCCAAAGCCTGCAGCAGCAGGCGGACGAGGCGGAAGGGCGAGCTGAGGGGCTGCAGCGGGAGCTGGACACCGAGCGCCAACTCCGGGAGAAAGTCAGTGAGCGGGCTTTGGCGAGGCGGGCAGGGGGACCCGGGGAGGGAGCGGCCCAAGAGCCCAGGTCCCGCGCTGCGCTCACAAAGCGGGGCGGTGGTCACCCAGCCTCCAGGGGTTCGCCCCGGGTCCTAGTGCCCCAGAGGCAGTGCCACAACTTCCAGCGGAACCGTGTGAGACAATTTAACTGGGTGGTGGGCGGGAAGCTAACTTTACATTGTGGGGGGGGAGAGATTCTAACTTTAGATTGTGGGGGGGGGAGATTCTAACTAGATTGTGGGGGGAGAGATTCTAACTTTACATTTGGGGGGGGGGGGAGAGATTCTAACTTTAGATTGTGGGGGGGGGGAGATTCTAACTAGATTGTGGGGGGAGAGATTCTAACTTTAGACTGTGGGTGGGGAGAGATTCTAACTTTAGACTGTGGGTGGGGAGAGATTCTAACTTTAGACTGTGGGTGGGGAGAGATTCTAACTTTAGACTGTGGGTGGGGAGAGATTCTAACTTTAGACTGTGGGTGGGGAGAGATTCTAACTTTAGACTGTGGGTGGGGAGAGATTCTAACTTTAGACTGTGGGTGGGGAGAGATTCTAACTTTAGACTGTGGGTGGGGAGAGATTCTAACTTTAGACTGTGGGTGGGGAGAGATTCTAACTTTAGACTGTGGGTGGGGAGAGATTCTAACTTTAGACTGTGGGTGGGGAGAGATTCTAACTTTAGACTGTGGGTGGGGAGAGATTCTAACTTTAGACTGTGGGTGGGGAGAGATTCTAACTTTAGACTGTGGGTGGGGAGAGATTCTAACTTTAGACTGTGGGTGGGGAGAGATTCTAACTTTAGACTGTGGGTGGGGAGAGATTCTAACTTTAGACTGTGGGTGGGGAGAGATTCTAACTTTAGACTGTGGGTGGGGAGAGATTCTAACTTTAGACTGTGGGTGGGGGGGGGCTTCCCTGATATCTGGAACAAAGGACTCATAACGCCCATATACAAAAGTGGGGACAAAGTCGACCCAAATAACTATCGAGGCATCTGTGTAAACAGTAACCTGGGGAAGGTATTCTGTAGCATCATAAACAAAAGACTTATAAACTTCCTTGAGGAGCACAATGTCTTGAATAAAAGCCAAATTGGATTCCTGCCAAACTATAGAACACCAGATCATATCTTCACCCTACAGACCCTAATTGACAAACACGTTCACCATAACAAAAGCAAAATCTACGCATGCTTTATAGATTTCCAGAAGGCTTTCGACTCCATCTGGCACGACGGTTTATTCCTGAAACTTATCGAAAGCGGGGTAGGGGGAAAAACATATGATGTAATTAAATCAATGTATACAAACAACAAATGTGCAGTTAAAATTGGAGACAAACAAACAAAATACTTCCCACAGGGGCGGGGGGTGACGCAGGGCTCGCCAATCTCACCGACACTCTTTAATATTTACATAAATGGATTGGCAAAACTACTTGAACAATCGACAGCACCCGGCCTCACCCTATATGAATCCAAGGTTAAATTCCTCCTCTATGCAGACGACCTGGTTCTGCTGTCACCAACTAAGGAGGGTCTACAGCAGAACCTGGATCTGCTGGAGTCGTACTGCCAGACTTGGGCCCTGACAATAAATCCCCAAAAAACCAAAGTCCTTGTGTTCCAGCAAAGATCCAGACATCAGGGACCCAAAATAAATTTCACAATAGGAACAACCAAAATTGAACAAACCACTAACTACACATACTTGGGCTTAAAAATCAGTTCTACGGGAAACTTCAAACTGGCTGTGAATGAACTGAAAGAGAAAGCAAGAAGGGCTTTCTATGCCATTAAAAAATCAATCCAAATAGAAATCCCAATTAGCATTTGGCTCAAAATTTTCAAATCAGTAATTGAACCAATTGCACTCTATGGCAGTGAGGTGTGGGGACCGCTAACACAACAAGAATTTGCAAAATGGGACAAACACCCAATTGAGATCCTACATGCAGAATTCTGTAAAAGTATCCTCCGGACTCAAAGGAAAACAGTAAACAATGCATGCAGGGCAGAACTAGGCCAATATCCATTAATAATCACTATCCAAAAAAGAGCCACCAAATTTTGGAAACACCTAGAAATGAGCAACCCCCAATGCTATCACTACGACGCCCTGAAATGCCAAGAGATGACCATAAAGAAGGATACCCTCAGTCAACTAGTCCTGGGACTCAGTGAAGTAACTACTAACAATAACCAGCCCCAGGACAGTGACAGCGTAACACAAAGAATTCGACCCAACACAATCGTCGCTAAGCAAAAGGAAAAATATCTGACATATTGGGCAGAAACAACAAAAACCCAAAGCAAACTCAATTGCTACTTGGCCCTAAACAGACAATACAACATAGCTGATTACCTGACCATGGTAAAGGACAGCAAACTGAGAAAAATCTTGACAATGTACAGACTTAGTGAACATAGCCTGGCGATCGAAAAAGGTAGACACAGGCAGACCCGGCTACCAAGAGAGGACAGGATATGCTCTCACTGCAGTCAGGGAATGGTGGAGACAGAGATGCACTTCCTCACAGCTTGTAGAAAATATCAGGGCATAAGGGAGAATTTCTACCCAAAATTTACAAAAATATGACCGGAATTCAGAAATTTGAATGACGACCAAAAACTCCCATACAGAATCACCCATACCTACTAGGGGAAGAGAGAAATTGCGTAACACTAGCGGCACACTATGTTACAGCTTGCCATAAACAGAGGGACAACCACTAAAGATAAGATAAGAGTATATATAAATTATATGAAAGTATATTTATACACTCAGGGATATATCTGTTTATACACTGTATGGATAGATCTGTATTTTTGTGAACAAACATGAATGTTTTCCGCTGCTTTGGCAACATAAGATGTAACTTGTCATGCCAATAAAGCGAATTGAATTGAATTGAGATTCTAACTTTAGATTGTGGGGGAGGGGGGAGATTCTAACTTTAGATTGTGGGGGGAGAGATTCTAACTTTAGATTGTGGGGGGGGGGAGAGATTCTAACTTTAGATTGTGGGGGGGAGAGATTCTAACTTTAGATTGTGGGGGGGGGAGATTCTAACTTTAGATTGTGGGGGGGGCGATTCTAACTTTAGATTGTGTGGGGGAGAGATTCTAACTTTAGATTGGGGGGGGGAGATTCTAACTTTAGATTGTGTGGGGGAGAGATTCGAACTTTAGATTGTGGGGGGGAGATTCTAATTTTAGATTGTGGGGGGGGGAGATTCTAACTTTAGATTGTGGGGGGGGGGGAGATTCTAACTTTAGATTGTGGGGGGGGAGATTCTAACTTTAGATTGTTGGGGGGGGGGGAGATTCTAAGTTTAGATTGTGGGGGGAGATTCTAATTTTAGATTGTGGGGGGGGAGAAATTCTAACTTTAGATTATGTGGGGGAGAGATTCTAACTTTCGATTGTGGGGGGGAGATTCTAACTTTCGATTGTGGGGGGGGAGATTCTAACTTTAGATTGTGGGGGGGGGAGATTCTAACTTTAGATTGTGGGGGGGGAGATTCTAACTTTAGATTGTGGGGGGGGAGATTCTAACTTTAGATTGTGTGGGGGAGATTCTAATTTTAGATTGTGTGGGGGAGATTCTAATTTTAGATTGTGTGGGGGAGAGATTCCAACTTTAGATTGTGGGGGGGGGGGGGGGAGATTCTAACTTTAGATTGTGGGGGGTGGGGGGGAGATTCTAACTTTAGATTGTGGGGGGGGGGGAGATTCTAACTTTAGATTGTGGGGGGGGAGATTCTAACTTTGTGGGGGGGGGAGAGATTCTAACTTTAGATTGTGGGGGGGAGAGATTCTAACTTTAGATTGTGTGGGGGGGGGAGATTCTAACTTTAGATTGTGGGGGGGAGATTCTAACTTTAGATTGTGGGGGAGAAGGAATCTAATTTATTTGGGAAGTGTAAAAATAATAAACAGTTTAGATTTAAAGCAATGGTTTCAGTGATTTCTGTTCATTGAGTAGTATCTGCATTAATTTAAATCTTTTAATAAACTTTCCTATGTCAGGACCTAGTAAAGGTTTAAAAAAAGTCTCTATGTGAGGATGACTGAGTAAACGTAAGATACAAAGGGGGGCGATAATTGATAAACTAATCATAGTTGGAGAGGATCAAAGCCCTGGTCCGGATCGATTACATCCGCACATATTGAAAGACGTTAGGGAAGAGATAGCAGAGGCACTATTACATATATATAAAATTCATTAGAAAAGTTAATAGTGCCAGAGGACTGGCGGACAGGCAATGTGATTCCTATATTTAAAAAGGGGGATAGAACAAGTCCAGGGAACTATAGACCAGTTAGTTTAATGTCGGTGGTAGGAAAGATAATGGAATCTTTACTCAAAGATGTAATTAAAAAGCTGTTAGAAACCGAAAATATAATAAAAAGCAGTCCGCACAGATTTCAAAAGGAAAGGTCATGCTTGACCAACCGTACTAATTTCTTTGAAGAAGTAACAGAAAGAGTAGACAAGGGTAATGCAGTAGATGTAATATATTTGGATTTAAAAAAGGCCTTCGATAAGGTACCACAGAGTAGACTTGTGACTAAGGCCAGTGCATGCAGAGTCGGTGGCAGGTACCAGAACGGATAGCAAGCTGACTACAAAACGTAAAAGATAGAGGAGCAGTTAACAGTAGTTATTCAGTCTGGGAAAAGGTGGGACGTGCTGTTCCACAGGGATCGGTGCTGGGACCACTGTTACAATTTCAATATTTGTGTCGGATGCAAAATTTGGGGTGTCGTTAACACAAAGGAAGAATGTGACAAAATACAATGAGACATTAATAAATTTGCAGAATGGGCATGTAATTGGCAAATTAATGTCAATATAGACATGTGTGAGGTGGTGAATTTTGGTAGGAACAAAAAAAAGGCCACATACTGCTTGGGTACACTACCACAAATCATCTAAAAGTAGTGATGCATGTTAATAAGGCCATAAAAATTGCAAACCAAGCACTGGGGTTCATTTCTAGAAGGATAGAATTGAAAAGCAGAGAAGTTACGTTAAACTTGTATCGAACCTTGGTTAGACCACGCTTGGAGGACTGTGCATGGCACTGATCTCCATATTATAAAAAGGATACAAAGGCACTGGAGAAGGTGCAAAAAAGATTCATAAGGATGATACCAGAACTGGAAAGATTGAAGAAGGTGGGGCTTTTTTCTCTGGAAAAGAGATGGCTGCGGGGTCACCTGATAGAGGTCTTTACCCTATCAATCCCTTTCAGAATTTTAGACGTAGAGAAAATGTTTCCACTTGGGGGGAGTTCAAAACTCGAGGGCATAAATATAAGATAGTCACGCCAATAAATCCAATAAGTAATTCAGGAGAAACTTATTTACTCAGAGTGGTTAGAATGTGGAACTCGCTACCACAGGGAGTTGTTGTGAATAGATTAGATGCATTTAAAGGGAGGCTAGATAAACACATGAGGGAGAAAGGAATAGAAGGTTATGCTGATGGGGTGAGATGGAGAGGGGTGGGAGGAGGCTCGTGTGGAGCATAAACACCGGCACTGGCCTGTTTCTGTGATGTAGACTCGATGTAAACTCCTGACTGAGACTGGTAAAGGACTAGCAGTCACTGGAGAATTTAATGTATCTCACTGTTAGAATCTATAACACACTTTATATATCAATATATTGTATCTACGCAAAGAAGTGTTAAGATTTGCATTTCTATAGCGCCTATCCCAATCTCAGGGTGCCCCAAGCATTTTACAGCCAATGAAGTACTTTTTGAAATCTGGTCACTGTTGTAATGTAGGAAACGCAGCAGCCAATTTGTGCATAGCAAGCTCCCACAAACAGCAATGTGTTAATGACCAGATAATCTGTTTGTGATGTTGGTTGAGGGATAAATATTGACTGGGACACCAGGGAGAACTCTCCTGCTCTTCTACGAAATAGTGCCATGGGAATTTTTACATCCACCTAAGAGGGCAGACGTCTTGGTTTAACGTCTCATCCGAAATTCGGCGCCTCCGACAGTGCAACACTCAGTAGTGCAGTGGAGTGTCGGCCTCGATTATTGTGCTCAAGTCCCTGGAGTGGGACTTGAACCTACAACCTTCTGATTCAGAGGCGAGTGTGCTACCCACTGAGCCACGGCTGACACCAAGGATGGAATTGGGGTGACTGCTTTGCGAAACACCTCCGTTCAGTCCGTAAGGATGACCCCGAGCTTCCGGTCGCCTGTCATTTTAATTCACCGCCCCATTCCCACTCAGACCTCACCATACTCGGGCTCTTGTATTGTTCCACGGAAGCTCAGTGTAAGCTCGAGGAACAGCACCTCATCTTCTGATTAGGCACTTTACAGCCTTCCGGACTCAATATCGAGTTCAACAATTTCAGATCATAATCTCGGCCCCTATTACATTTTTACTTTTTTTTATCCACACCTTTGTTTTGGCCCTTTTCCCCCCCCCCTTTTTTTTTCTCTCCCACATGGCAGCTGTCTCCCATTCTGCCAGTGCATTTCACAGCCATCTTTTGTCTCCACTAGCCCTATCACCATCTCGTCTTGTTTTGAATACCTCTTAATGTCTCTTCACTTCTCTTTTGTTCTCTCCCAGCCTGGCCTTTTAACCTATTTCATTTTCCTGTGCTTTTCCAGTCTTGACAAAGGGTTTGACCCAAAACATTGACTCTATTTTCTCTCCACGGATGTTGCCTGGCCTGCTGAGTTTTTCCAGCATTTTCTGTTGTTATTAATTACCAAGGATGGACCCTTGTATTGGGGAAGGGGAGAAAATAATCTAGGAATTCTATTCAGCCTTCCATCAGTTGGTCTGCAATGCTTGCGGTGGAAGTGTCTGTGACTCACTTTCCCCTGACTAATAGAATCACAAAAATCGGATCTGGACTGCTTTAAAGGGATTTCAAAAACATTTGGGGGGGAAAAAGTTGTCCTGCTTGAGGTTAGGTCTTCGAATCATATAGCACAGACGGAGGCCATTCTTTGGTAGAGCTATCCAATTAGTCTCTGCTCTTTCCCTATAGTCATGCAAATTTTTCCTTTTCAAGTGCATATATCTAATTCCCTTATGAAAGTTACTGTTAAATCTGCTTCCACCACCCTTTCAGGCTGCACTTTCCAGATAATCACAACCCGCTGCATTTATAAAAAAAAAAAAAAAAAAATAAATAAATTTAAAAAAATCTCCTCATCTCCCTTTTTTTTAACCAATTACCTTTAATCTGTGTCCTCTGGTTACCAACCCTTCTGTCAGTGGAAACAGTTTCTCCCTTTCTCCCTATCTACTTTATCAAAACCCCATATGATTTTGAACACCTCTATTAAATCTCCACTTAACCTTCTCTGCTCTGAGGAGAACAATCCCAGCTTCTGCAGTCTCCCCACTTTATCCCAATCTTGTGCACTTCTTATTCTCAAGTGAGGAATCTGAATAAGGATGGTTGAAACTGAAATTTGTCACTCCCCTTTCAGGTGATTTTAGGGAATTTTAGCACTGATTAGTATAACTTTGTGGTAATTTCTCAACCGGGTTTCATTTTCTCTTTTTTGAAAGTAAAGCAGAAATATGATGGGTCTGTGAGGAGCAATGTGTATTCCCTTGCCTGGCTTCCTATACAAACTTCTCATTAAAGGGGAGTGAAGTCCCCTATTTTGTTTTGGCCCTCAGTGTTTGAAACCAGCCCTGACCAGTTTCAGAATTAAAATGGTGGGGATGAGGAAGACGAGAGGTTGTCACACCTGCCTCCCCTCACCCCTGCTGGCAGTTTCTCATGGTCTGGGCCCTTCGCATGTCCTGTTTTGAGTTTCTATGATTACGGTGTATCCTGTTGCAGTGGTTGTGGGGTGTGGTTTGCCAACCACTAAGATTGATACTGCTCCATATGCAGTGCTAAGGGGTGCAGGAAACTCCCTGTTTAAGAACATAAGAAATAGGAGCAGGAGTAGGCCATTTGGCCCCTCGAGCCTGCTCTGCCATTCAATAAGATCATGACCGATCATCAACCTCAACTCCACTTTCCCTCCCAATCCCCATATCCCTTGATTCCCCTAGAGTCCAAAAATCGATCTATCTCAGCCTTGAATATACTCAAAGACTCAGCGTACACAGCCCTCTGGGGCAGAGAATTCCAAAGATTCACAACCCTCTGAGTGAAGAAATTCCTCCTCATCTCAGTCTTAAATGGCCTACCCCTTATCGTGAGACTGTGCCCCCTAGTTCTAGACACTCCAGCTGGGGCAACAACCTCTCGGCATCTACCCTGTCAATCCCCTTCAGAATCTTGTATGTTTCAATGAGATCACCTCTCATTCTTCTAAACTCCAGAGAGTATAGGCCCATTCTACTCAATCTAAAGTCTGGACACCCACATTCTGGGATGTCAAAAAGCTTCAATGACTTTAGTCTTTTTATTAGGTGCTTGAGTTAGCGTATGCTCATCCCTGCAATCCTGAACACTGAAGTGTTGGCCTCGCTCCTCCGAGATCTCTGCGCTTCTCCAATTCTGGCCTCTTGCGCGCCCCTGATTTTAATCGCTCCACCATTGGCGGCTGTGCCTTCAGCTGCCTGGGCCCTAAGCTCTGGAATTTCCTCCCAAAACCTCTCAGCCTCTCTACCCCTCTCCCCTTTTAAGACGCTATTTAAAACCTACCTCTTTGATCAAGCATTTGGTCACCTTATGTGGCTAGGTGTCAAATTTTGTTTGATAACGCTCCTGTGAAGTGCCTTGGGAAGTTATACTACGTTAAAGGTGGTATAGTTGTTGAAGTACTTTTTATGTCCCTTCAATATTCGCATTCAGACCAGCAGTGGAGCGGCCCATGGAGAAACGTGCTGCTCCCGACCAGCATTAAAGCTGACCACAGTTTTGGAACATAGGCCATTCAGCCCCTCAAGCCGATTGTTGCCCTGTAAAGTCCAACCCTTGCATGTGGTTTGAGATGGGCAGCATTGTGAACAAGTCCTCAAACTACTGGTGAGCATAGAAGGATGGAGGCTTCTGTATTTAATTTTATTCTGAAAATAAATGTATCAATCTCTGGCAGGTCAGACCTACCGCCCATTGATGAAGAATACCTGCTTTGTCTAACAGTTTCTCTTTTGCCCATCATTTTTTTGAGTGTAAGCAAACACTGTCATTGTGATCTGTAGATCAGGCCCAGTGTTTAATTTTGCACTTCCTGCTTGAATGTTCTTTCTCCTTGTCATTGACTTGACGACCTCTGTGTCATAATCTTCGTAATCCTGTTAAGATTGGTATACTTTGTGATTTTTGAACATCCAAAGCTCTACTGCTTGTATCCTCTCCCCCACCAAGTCCCACTCGCTCTTCATCCCTGTGCTCCCTGGTGTACACTGGCTCCCAGTTCCAAAATGCCTCAAATTTAAAATTTGCATTTTTGTGTTCAAAGCCCCTCATGACTTTGCCCCTCCCTATCTCTAGCCTCCTCCAGCCCTACAAGCCTCCGAGAACTCTACGCTCCTCGAATTCGGGCCTCTTGTGCATCCCCTACTCCCTCCGCCCCACCATTAGCAGCCGTGCCTTCAGCCGCCTGGGCCCTAAGCACTAGATTTCCCTCCCTAAACCCTTCCGCACCACTCTCCTCCTTAAGACCGTCTTAAAAACCCATCTCTTTAATCAAGTTGTTAAGTCACCCCTCCAAATAGCTCCTCCTTTGGCTTGGTATCAATATTTGTCTGATTAGGCTTCTGTGAAGCCCTTTTGCAATGGTTTTCTGTGTTAAAGGCGCTGATAAATGCAAGTTGTATTAATTTTGAAGGAGCTGGCTTATGTTGGGAGTCTGTCACAAGACACTTGGTGTAGCAATGTGCAACATCATCATTGGAGCCATCCGAATCATGGGATAGTACAGCACAGGAGGAGGCCATTCCGCCCAGTGAGTCTGCCGCGTCTCTTTCGAAGAACAATCCAGTTAGTCCCACTCCCCTGCTCTTTCTCCATATCCTCCATTTTTTTCTCCTTCTAGTATTTATCCAATTCCCTTTTAAAAGCTACTATTAAATCTGTATCCACCACCCTATCGGGCAGTGCATTCCAAATCCTAATCACTCATGAGTAAAAAAGCTGTTCCTCTTGTCACCTTCAATCTGTGCCCTCTGGTTATCGACCTTTCAACCATCAGTGGAATTGCTCAGTAAGATGTGCGGCCAGATACCTCAGTCAGAGCACACCTACGCTCCAGCCAAATGCATTTCTTGGAACTGACTCTATCCCAAAAACCCCTGGAAAGACAAAATGCCTCATTTTAGAAGGAAAGAGCAGCAGAATAGCGCGAAGCTTGGTTTCAGGCTCATCCAGTATGGAAGCTGATGAAGCAATAGATGGATGTTGTGACTGGCGATGTCCTTTGCTTGGATCCAGACAATAACCTGCAGACCTGCTCCTTTTGGAGAAACGTGAGCCGGTGGGGTGAGGGTAGACTATGTGAGCCGGTGGGGTGAGGGTAGACTATGTGAGCCAGTGGGGTGAGGGTAGACTATGTGAGCCAGTGGGGTGAGGGTAGACTATGTGAGCCAGTGGGGTGAGGGTAGACTATGTGAGCCAGTGGGGTGAGGGTAGACTATGTGAGCCGGGGGGTGGGGGTAGACTGTGCGAGCCCGGGGGTGGGGGTAGACTGTGTGAGCCAGTGGGGTGAGGGTAGACTATGTGAGCCGGGGGGTGGGGGTAGACTGTGCGAGCCCGGGGGTGGGGGTAGACTGTGCGAGCCCGGGGGTGGGGGTAGACTGTGCGAGCCCGGGGGTGGGGGTAGACTGCGCGAGCCCAGGGGTGGGGGTAGACTGCGCGAGCCCGGGGGTGGGGGTAGACTGTGCGAGCCCGGGGGGTGGGGGTAGACTGTGCGAGCCCGGGGGTGGGGGTAGACTGCGCGAGCCCGGGGGTGAGGGTAGACTATGTGAGCCAGTGGGGTGAGGGTAGACTGCGCGAGCCCGGGGGTGGGGGTAGACTGCGCGAGCCCGGGGGGTGAGGGTAGACTGTGCGAGCCCGGGGGTGGGGGTAGACTGCGCGAGCCCGGGGGGTGGGGGTAGACTGTGCGAGCCCGGGGGTGGGGGTAGACTGCGCGAGCCCGGGGGTGGGGGTAGACTGCGCGAGCCCGGGGGTGGGGGTAGACTGTGCGAGCCCGGGGGGTGGGGGTAGACTGCGCGAGCCCGGGGGTGGGGGTAGACTGCGCGAGCCCGGGGGGTGGGGGTAGACTGTGTGAGCCCGGGAGATAGGGTTAGATTACGATTGTGTGGTGGGGGTAGGATAGTTACTGTTGGTGTTTAAAGAGGCAACAGCTCTGTGGTTTTTAAAAAAAAACTTAATCTTCAAACACTCAATAGGGCAGCGGTGTGTCTGTTGCCTGAGTGTCACCAGTCATATCAGTCCTAGCAGTTTTGTTTAAAATGTACGCAACAAAAAGGGGTAAATGCTACCCAGTCTGGATGTTTTGAAGTCAAGCTGGTTGTCTCCTGGTCTTCAAGTGGTCTGCCTGCAATTCCATAAACGTAGAACTGTGACACGGATGTTGTGGAGCTGAGAACTGGCTGGGGTTTCCATTCCAACTGATTCTTAGCTCCGATATATCCATACACTAGTTTAGAGTTACCAATTCACCAAGAACTTTAATGCCTGGTGATGTTGCTGGTGTCAGCCTGTGGTTCAGTGGGTAGCACTGAGTCAGAAGATTGTGCTCAAGTCCCACTTGAGCCCATGATCTGGGCTGACACCCCAGTGCAGTACTATCGGAGGGGTGCTGCCCTGTCGAAGGTGCTGCCTTTATGATTTAGATGTTGAACCGACATCCAGCTGCCCCCTCAGGTGGACGTATGATATCTTATGGCACTATTCGAAGAAGAGCAGGGGAGTTCTCGCCTGGTGCCTGGCCAATATTTATTCCTCAACCAACAATCCCTAAAAGACAGATTATCTGGTCATTATCACATTGCTGTTTGTGGGACTTTGCTGTGTGCAAATTGGCTGCCACGCTTTCCTCTGTTAACAGTGACTACACTTTGAAAATACTTCACTGGCTGTGAAGCGGTTTAGGATGTTCTGAGGTTGTGAAAATCACTGTATAAATGCAAGTTCTGTCTTTCTTCACAATCGTACAGTTTATCTTTAAAGTCTGGATTGTGAACCCATAGAAAAGTGTGTGCTTTAATTGCCGTGTGTGGGAGGCGGTGTGTGTGACATTGCCTTTTTACTCCTGAGATCTGGGGTTGAATTCAGTACAGGCAGATGGGATGAAGCAATCACTGGCACCACCTCCCATTCAGTAACCTTGGATCCTCCCAGCTTCCAGTATCCAGAGTGCTTTTGGCCTGTCAGAGTTATACAGCACAGAAAGAGGCCCTTCGGCCCATCGTGTCCGCGCCGGCCATCAAGTCCTGTCTATTCTAATCCCATTTTCCAGCACTTGGTCGGTAGTCTTGTATGCTATGGCGTTTCAAGTGCTCATCTAAATGCTTCTTGAATGTTGAGGGTTCCTGCCTCTACCACCCTTTCAGACAGTGAGTTCCAGATTCCAACTACCCTCTGGGTGAAAAAGTTTTTCCTCAAATCCCCTCTAAACCTCCTGCCCCTTACCTTGAAACTGTGCCCCCTGGTTATTGACCCCTCTACTAAGGGTAGATAGAAAGGAACTTTTCCCCTATCTATGCCCTTCATAATTTTGTACACCTCAATCAGGTCCCCCCTCAGCCTTCTCTGCTCTAAGGAAAACAACCCCAACCTGTCCAGTCTCTCTTCATAGCTGAAGCACTCCAGCCCAGGTAACATCCTGGTGAATCTCCAATGCATATCACTTTTTAACCACCTTATCTACCTGTCCTGCTTCAGGGATCTATGTACATGCGCACCAAGGTCCCTCTGATCCTCTGTCCTTCCTAGGATCCTACCATTCATTGTTTATTCCCTTGCCTTGTTAGTCCTCCCAAAATGCATCACCTCACACTTTTCAGGGTTAAATTCCATTTGCCACTGTTCTGCCCATCTGACCAACCCGTCTATATCGTCCTGCAGCCTGAGGCTTCCCTCCTCGCTATTTACCACTCCACCAATTTTCGTGTCATCTGCGAACTTACTGATCATACCTCCTACATTCATATCTAAATCATTAATGTACACTACAAACAGCAAGGGACCCAGCACCGATCCCTGCGGTACACCATTGGACACAGGCTTCCAGTCACAAAAACAACCTTCGACCATCACCCTCTGCCTCCTGCCACTAAGCTAATTTTGGATCCAATGTGCCAAATTGCCCTGGATCCCATGGGCTCTTACCTTCCTGACCAGTCTCCCATGTGGGACTTTGTCAAAAGCCTTACTGAAGTCCATGTAGACTATATCAACTGCACTACCCTCATCCACGCACCTAGTCACCCACTCAAAATTCAATCAGATTGGTTAGACATGATCTACCCCTGACAAAGCCATGCTGACTATCCTTGATTAATCCTTGCCTCTCCAAGTGGAGACTAATTCTGTCCCTCAGAATTTTTTCCAATAGTTTCCCTACCATTGATGCTAGGCTCACTGGCCTGTAATTCCCTGGTTTATCCCTACTACCCTGTTTGACGAACGTTTCTGGGGTTTTATCCTGGTGGCCCACTGTGTTCCAGCTCCAGTGTGTGGCAGTGCGGTGTCCTGTTATTAACACGTAACGGTAGATTGATGTTGCTTGCTGTAAGCCTACTGCTCAGTCACACTTGTAATTCGCACCAATTTCTGGGCCCTACATTGGATAGAATGGCACTGACTGCTTTACTACACTTGCCCCTCCTTCCCCGGGGCTGTACAGATTCACCGCTTTCGACTTTGTTGCTGAGAGTTCTGCTTGATTGGCTTTCACGACCTCAATGTAGGAAATGCGGCAGCCAATTTGTGCACAGCAAGATCCCACAAACAGCAATGAGATAATGATCAGATAGACTGTTTTAGTGATGTTGATTGAGAGATAAATATTGGTCGCAGCACTGGGGGAACTCCCCCCGCTCCTCTTCAAATTAATGCCGTGGGATCTTTTACATCCACCTGTGAGCGCAGGCAGGGCCTCGGTATAACATATCATCTGAAAGACGGCACCTCCGACAGTGCAGCACTCCTTCAGTACTGGATAATGTGCTGAAGTCTCTGGTGTGGGCATTGAGCCCATGACCTTCTGACGTGAAGGTGAGTGTGCTACCAACTGAGCCAAGGCTGGCACTAAGACTAATGAATCTGAAGATGTCTAGACCTGTCCAGTCACTTGTTGATGTGTAGATCTGTCCAGTCACTTGTTGATGTCTAGACCTGTCCAGTCACTTGTTGATGTCTAGACCTGTGCAGTCACTTGTTGATGTCTAGACCTGTGCAGTCACTTGTTGATGTCTAGACCTGTGCAGTCACTTGTTGATGTCTAGACCTGTGCAGTCACTTGTTGATGTTTACCCAGACTCCAGTTATTGGATGCCACATGTTTTCTGTCTTGGCCCCATTCCAACTGCTGGAGGGAAACTTGTGTGCCCTCGTAATACAGTTCCTTTCATGAGGACCAAGATTTAACAGTTGTGTTCTAGTGCAGCAAACCTAATGGCAAGTGACTGAAGGGAGTTCCCTCATGAGGTGACTTTAATTACTCAGCACTGGTTAATCTAATCCCTGAATATTTTTTCACATTCTGGTTCAATCGACGTTTGGCCTCCCAAACCGTACACACCCAGTGAGGGCTTTCCTGTTTTGAACAATAGGATTTCCTTCCTAGCCCACGTGCTTGGCCAGTGAGGGAGAGGTGGTGGGAGCAGCTGCAATAGCACTGAAACATTGTAGTCTCCACATTGTGAAAGCTGGAAACGCTCAAACAAGTCCACCCCCCCCCCCCACACCTCCACCAAAAAAGATAAAGTTAATGAAAATGGGTCAGCGTGCAGCCGTTCTGTACAGAGGAACCTGCATCATTTGATCTGTTCATATGAATTCTCCACTAAAAGCCTGTTGTGTAGACACAGTTTAAGTGTCCAATTGGAGTGACCTGCATGGTGTTTCCAACAGAAGCTACAGTGTACAGGTTATGGGGCCTCAAATCTCAGTTCAGGCCAGCACCTCTCCCCTAAAGTAGGTCCAAGTAAATCTAACTCACCAAGTCTAATTTGCTCTAATTTATCTCTTTGCGGTCAAGCGTGACCTGGCAATTGCTTTGCGTACATCTTGGTGTCCCTCAGTGTGTGCAGGTAGTGTAAGTGCTCCAATTGTGCTTGAATTCAATGTGGGTGTCTACATGCCTGATTTGACCTGGAGCTAATTGTTGACCAGTTGACTCTCCCTAGGCTGGTCAAACTCTCTGCTCTCCGGCAGTAAATTGCATTCAATTTTTGCCATTGAGTGCCCAGAAGGCCCTAGATGTGTGCTCGGACCTGGGCGGAAGGCTCGGTCTGATGGGAGAGAGTCAGCAGCTGCCTATTGGAGGCCATGTTAATAATGAGCTGACCGTGGAAAAAGAAATTGCCTTTTTATAAGCACTGTCCAAACGTGAATTCCAGCAGCCCGACCTACGTCCCGACATCCTCTTCAAATGCTCTGCAGGCTGTGTATAGTCCAGTTGCTAAGATTTGAAGATGGTCATGCACTTCAGTTTAGTGCGTGTTTGTGCGCATGTGCACTTGAAATGTCGTGACTTTCTCCCTCAAAATCTTGCAGGGCTGTGGATTATGAAAGACTTGCATTTTTACAACACCTTTCACAGTGTCCCAAAGCGCTCTACAGCCAAAGAAGTAGCGTAGTTACTGTCGTAATGTAGGAAACATGGCAGCCAATTTTCACACAGCAAGATCCCACAAACAGCGGTGTGATAATGACCAGATAATCTATTTGTGATGTTGGTTGAGGGATAAATATTGGCCAGGGGAGAACTCTCCTGCTCTTCTTTGAATAGTGCCATAGGATCTTTTACGTCCACCTGAGAGGGCAGATGGGGCCTCGGTTTAAGGTGTCATCTGATAGACGGCACCTCTGTGCGGCGCTCCCTCAGTCCTGCCCCTCCGACAGTGCGGCACTCCCTCAGTACTGCCCCTCCGACAGTGCGGCGCTCCCTCAGTCCTGCCCCTCCGACAGTGCGGCACTCCCTCAGTACTGCCCCTCCGACAGTGCGGCGCTCCCTCGGTGCTGCCCCTCCGACAGTGCGGCGCTCCCTCAGTCCTGCCCCTCCGACAGTGCGGCGCTCCCTCAGTACTGCCCCTCCGACAGTGCGGCCCTCCCTCAGCGCTGCCCCTCCGCGACAGTGCGGCCCTCCCTCAGCGCTGCCCCTCCGCGACAGTGCGGCCCTCCCTCAGCGCTGCCCCTCCGCGACAGTGCGGCCCTCCCTCAGCGCTGCCCCTCCGCGACAGTGCGGCCCTCCCTCAGCGCTGCCCCTCCGCGACAGTGCGGCCCTCCCTCAGCGCTGCCCCTCCGCGACAGTGCGGCCCTCCCTCAGCGCTGCCCCTCCGCGACAGTGCGGCCCTCCCTCAGCGCTGCCCCTCCGCGACAGTGCGGCCCTCCCTCAGCGCTGCCCCTCCGCGACAGTGCGGCCCTCCCTCAGCGCTGCCCCTCCGCGACAGTGCGGCCCTCCCTCAGCGCTGCCCCTCCGCGACAGTGCGGCCCTCCCTCAGCGCTGCCCCTCCGCGACAGTGCGGCCCTCCCTCAGCGCTGCCCCTCCGCGACAGTGCGGCCCTCCCTCAGCGCTGCCCCTCCGCGACAGTGCGGCCCTCCCTCAGCGCTGCCCCTCCGCGACAGTGCGGCCCTCCCTCAGCGCTGCCCCTCCGCGACAGTGCGGCCCTCCCTCAGCGCTGCCCCTCCGCGACAGTGCGGCCCTCCCTCAGCGCTGCCCCTCCGCGACAGTGCGGCCCTCCCTCAGCGCTGCCCCTCCGCGACAGTGCGGCCCTCCCTCAGCGCTGCCCCTCCGCGACAGTGCGGCCCTCCCTCAGCGCTGCCCCTCCGCGACAGTGCGGCCCTCCCTCAGCGCTGCCCCTCCGCGACAGTGCGGCCCTCCCTCAGCGCTGCCCCTCCGCGACAGTGCGGCCCTCCCTCAGCGCTGCCCCTCCGCGACAGTGCGGCCCTCCCTCAGCGCTGCCCCTCCGCGACAGTGCGGCCCTCCCTCAGCGCTGCCCCTCCGCGACAGTGCGGCCCTCCCTCAGCGCTGCCCCTCCGCGACAGTGCGGCCCTCCCTCAGCGCTGCCCCTCCGCGACAGTGCGGCCCTCCCTCAGCGCTGCCCCTCCGCGACAGTGCGGCCCTCCCTCAGCGCTGCCCCTCCGCGACAGTGCGGCCCTCCTGCCTTCACATGAAGCCCAGCTCATCAGCCAGACTATTCTGTGCAATGTCCACACTAGTGACTTAGCCATCTGCTTTGCAGAGGATCCAGCTAATTGAAGACATCCTGTTTTGGCCTTTCTGTCACTGTTGTTGGGGGGATAGGTGGATTTGTCCTTGGCCTATGGTCTGTAAGCCAGCCTGAAAGGAATTGGCCGGTAGTGTGTCTGAGTCGAATATTAACAGCTGATGGTTTTAACTCCTAATACTCCATCTTTAAATATGTTGTAGGAACAGGAGGAGGCCATTGAGCCCCTCGAGCCTGTTCCACCATTCCATTAGATCAAGACTAATCTGTACCTTCGCTCCATTTAGTCGCCATCGCTCCATATCCCTTGATACTCTTACCCAACGATCTCAGTCTTGAAAGCGCCAACTGTCCCCCAGCATCCACAGCCTTTTGGAGGAGAGTTTTCCAGATTTCCACTAAAAATCGCTCTGCATTTCAATGTGCAAGAATACATGCGGGACAAACACACGCACACTTCTACTTTGTGAAAAAGTGCTTCCTGATTTCACTCCTGAATGGCCGCGCTCTCACTTTAAGATTATGCCCCCTCATTCTTGATTTCCCCACTAGAGGAAATATAAACTGAAATGCTGGTAATATTCAGCAGGTCAGGCAGCATCTGTGGAGAGAGAGAGAGAGAGTTAACATTTCAGAAGGTCAACGACCTTTCGCCAGAAAAGAAATTAGTTACTCCGTATCTACCCAATCGAATCCTTTTATCATTTTAAACACCTCGATCAGATCACCCCTCAACCTTCTACACTCGAGGGAATACAAGCCAATTCATGCAACCTGTCCTCATAATTTAAACCGGTATTTTTAAGTCAACCCCCTCCCATCTGCCTCACCACAAATGTGCCATTTGACATTAGCAATGGTCAAAGCATCTCTCTTGATTCAACCAGAATGTTTCAAACTTCAAATTGCTGGGACAGCGCGTCGATTATCTGCCTTCCAGCTTTACAGAAATATTTCATGCGTCCAAACCAAAAAAAATTGAGAAGACGTGTAAGTCTTAACGTGTGTTAGCAGTCTCCTTTTTCACAAGACTCTCGCTGTGAGTAGACAGCAGTGTGCATGTTCATGGGTGTGTTCTCATTGGAAGAGAGAAGGTTGCAAGGTGATCTGATTGCTGCTGTTTAGGATTCTAAAAGGACTAGATAATGTCAATTATAATGACCATAACAAGCTGCTTCATCGTGTCCAGGACAGTAGAACCAGAGGACACGGCCTGTGCTTGAAGGGGGGAAATTCAAAACTCATCTGCGGAAACAATATTTCGGTGAGCGAGTGGTCAATCTATGGAACAGGCTCCCTAACGAGATGATCGAAGCGGTTTGTATCGATTTATTCAAATGCAAATTAGATAGATTTAGTTCAGAAAATAACATTTTGGGATCCAGTATACGAGTAATTTGAGACATGAGGTGTGGTGAGTGCAGCGAGCTCGGGAGGAACAGGTGACTTTGGACCTCTGTTTCCCAAAGCTCTCCACCACTGGGGGTTTTCCTCACCTCATGTCTGGGTCTGTTGTAGACTCATTGATAGAGATTGATCACTGATAAGTCAACAACTCCATTATCATTGTACCATGTGACTACCAAGCTGGTAGAAGGTGAACGAGATGGACCTTGTTTTTTTCCTCTAGCAATTCCTATGTTCCTGCAACAGTGAGGTGAGATTGAGGTGTCTTCCAGTATGAGGGATTTACAGTTTTTTGTTTGCACGTCCCCATCTCCAGATTCAAATTGAACCTTGTAGGGTCAAAGGGCTTTGGACCACAGCCCTTGTGTCTGGGTGCAGTTGCTGGTGTGGTGATATTTTTCTTGGAGAGTGTTTTAAAAACCCTCTGAAATGGGAGGGGAACAGGCTGATTTTGTTCTCCAAATTCCTTGGTGTGAAATAACAGAAGAACATAACATAAGAAATAGGAGCAGGAGTTGGCCATTCAGCCCCTCGAGCCTGCTCCACCATTCAATGCGATCGTGGCTGATCTAACTCATCTCCACTTTCCTGCACTATCCCCATATCCCTTGATTCCCTTAATATCCAAAAATCTATCAATCTCTTGAATATACTCAATGACTGAGCCTCCACAGCCCTCTGGGGTAGAGAATTCCAAAGATTCACCACCCTCTGAGTGAAGAAATTTCTCCCCTCAGTCCTAAATGGCTGACCCCTTATTCTGAGACTGTGACCCCCCTGGTTCTAGACTCCCCAGTCAGGGGAAACATCCTCCCTGCATCTACCCTGTCAATCCCTGTAAGAATTTTGTATGTTTAAATGAGATCACCCCTCATTCTTCTAAACTCCAGAGAATATAGGCCTAGTCTACTCAATCTGTCCTCATAGGACAATCCCCCCATTCTAGGATCAGTCTGGTGAACCTTTGTTGCACTCCCTCTATGGCAAGTATATCCTTCTTTAGGTAAGGAGACCAAAACTGTCCACAATACTCCAGGTGTGGTCTCACCAGGGCCCTATATAATTGCAGTAAGACTTCTTTACTCTTCTACTCAAATCTTCTTGGGTCAAAAGACAGCTGGGTTTGTAGTTGGCTTTCTGGCTCAAGTTCTATGAATAACTTGTTTTAATTTCAGAAAGGCCTTTAATCTTCATTATTAAGGAAGAAGTATTTAGGCAGAAAGAGTTGAAGAGCTATTGGATCATTTCATTGTCATGGCCCAGCTCCTTGAAGCCAGGTTGAAATAAGCTGGAAATCAGGCTGAGTGGGAGGAGTAGATGCCTTTACAAATTGAGTCTTTGAGCAGAATTCCAGTCTTGCGTAGAATTTACAGGCCATTCGGCCCAACAGGTCCATGCTGGTGTTTATGCTCCTCCTCCCATCCTACTTCATCCAATCCTGTCAGCGTAACCTTCGTGCATGTCATGGAAAAGTTCACATTAATGAAATTCTTTTTTGAAAAAGTTTGCTACAGCACTAGATTTCCTGAAGGTATAAATTAAACCAGTCCATTGACCAATGATGTGGGTTTGTTCATTCACCCAGTGAACCAGGGCAAATATGTCAAAGCCAAAGATGACCAATCTGACCAAAAGCCCTTATTTGGCCCAGTATCCAATTCCGTTGACTCAGGATTCAGCCAGTTGTTGCCAAAGAGTGTGTAAGAAGTTAGTCATTTTAGCTCAATCTAGATCCAATGAAGTTAATGAGTTCTTTAGCCCTCCAGTCAAGCCTTTGTAATTCAGTAATAATGTTTGATCTTGATACCAGAGGCTGACTAATGGGATGGTTGTAGGAATGTTTTTGTAGCCGAGCTGCTGTAACAATGGTGAAGCCAGTTTGAACTCTTCAAACTCTGGCTATGTCTGCAGGTTCTCTTACGTGGAGAATCTTGGGTTTCTGAAGGCCACACGTTCATTGTCCTGAATCGGCTTGCTCACGCAGAGGCCTCGGAGCCTAGGCTTTGCTTTCATGACTTGCCTGAATTTCGAGCCTTAAATGCTGCTGCTTATTGCCATCAGCAGGATTTCCCTTCCCTTCTCTCTTTGTCTCCCTCCTCCCCTCGCCTCAAAAAAACAAAGAATTTCTAATGCTAATTATGTTGATCTTGTGGGTCAAAAGTTTGAATGCAAATTCCAGTCAGGAGAGGGCCGTTTAACTTCAACCGTCTTGGGAACTCCACTGACTAACAATCCATTTGCATTCCAGGGTTCGGAGTCTGGGAAACATCGGCTGTTGTACTGTCAAAATGCCATTGGTATCAAAACTCTAAATTGCAGTGTTGCAGTCTACAGAGTGTTAAATTCCTAGACTGCTGCTTGTGGGAAATGCTCTTAATATGAAGACCATTTAATGTAAAACTAGAAATTTGACCTAACAATTGTGCAGTTTGGCCTTTCTCAAGGCTGTTCAAGTTCTACATTCGGTCGAGCTCCATCTTAAATCATTTTTTTTTAAACTTGAGGATGACCGAATCAGAACTTGCTCTGTTGCCTGAGCAATGAAAGAGGCCTTTCCTGGGGAAGTGAAACCCCATGAATCTGAACTGTGCTATTTATAGGGTTGTCTGAGGGGAGGGGGGATGTCAAATTTTGATTTGTGTTTTGTTCAGGGAGTGGAAATACTTGACAGATCTCAAAGGATCTGAAATTTAGGAAGTCTGCAAGCGTGTAAGAACATTGGCATCTGAGGTATGTATGGCTTTTTGCCCCCTCTTTCCTTCCCTATCCTCTGGGTGCTAGATCAGTGCGAGCCCGTATATCTGATTCTCTCAGCCCCGAGCAATGACTCGCCCTCCTTGAGCTGAGTTTTAACATATATGGAATAAGTGAAGTCCTATCAGAGGGAGAAAGGGGCGGAGTTTGGTTACAAGAACTGACCCTGATCTCGGAAATTCTGCCGTTTGCTCTTAAACTGAGAACATTGACGAATCCTGTTAAGCTAATATCCTTCCACCGAAGCACAGTAGCTGATTGGCGGAGATCGTTTTGAAGGGAATGTCACTTTAATGCAATCTGTTTGGTGTTGATGGGAGTCAGTCATTTCCTGGCTCTCCTTTGCATGTGTGTAACAGGGAGTAGTTCTCACAGGAACAGACTTCCTGCCTTGTTGGAGTTGCAGGCTGGCACTCTAGAGCAATGCGACCCTCTTTCTTGTATTCGCTGCTCACGATGCGGTCTCCTCTACATTGGGGAGACCAAACGCAGATTGGGTGACCGCTTTGCGGAACACCTCCGTTCAGTCCGTAAGGGTGACCCCGAGCTTCCGGTCGCCTGTCATTTCAATTCACCGCTCCATTCCCACTCGGACCTCACCGTCCTTGGCCTCTTGTACTGTTCCACGGAAGCTCAACGTAAACTCGAGGAACAGCACCTCATCTTCCGATTAGGCACTCTGCAGCCTTCCGGTCTCAATATCGAGTTCAACAATTTCAGATCATAACCTCGGCCCCTATTTCATTTTTACTTATATTTTTCCACTCCTTTCCTCCCCCCCCCCCCCCCCTTTCCTTTTGTTTCTCTCTCACACCTGGCAGCTATCTTTTGCCCTGCCAGTACACTTTACACCTAATCCCAGCCTATTACCATCTTGTCTAGCTTCTAATCTCTTTTACTTCTTTTGGTTCTTTTATTCTTTTGTCCGATCGCAGCCCTGCCTTCGATCTAGTTCCTTTTCTCTCCAGTTTTGAAGAAGGGTCAAACCCGAAACGTCAACTCAAATTTCTCTCCACGGATGTTGCCTGACCTGCTGAGTTTTTCCAGCATTTTCTGTTGTTATTTCGACCCTCTTTCTTTGTGAGCTGCAGTCCAGTTCTCGATGTGTCTGGGTGAGGGGAGGGAGAATACTGCTCATGGCATTGCCAGTTTGTACCCAGTGCAGCAATGTGAGCTTAAAGTGCACTAACCACACGAAACAGATCCCCAGTCAATATGCGGGGGTTCTGGTTATAATTTGAGTTTGAGCTCTCACTTTCCTGGGAATGGCCACATTCTCCTGCAAGCCCCTCTGCATAGGAACAGGAGGAGACAATTCAGCCCCTTGAGCCATTCAGTTAGATCATGGCTGATCTGTACCTCAACTCCATTTACCTGCCTTGGTTACAGATAACTTTTAATAAGCTTAAATCAGTTTTGAAATTTTCAATTGAGCCAGCCTCAACAGCTTTGTGCATGGGTGTTCCAGATTTCCATGACCCTTTGTGTGAAGAAGTGCATTCTGACTTCACTCTCGCATCTGAGTCAGAAGGTTGTCTGTTCAAGTCCCACTCCAGAGACTTGAGCACCAAAATATAAACTGGCGCTCCAAGTGTGGTACTGAGGGAGTGCTGCTCTGTCAGAGATGCCGTCTTTCGGAGGAGATGTTAAACAGAAGCCCTGTCTACTCTGGTAAATGTAAAAGGTTCCACGGCGCTATTTTTGAAGAAGAGATGGGGAGCTCTGCACCGGGACAATATTTATCCCTCAGCCAAGGCCTAATAACACAGTATCTGGTCATTTATCTTTTTGCTGTTTGTGGGATCTTGCTGTGCACAAATTGCCTGCTGTGTTTCCTACATTACAACAGTGACTACACTTCAAAAGTACTTCATTGGCTGTAAAGTGCTTTGAGACGTCCTGAGGTGGTGGAAGGTGCTATAGAAATGCAAGTTATTTCTTTCACCCCTGAAGAGCCTAGCTCTAATTCTAAGGTTATGCTCTGGACTCCTCCACTGCCTTTGTTTTACATATTTCCAACTCTGACTTTAGATTTGGAGTTGTTATTTTTTTAACTAGATAAGCTGTCTTTTCTCTTGGTTAATTCTCAGGCCTCTGTGTAATGAATGATTCGGGTGCATTGCATGTACGTCAGTTTGCATCTGTTTGGAGGGAGGGGTGCAGTTCCAGGCAGCTGTAGACGTGATCTTTGTTTCTACTGGATAAGAAAGGCCCCATTCCCAGGAGAAAGGGGTTTGCAGCAAGAACTGAAGGGAGGTGTTTTGCCCTCAGCACCCGAGAGCCCGTGGCCTAAGGCAGCCCTTAAAGAGCTGCCCAATTCTGTGATCTCTTTAAGCAGCAGTGGAGCTTGCGAGCTCGTCAATCAGCACCGGTTGTCTCGCCTGGCCGATTATTGTTGCATTTACACTTCTCATCTCCATAATGTAGCTCTCGCTACGTCACTTGGCGATAGTCGGTGGATGACTAGGTCATCAGTGATGTGAGCTCGCTGTGCCTCGTGCAGGGCCTTTTTGACCTTTCCTCTTTGAGGTCTTCCAAGGAAGGGCAATGTTGGGACCATTGGAGCCATTTTGAGTTCTTTTTACTGTTTTGCTGCGAGTGTGTCTTGACTGGATACTACAAGTTTAGTTAAGGGGTCTCACTGTGTGACTAACCACTTCACATTGTTCTGTGTGAGTAGGTTATCTCGCAAGAGTGCAACATCCTCTGTTTGATGAGAGGCCTGTGTGCAGATAGCGCTGGTGGGACACTGGATCCAGATCTCCCTGTAACACAAAGCAGGCTGTGTCTGTCTGGGAGAGATGGGGGTGTTTGGGGGTGGGTGAAGGACTGAGAGTTTACAGTGTGGATTTAAGCTCCCTGGATGATTTCCAGATCGAGTGGTGATACATCCCAGGAGAACAAAGGAGAGGGGTCCAGTCCACCCATCTCCTGGAGTGGGCCTGTCGCTGTTCTACCTTTGCACATTCTCCCCGTGTTTGCGTGGGTTTTCTCCGGGTGCTCCAGTTTCCTCCCACAGTCCAAAGATGTGCAGGTTAGGTTGATTGGCTATTTATAAAAAAAAAAAAAAAAAAATTGACCCTTAGTGTTAGGGGGATTAAATACGTGGGGTTACAGGGATAGGGTGGGATATGTGTTGGTGTAGGGGTTCCGGGGATTGGGAGGGATATGTGTCGGTGCAGGCTCGATGGGCCGAAATGGCCTCTATCTGTACTGTGAGGTTTCTGTGATTTCTGTGATTACCTCTATGGTGTGTGGTTACAGAATGATGTCACCACAAGCATGCAAGTCATGGTTCCCTGCACCCCAAAGAGCCAGAGAATGGGAGATTAACTTAACGAGATTGGAATTGTGTTTGATTTACTTTCTGTTTATATTTAAACATTCCCGGTTGTATTTCTTGATGTCACTGCCCCCTTTTCCCTTTCCAGTAACAGTCTCCCAGATGCTAATAAATCCGGCTGAAAATGTCAGCAAATCCTTTTTTGTTGTGACTAACTCACAAGCTGGAGTGAGTCGTTCTGAAACAAGTCATCTTGGCACTTGCCCCATCTAAACAAGGACGGGGTTTTTCTTTTGTGACAATAGGCTGGGGTCAGGCTTGCCTCGATGAGGATCTGAAGGATGTTGAAAGCGATCTAGGAGTTTAGGCGACTCAACGCTCAACGTGTCCTGACAATTCAGAGCAGCAGTCAAGGAATTCAATAGTCATTTGACCATAAACTATATGGTCAAAACAATAGAATACAAGTCACAGTAAGTCACGATCAAAGGTTACAATGTTCTGGTCACTGGAGGCAGAGAAGAGCCATGAGATTGATCCTGAGTGACTGGGTCTGAGTTAGGAGGCTGGAAAGATGTAGGCTTTTCATCCTGGAACAGAGGTGATTGAGAGGTGATCTCATCGAGGGATACAGGATAGTTAAGGGAACGGAAAAGGTAAATCTGGAAAATTATTTTAAATTGAATTCAGAGTAGGACAAAAGGACACTGGTTCAAACTAGTAAAAGCCAAATTTAAGACTGAAATCAGGAAGTTCGTCACCGAGTGATCAACAGTTAGAATCAACTCCCAGACAACAATGGAGGTGGGGGCGGGGGTGAAAGAGGAGAGGTGTGGGAGAATATTTGGTCTTGTTGATGGTCAGGTCGATTAATTAAACTCGATCCCTGTGCAGTAAGAATCACGCTGACTTGCCATTTCCCAGCTGGCTGTCCTGCTCCGATAACTGAGTTGATTTAAGGTTTACGAGTTGGGACACTCCCAAAGAGTAAACACCTTTCTGTCCAGTGACCGAGTTCCAGGTACTCCAGATGCCACCTTCCACACCAGTGCTTCCGACATGTCTTCCTTTTTCCTCAACCGAGGATTCCCCTCTACCGTGGTTGACATGGCCCTCGACCGTGTCCGTTCTATCTCCCGCACTTCTGCCCTCAACCCTGCCCCTCCCTCCCGGAACCACGATAGGGTTCCCCTTCTCCTCACCTTTCACCCCACCAGCCTCCACATTCAATGGATCATCCTCCACCATTTCTGCTACCTCCAAAGTGATCCCACCACCAAACGCATCTTCCCCATCCCTCCCGTTTCAGCATTCCGTAGGGACCGCTCCCTCCGAGACACCCTAGTCCACTCCTCTATCATCCCCAGCACCCCTTCCCCTTCGCCTGGCACCTTCCCGTGCAAGCGCAGGAGATATAACACCTGCCCCTATGCCTCCCCCCTTCCCACTGTCCAGGGCCCCAAACACCCCTTCCAGGTGAAACAGCGATTTACTTGCACTTCTTGCAATCTAGTATACTGTATTCGCTGCTCACGATGCGGTCTCCTCTACATTGGGGAGACCAAACGCAGATTGGGTGACCGCTTTGCGGAACACCTCCGTTCTGTCCGTAAGGGTGACCCCGAGCTTCCGGTCGCCTATCATTTTAATTCACTGCTCCATTCCCACTCGGACCTCACCGTCCTTGGCCTCTTGTATTGTTCCACGGAAGCTCAACGTAAACTCGAGGAACAGCACCTCATCTTCCGATTAGGTACTTTACAGCCTTCCGGACTCAATATCGAGTTCAACAATTTCAGATCATAATCTCGGCCCCTATTACATTTTTACTTATATTTTTTATCCACCCCTTTGTTTTGGTTTTTCCCTTTTTCCCCCCCCCTTTTTTTCTCTCTCCCACATGGCAGCTGTCTCTCATTCTGCCAGAACATTTCACACCTAATCTAGAGCTGTCTTTTGTCTCCACTAGTCCTATCATCATCTCATCTCATTTTGAATACCTCTTAATGTCTCTTCACTTCTTTTGTTCTCTCCCAGCCCTGCCTTTCGATCTATTTCATTTCCTTTCCAGTTTTGAAAAAGGGTTCGACCCGAAACGTCGACTCTAATTTCTCTCCACGGATGTTGCCTGGCCTGCTGAGTTTTTCCAGCATTTTCTGTTATTCCAGGTACTCCAGTCCTGGTTGTTGAAGCAATGCCACATGGTGAGTCGAAAACCCCTCTGTACTTGTGTTTGAATCAGTGAGCTGGCAGTGGGAGGGAGCAGAGGGGCTTCTCTCCCACGTTTCTTGCATTACATCAATCACATCTCTTCACGTTCCTGTGGGTTCTTGCAAATTCAGAGCAGGTCTCCATTTCACCCCACCACACGACACATGGTCAACACGTGCAACTCTCTTAAAGCTGCTTCTGCAGAGCTCTTGAGAAGCTCTTAACTTACAACGCACATTGCATCATTGTGATGTATATTGTCTGACGGGGAGTGCCTGAGCTCCTTCACCAAAGCAGTGACAAAAGCAGTCTCACTACAGAAGTTGGAACAGTGCAAGGTCCCACTGTCAGAAAGAGAGAGGGCGAGGAGGAATGGCGTGGGGGGGGGTGGCGGGGTGGTTACCTTTTGAAGAGGTAGGCATTGTTAAATGTCAGCAACTGCGACCTTGCATTGTTCCATCCGCTTTAACCAAAGATTGCTCTCTCGCCCTCCGCCTCGCGTGCCCCCTCCGCCTCACGCGCTCCCCCTCCCTCGCTCTTTGCCCCACACTCCCTTCAGCCAGTGAAACAGTGTCTCTTTTAATTTGGTTAAGGGGACTGTCCCATTCCAACTGAGTTCTGCCAAGTTCTGTGTGAAAAACCTTCATTCGCCTGAATGTGTTTCTATATTTGAATTTTAATCAGCAGTACAAAAACATGAATAAATAAACACAGAAAATGCTGGAAAATACTCAGCAGATCAGGCAGCATCTGTGGAGAGAGAAACAGAGTTAATGTTTCAGGTCGATGACCCTCGTCAGAACTGGAAAAAGTTAGCGTTATAACAGGTTTCACGAACAAGGTAAAAGAGCCAAACGGAAATCCCTTTGGAGCGAAGAGCAGAACTTCTTCAAGGATGTCTTGCTGCAGTTGTACAGGGCCTTGGCGAGACCGCACCTTGAGTATTGTGTGCAGTTTTGGTCGCCTTATCTGAGGAAGGATGTTCTTGCCATGGAAGGAGTTCAGCGAAGATTCACCAGGCTGATACCTGGGATGGCAGGAATGACGTATGAGGAGAGATTGTGTCGATTGGGCTTGTACTCGCTGGAGTTTAGAGGAATGAGAGGGGATCTCATTGAAACTTATAGTGGTTAGCACTGTTGCCTCACAGCGCCAGGGACCCGGGTTCGAATCCAGCCTCGGGCGACTGTCTGTGTGGAGTTTGCACATTCTCCCCGTGTTTGCGTGGGTTTCCTCCGGGTGCTCCGGTTTCCTCCCACAGTCCAAAGATGTGCGGGTTAGGTTGATTGGCTATGATAAATTGACCCTTAGTGTTAGGGGGATTAAATACGTGGGGTTACGGGGATAGGGTGGGATATGTGTTGGTGTAGGGGTTACGGGGATCGGGTGGGATATGTGTCGGTGCAGGCTCGATGGGCCGAAATGGCCTCTATCTGCACTGTGGGGTTTCTGTGATTTCTGTGAGGACTGGACAGACTAGATGCAGGAAGGATGTTCCCGATGGCCGGGGAGTCCAGAACCAGGGGTCACAGTCTAAGGATAAGGGGTAGGACATTTAGGACAGAAATGAGGAGGAATTTCTTCACCCAGACAGTGGTGAACCTGTGGAATTCTCTACCACAGAAGGTAGTAGAGGCCAATTCATTAAATATATTCAAGAAGGAGTTGGATATATTTCTTAAGGCTAAAGGGATCAAGGGGTATGGAGAGAAGCAGGGACCGGGTACTGAATTTGGATGATCAGCCATGATCGCATTGAATGGCGGGGCAGGCTCGAGGGGCTGAATGGCCTACTGCTGCTCCTATCTTCTATGTTTCTATGTGGGCATTCCTGGAAGAGAAGTGGCCATGAATTAAACACTAATACAAAAACATTACTTGTATAAGGACCAAAAAAACTGGAAAATCATCAGAGACCCAGTTGTTGAACTTCCTCCTTTCAGTGTTGGGTAGTGTTGCTGTTCTCGAATTAATTAATAAGCAGCGTTGGAGGGAGGGATCTTTGGGAAGCAGTGAGTGAGGAAACTGCATGGTTTTAGACCAAAATATACTGCTCTTGGGTACATCATTCAGCTCCCGTTCTGATGGATAGTTGGTGGATGGCCAGGTGCTCCATTGTGTCCTCACCAGTCTCGGAGTAGGGAGGTGGTCAGTGAACTCCTCGCAGACTCCATACTCTTAACATGGGTTAAAGCTGGGGGCTCCTTCTCCTGCTGTGGGTTCTCAGTCTGTAATGTACCCCGTGAACATGTTTTGCTGCAGTGCCTGTTGGCGCTGTCCATTTGGGTGTGTTTCAAAGCATCTCTGCATCTCTCCTCACTGAACATCCTGCTTGTGAAAATGGAAAGTCTTTTTTTTTTTTTAAATGAAAAACTGAAAAAGGTTTGCCCGTGACTTGTATAATACCATACAACAAATTCATCGCTGGTTTGAAAACACTTTAAACTGATTTTGAATCAGTGAGCTCTCATTTGTTGATCAGTACTGGTGAGTGCAACACTCCATTCTTGCTCCCAGGTCAGGTATGGTATCGGATTTGGTTCTCCCCTCTATTCCATTTGACTCTGTACTATAGTCTTGATCTCAGCAGATGGCCCGTGGGTTCTAGAAGTAAAGTCCCATGCATGTTGTTGGCACAGTGAGGTGTAGAGCTTTGCTCTTCATCAAACCCATGTGGTTAGTGACCTTGGAATGCTCAGAGTGGGGTAATCTAGATCCTACTGACTATTTTTGGATACTTTATTGCTGACACTGGGGGGTGAAAAATTGGAAAATTGTTCTATTTCCCAACACTTGACATGGTTTAACTTGAGCAAAAAAAGTCACTAAAATTTAATTAAAGCCAGGTTGTTTTATTCTTTTGAACTTTGTTCCCCTGTGCTCGTTAACCTACATTGGCTCCCGGTCCAGCAACGCCTCGAATTTAAAATTTTCATTCATGTTTTCACATCCCTCAATGGACTCACCCCTCCCTATCTCTGTGGCCTTCTCAGCCCTACAACCCTCCGAGATCTCTGCGCTCTTCCAATTTTGGCCTCTTAAGCATCCCTGATTTACATCGCTCTGCCATTGGCGGCCGTGCCTTCAGTTGCCTAGGCCTTAAGCTCTGGAATTCCCCTTCCCCGCCCACCCCCCCCCCCCCCCCCCCCAACCTCTCTGCCTCTCTACCTCTGCCACCTTCTTAAAACCTACCACTTTGACAAAGTTTTTGGTCACCTGACGTGGTTGCTCGGTGTCAAATTTTGGTGATAACGCTCCTGTGAAACCCCTTGGAACATTTTTACTTTGTTAGAATTGCTATATAAATGCAAGTAATTGTTGTTGGGTCAAAATCTTGGAATTCCTTACTTGATGCCTTTGTGGGAGTACCTTCAGCGCACAGGCTGCAGCGGCTCAAGGAAAAGGCCCACTAGGCAACTGGGCGTGGGCAATAAATGTGGCCCTGCCAGTGTCACCCATATCCTCCGAACAAATATAGGGAAAGAGCACAGTGCCTTCACCTCCTGAACTGTGGCTAGCCCTGATCATCTGATTTCTAATTACATTTCCCGTTCAGTAAGTTAGTGCAGCAATGGTTCCAGGGAAGTGCTAAAGTAGTGAGACTTTCAGAGAGCAGTTTTTTGGCAGACTTGTCATATTCTTGCACCTCGGTGTTGACTATTTTGAGCTGTTTGCCCTTGGGCCTTGTCTTGTCGTCTGATGTTGAATTTGAGGGTTTTTCTTTCCCCATCTCCTGTCGCAAACTGATTTCAGTTTTCAGGCCGGCTCCTTTTAGAAAACTTGGGGATGTGAGACTGAGGAACTTCTACTTTTATAAAAGATGTATTTGCTTTTGGCGCCCAGGAGTGAGACAGTGTCCTACTTGGAAAAAATTTCCACCAACCCAATTATTTTTATTTTTCCCTCCTTTCTCATCCCTCGACCAACACCAAAAACCAAATTATTTGGTCGTTTAGCTCCTTGTTGTTTGTGGGATCTTGCTGTGTGCATATTGGCTGCATAATTTCCTTCGATTACACCAGTGACTACAACCCATTGGTACTTCATTGGCTTTGATGTGCTTTGGGAGGTCCTGAGGTTGTGAAAGGTTCTATAGAAATGCAAGTTCTTTCTTTCTACTGCCCTCTGTAATGTTATCACCTTCCCTGTTGGCATATAGATTGAATTTCCAGTTCTCCCTCACAACCAACAAAAGGCTGAGGGCTGGAGATGTAGGATACAGAAGAGAGCAACCAGAATGATTGATTGAGGAGATAGAGCTAACAGAAAATGCTGGAAACACTTAGCAAGTCAGGCAGCATCAGGGGGAGAGAAACAGAATCGACGTTTCGAGTCAGGGACTCTTCGACTCTGTTTCTCTCTCCTCGATGCTGCCTGACCTGCAGGGTATTTCCAGCATTTTCTGTTATTTCAGATTTCCAGCATCTGCAGTATTTTGCTATTGTGTGAGGGGATAGAGCTATTGGATTGTGAGAAGCGAATATGTAAATTGGGCATGAAAGTGTGTTAGCAGTCTCCTTTTTCACAAGACTCTCGCTGTGGATAGACAGCAGTGTGCATGTTCATGGGTGTGTTCTCACTGGAAAAGAGAAGATTGAGATGATGTGATTGTTGCTGTTTAGGATTCTAAAGGGCTTAGATCAAGTCGACCATGACTAGCTGTTTCACCGTGTCCAGAACAGTAGAACCAGAGGACACGGCCTGTGCTTGAAGGGGGGAAATTCAAAACTAATCTGCAGAAACAGTATTTCAGTGAGCGAGCGGTCAATCTATGCAACAGACTCCCTAGACACAGTGGAAGCAGTCAAATTTGATAAATTTCTTTCAGAAAATAACATTTTGGCATCCAGTATACGAGTAATTTGAGACATGAGGTGTGGTGAGTGTAACGAGCTTGGGAGGAGCAAGTGACTTTGGACCTTTGGTTCTCTAAGCTCTCCACCACTGGGGGTTTTCCTCGCCTCATGTCTGGGTCTATTGTAGACTGATGGATAAAGATTGATCGCTGTGATTGGCCAACAACTCCAGTATCATTGTACCATGTGACTACTGGGATGGTAGAAGGTGAACTAGATGAACCTTGGTCTTTTCCGTCTAGCAATTCCTATGTTTCTATCATGATCTCTGTTGCGTGTGGTGGTGAAGTAGTTGTTGGAGGCTCAGCATATCTCTGCAAGGCTGTACAGTGTGAATACAGAGGCAAATTCAACCCAATTAACTTGGACCGGTTGTGCATTTGTGAACTCCGCATGATTGAGATATTGTGGGGTGGATGGATGGGTAGTCCTAATGTGTTCCATGTTGTGGGGGGTGGTGTTGCTAATGTTCTCCATGTGGCGGGGGGGGGGGGATTGTAATGTACTGCATGTAACTCTTAACTTCAGGGTATTGATGTGCTCCATGTAACTGAAAGGTGTTTTTTTTTGTGAGTTTGGGGTCTTTGTGATAATCGCCACAAATTGTGTCACCATGTCAGTATTTAAGAAACTTTTATTGTTGGTCTGAGATTTCAATAGAGGCAGGCCCTTTAATTGGTTACTTTGCGAATCTAGTAGTCCCGATGTGTATTTAATAAGTTCCCCTCCTAACTCATATAAGGAGACTCTTTGCACACTGGATCAAAACGAGGAATGAGCAATTACAGCCTGAAACCATTGTGTTCTGCACTTGTAAAAAAAAATGCTTGTATCTTCTATTTAGCTGGTCTTGAGCTTCACCATTGGAAAGTTTATCCAACTTTCAGAGCCTAGGAGAGGTCCTTCAGCTAGCCAGTCTTGCTATACTGCACCTTCTACAGTAGTAACGTTGTGATGATCGGATCTAAAATGTGTGCTTTGCCTTCTCAGGCTGAAGGAGATGTCGCTGCCCTCAACCGGAGAATCCAGCTGGTTGAGGAGGAGCTGGACCGGGCACAAGAGCGTCTGGCCACTGCCCTGCAGAAGCTGGAGGAGGCAGAGAAAGCAGCGGACGAGAGCGAGAGGTGAGCAGTGTTGAACTCGGCCAAACGTCCTTAATCTGAGGAAGGTCGATTACCACAGGATAAATCTCCCACAAAGAGTTCTGTGAAACGTTTCCCAACTTCCCAGAGTGATGGAGTGAAGACTCCAGGATATCAGTCACGTGTTACTGTTGGGTTGTGAATCTTTGGAATTCTCTATCGCAGAGAGCTGTGGATGCTCAGTCGTTGAGTATATTCAAGGCTGAAATTGATAGATTATTGGTCACAAAGGAAATCAAAGGATATGTGGATCGGGCAGGAAAGTGGAGTTGATGTGAAAGATCAACCATGCTCTTATTGAACAGCTGAACAGGTTCGAGGGGCCCTAGGGCCTACTCTTCCTATTTCTTATGTTCTCCCTAACATCTGTTTGAGGCTGAACCACACTGTTGGCAAACTTGGTGTCATATTTGACCCTGAAATGAGCTTCCGACCATAATAAAGACCGCCTATTTCTACCTCCGTAACATCGCCCTTCTCTGCCCTTGCCTCAGCACATCCGCTGCTGAAACCCTCATCCATGCCTTTGTTACCTCTAGACTTGACTATTCCAACACACTCCTGGCTGGCCTCCCACATTCCACCCTCCATAAACTTAAGGTCATCCAAAACTTCGCTGCCCGTGTTCTAACTCGCACCAAGTCGCGTTCACCCATCACCCCTGTGCTCGCTGACCTACATTGGCTCCTGGTTAAGCAGCGCCTCGATTTCAAAATTCTCATCCTTGTTTTCAAATCCCTTCATTGCCTCGCCCCTTCCTATCTCTGTAATCTCCTTCAGCCCCACAACCCCCCGAGATCTCTGCGCTCCTCTAATTCTGCCCTCTTGAGCATCCTTGATTATAATCGCTCAACTTTTGGTGGCCGTGCCTCCTGTTGCCTAAGCTCTGGAATTCCCTCCCTAAACCTCTCCGCCTCGCTACCTCTCTTTACTCCTTTTAAAATGCTCCTTAAAACCTACCTCTTTGACCAAGCTTGTGGTCACCTGCAGTTATTTCTCCTCATGTGGCTCGGTGTCACATTTTTTGTCTTAAAATACTCCTGTGCAGCACCTTGGGACGTTTTACTACGTTAAAGGTGCTATATAAATACAGGTGGTTGTTATGTTGCAACCCAAGTTATTCAGCCCTGACAGCCTTTGGAAAGTCTGCCATTGGCTTGGGTTTAGTGTGCGTTGTCTATGTGCTATTCTGAGCAGGGCATTTTGTTTGAAAACCCCAAGAGTCAGACTATGGGCATAGTGACTATGACCATGGCCATCTCCTTTCTGTTGTGGTGGACTTGGACTCGGTCCTGGTTTGAAAAGGGTTTAAGGGTAAGCTAGATAAACACTTGAGGGGGAAGGTAATAGAAGGGTGTATTGATGGGGTTTGATGAAGCGGTGGAGGCTCATGTGGAGCATAAAGGCCGGCATAGACCAGTTGGGCCAAATGACCTATTTCTGTGCTGTAGGTTCCGTGTAATTTTATGTGAATTGGTTTGGAAGACGAGCTGCTGAAACTCATTTTATTTTGGTCAAACATCATTCATCATCTTCTAATGGGAGTGGGTGTCCCTGGCCCATTCTTCTACTTGACATCTGTTGATCTTGAGTACACTTAGATTGGAAATTGCATTGGTTTTCAGCACAATGACGACAGGGCAATGCTTTGTAGTCAAGCCCTCAGAATCTACAACTTTTAGTGCCGTGCCAGTGTTGCCACCTTACTTTGGCAGACTATACTAATGCTACACTTAACAGATCCCATTTGGCCCTTCACTGCATTGGTTGAGTTCACATTGATTTACCTGTTGGAAGTTCAGTGCTTTAGAGCTCCATACTGCTCCCATTGCTGGTTTAATCGCTGGTGTGTTTACTCAACAGAGGTATGAAAGTAATTGAGAACCGTGCGTTGAAGGATGAGGAGAGGATGGAGCTTCAGGAGCTGCAGCTGAAGGAGGCGAAACACATTGCAGAAGAGGCTGATCGCAAATATGAGGAGGTGAGCACCAGCAAGTCGTCCTGTTAATAATAAGGTTCAAAACACTGCTCTTCGTTAACCAGCAGCACTCTCGTGGAATCACTGTAACCAATATCACCAGGCACTAGGCCAATGACTGACACTGCTGTTTCCCGTTAAAATGTAAGCTGTTCAATTAGTGCAGCAAGGGTTAAACATGGCTTTTCACACAGGGTGCTATGGGTTTAGAGTGACTCTTCACACAGGGTGCTATGGGTTTAGAGTGACTCTTCACACGGTGCTGTGAGTTTAGAGTGACTCTTCACACAGGGTGCTGTGAGTTTAGAGTGACTCTTCACACAGGGTGCTGTGAGTTTAGAGTGACTCTTCACACAGTGCTATGGGTTTAGAGTGACTCTTCACACAGGGTGCTATGGGTTTAGAGTGACTCTTCACACAGGGTGCTATGGGTTTAGAGTGACTCTTCACACAGGGTGCCGTGAGTTTAGAGTGACTCTACACACGGTGCTATGGGTTTAGAGTGACTCTTCACACAGGGTGCTATGGGTTTAGAGTGACTCTTCACACAGGGTGCTATGGGTTTAGAGTGACTCTTCACACAGGGTGCTATGGGTTTAGAGTGACTCTTCACACAGGGTGCTATGGGTTTAGAGTGACTCTTCACACAGGGTGCCGTGAGTTTAGAGTGACTCTACACACGGTGCTATGGGTTTAGAGTGACTCTTCACACAGGGTGCTATGGGTTTAGAGTGACTCTTCACACAGGGTGCTATGGGTTTAGAGTGACTCTACACACACGGTGCCGTGAGTTTAAAGTGACTCTACACACGGTGCTATGGGTTTAGAGTGACTCTTCACACAGGGTGCTATGGGTTTAGAGTGACTCTTCACACAGGGTGCTATGGGTTTAGAGTGACTCTTCACACAGGGTGCTATGGGTTTAGAGTGACTCTTCACACAGGGTGCTATGGGTTTAGAGTGACTCTTCACACGGTGCTATGAGTTTAAAGTGACTCTTCACACAGGGTGCTATGGGTTTAGAGTGACTCTTCACACAGGGTGCTATGGGTTTAGAGTGACTCTTCACACAGGGTGCTATGGGTTTAGAGTGACTCTTCACACAGGGTGCTATGGGTTTAGAGTGACTCTTCACACGGTGCTATGAGTTTAAAGTGACTCTTCACACAGGGTGCTATGGGTTTAGAGTGACTCTTCACACAGGGTGCTATGGGTTTAGAGTGACTCTTCACACGGTGCTATGGGTTTAGAGTGACTCTACACACGGTGCTATGGGTTTAGAGTGACTACACACAGGGTGCTGAGAGTTTAAAGTGACTCTTCACACAGGGTGCTATGGGTTTAGAGTGACTCTTCACACAGGGTGCTATGGGTTTAGAGTGACTCTTCACACAGGGTGCTGTGAGTTTAGAGTGACTCTTCACACAGGGTGCTATGGGTTTAGAGTGACTCTTCACACAGGGTGCTGTGAGTTTAGAGTGACTCTTCACACACGGTGCTATGGGTTTAGAGTGACTCTTCACACAGGGTGCTGTGAGTTTAGATGTGGGTGTTGTTGTGAAGTTCATAATTGTTGCCCTGAGGTGGTGGTGATGGGCCTTCTCCTTGAACGGCTGCAGTCCTTTTGGTGAAAGTGCTCAGCTACCACTTAATGTGGACTGGGCCTCTACTAATTATACTTGCGCTGTGCTCAGTATGTTATTCAACAACCAGTAAAACCACCTTTTGAACCGAAAAATTATTTGAGTAGTTTAGTCTTGTATGGAGTTAAGCCGGGTGAATGGAGATCGGCCGTGATCTCCCCCATGCTGGTAGGAGATGCTGTTTGTGGACGGTGTGGTTTCAAGCGAGTTTGTTGCGTGCGGATTCCTTGTGATGCTGACTTTATTTGTTCTGTGCAGGTTGCTCGTAAACTCGTCATTCTGGAAGGAGAGCTTGAGCGTGCTGAGGAACGTGCTGAGGTCTCTGAGATGTAAGTCCCTAGCTGGATGGGTTGAAACTTTGTAAGACTGTACTAACGCATGTTCAATAAATTATTTCAGTTCTATCTGTTGGTTCACGGGCTGGGTTTAAATAATTTTTTTAACTAAACCCTTGCTGTGTGAAACCAGCACCACAGTTTGGTGGATCTTTTGGTTTCTTGGCGAACATGAAACGGCAGGACAGGGCTTTGTGCCATTGAGACTACAGTCTCTCCCGGAGCCTTCGACTACCGCAGGATTACACATTCAAATCACTGAAATGGCCAATGGTTCCCCAGCCGATATAATAGGTGGTGATTTTTAGGTTAGGGGTTTTATGTACGGTGATTTTGGTCGGGGGGGGGTTATGTGCGGTGATTTTGGTGGGGGGGTTTATGTGCGGTGATTTTGGTGGGGAGGGGGCTTTATGTGCGGTGATTTTGGTGGGGGAGGGGGTTTTATGTATGGTGATTTTGATGGGGTTTATGTAATTTTGGTGGTGGGGTTTATGTAATTTTGGTGGGGGAGGGGGTTTTATGTACGGTGATTTTGGTGGGGCGGGCTTTTATGTGCGGTGATTTTGATGGGGTTTATGTATGGTGATTTTGGGGTGGGATTTGTGATTTTGGTGGGGAGGGGGTTTATGCGCGGTGATTTTGGTGGGGGGCAGTTTATGTATGGTGGTTTTTGGTGGGGGGGTTTATGTGGTTTTGGTGGGGGGTTTATGTGGTGATTTTGGTGGGGGGGTGTTGTATGTGCGGTGATTTTGGGGGGTTTATGCGCGGTGGTTTTGGTGGGGCGGTTTTATGTGGTTTTGATGGGTGGGTTTTATGTGGTGGTTTTCATGGGGGGTTTATGTTCGGTGATTTTGGTGGGGAGGGGGTTTTATGTGCGGTGATTTTGGTGGGGGTGGGGTTGTTAATGTGCGTAATTTTGGTGTGAGGGTTTGTGCAGTGATTTCCCCTGTGGGAAGGGGAGTGCAATCTAGAGCACATCCACAGCACTGTGGGGCAAGTAACTGTATGGGGGGGCACAGCAATGTGTAGAAATGCAGTGGTCATGGGGGATTCAATAGTTAGGGGGTTAAACAGGCGTTTCTGCAACCGCTGATGTGAGCCCTGCATGGTGTGTTTGAGAGGGAAGGGGAACAGCCAGTAGTCATGGTCCATGGGAACCAATGACCTAGAAAGGAAATGGGTTGAGGTCCTGCAGTCAGAGTTTCAGGAGTAGGACCTCAAAGGTACTGTAGTAGTTTCTTGATTTTTTTTTTTTTAATTCGTTCATGGGATGTGGGTGGTGGTGAGCCGCCCTTGAGCCATGTAACTGAGTGGCTTGCTAGGTCATTTAAGAGGACACTTGAGAGTCAACCACATTGCTGTCACACATAGGCCAGACCAGGTAAGGACGGCAGATTTCCTTCCCTAAAGGACATTAGTGAACCAGATGGGTTTTTACGACAATCCGATAGTTTCATGGTCACCATTGCTGATGCTAGCTTTTTTTTTCCAGATTTATTTAATGAACTGAAGTTTAAATTCCCCAGCTGCCGTGGTGGGATTTGAACTCACATCTCCGAATCATTAGTCCAGGCCTCTGGATTACTAATCCAGTAACATAACCTCTATAATACCATTCCCTTATACTCCCAGTGCCACGCACTGGTGAGTGTAGGAATAGTAGGATAAAACAGATTAATTGTGGCTGGAGAAATAGTGCAGGAGGGAGGGCTGCAGATTTCTGGGGCAGGAGGGACCTGTTCAAGGTGGATGGGTTGCACCTCAACAGAGTTGGGACCAATGTCCTCACAGGAAGGTTAATTTGTGCTGTGGGGAAGGGTTTAAACTAATTTTGGCAGGGGGATGGGCACCAGGATGAATCATTAGAGTAGAGAAACAAGGTGCACAGAGGACTGGGAGAGGCAAGTAGCACGAGAGTAAACAATGGTTCAGAAATAGGAGGAATCAGAAAGGGGGCAAATGTGAAGCAGTCCAAGATGTGTCTGGAGTACATGTACGTAAATGCACGGAGCGGGGTAAATAAGGTTGGTGAGCTGCAGGCACCAGTCGCCACCTGGGACTGTGATATGGTGGCAATAACAGACCTGGCTCAAAGAAGGGGAGGATTGGGAACTTAATATTCCTGGCTACAAAATATTCAGGAAAGGTAGGGAAGGAAAAAAGGAGGCTGGGGATGGCAGTTTTGATCAAAGAAACTATTATAGCACTGGAGAGGGATGATGTAGTTAAGGGGTCAAAGACAGAATCTATTTAGTTAGTTAAGGAACAATAGAGGAGCTATTACGCTACTGGGTGTATAGTATAGGCCACCAAATAGCAGGAAGGAGATAGAGGAGTAAGTTTGCAAGCAAATTACAAAAAGATGCAAGAACTACAGAGTAGTGATAATGGGGGACTTCAATTATCCTAATATAGACTGGGATAATAAAAGTGCAAAGGGTAAAGAGGGGGATAGAACTTTCTTGATCAATGTGTTTCTAGCCCAACCAGGAAGGAAGCAGTGCAGGATCTAGTTCTGGGGAATGAACTAGGGCAAGTGGAGCATATTTCAGTGTGAGAACATTTGGGGAACAGTGATCATAATATCAGATTTAGAATAGTTATTGAAAAGGACAAGATGCATTACATTGGATTGGATTACATACATAGGATATATGGCACAAAAACAGGCCATTCGGCCCAATCAGTCCATGCCGGCGTTTATGCTCCACTCGAGCCTCTCCCATCTTTCCTCATCTAACTCTCAGCATTAACCCTCTATTCCCTTCTCCCTCTCATGCTTTTCTAGCTTCCCCTTAAATGCATCTATATTATTTGCCTCAACCACTCCCGGCGGTAACAAGTTCCACCCTCTGGGTAAAGCAGTTTCTTCTGAATTCCCTCTTTGATTTCTTGGTGGTTGTCTTATATTGGTGACTTCTAGTTATGTTCTTCCCCACAAGTGGAAATAATCTCTCTCTATCTACTCTATCAAAACCGTTCATAATTTTAAAGACCTCAATTAGGTCACCCCTCACCCTTCTCTTTTCAAGACCAGCCTGTTTATCCTTTCTTGATATTTATACCCTCGCATTTCTGGTATCGTCCTTGTAAATCTTCTCTGCACCCTCTCCAGTGCCTCTATATCCTTTTTTATAATAGGGCGACCAGAATTGTATGCAGTACTCCAAGTGTGGTCTAACCAAGGTTCGATACAAGTTTAGCATAACTTCACTACTTTTCAATTCCATTCCTCTAGAAATAAACCCTAGTGCTTGGATTGCTTTTTATGGCCTTGTTAATGTGTGTGGCTACTTTTAGCGATTTGTGTATTTGTACTCCCAGATCCCTTTGCTCCTCTACCCCACCAACCCTCCAGGTGATAAGTGACCTCCCTATTCTTGCTACCAAAATGTAATGCACTTATCTGTGTTGAAATTCATTTGCCAATTCTATGCAATTTTATTAATATCCTCCTGTAATTTGTTGCAGTCCTCCTCGGTATTGACTATTTCCACCCCCACCCCCCAAATTTGGTGTCATCTGCAAATTTAGAAATTGTGTTTTTGATTCCAAAGTCTAAATCGTTAATATAAATTGTGAATAACGGTGGTCCCAGCACTAAGCCTTGTGGAACGCCACTATCCACCTTCTACCACTGTGAATAGCTACCCTTTACTCCCACTCTGCTTTCTGTCTTGAAGTCAGCTAGCTATCCATTCTGCTACTTGTCCCCTGACTCCGCATTCTCTGACCTTCTTTAGTCTATTATGTGGTACCTTATCAAAGGCCTTTTGAAAATCTAGATAAATTACATCATCTACATTGCCTACATTCTGTTACCTCTTCAAAAAAATTCAATGAGGTTGGTCAAGCAAGACTTTCCCTTTTGAAATCCATGTTGACTATTCATTATTCGATTTTTGGCTTCTAGATGTTCTATTTTCTCCTTTAGTAGGGATTCCATTGTTTTTCCTACCACTGATGAGCTGACTGGTCTATAGTTCCCTGGACATGTTTTATCTCCCTTTAAATATAGGTATTATGTTAGCTATCCGCCAGTCCTCTGGTACTACACCATTTTTTAACGAATTGTTAACTATATGTAGTAATGCCTCTGCTATCTCTTCCCTATATTCTTTTAAAATGCATGGATGTAATCCATCCGGACCAGGGGCTCTAAGTTTGATCAGTTTATTTAATATATCTCCTTTATTTCAAATGCATTTATTTCATTTCTAATCTCACCTTCCGGCGTCCTGTCCACCTGTTCTGTCTCCCTGGTAAATACTGAAGCAAAGTAATTATTTAATATTTCTGCCATCTCTCTATTGTTGCCTGTGGTATTATCCTGTCCATCCCTTGGTGGCCCTATTCCTATCCTGACATTCCTTTTTTTTTTAATTGTGTCTGTAAAATATTTTGCTATTTTATTTTATGTCCCTTGATAATTTAATTTCATAGTTCCTCTTTGCCTTCCTAATTATTTTTTTGACTTCTCGTCTCTTCGTATTCTCCCTTATCATGCTCTCCCCTGCTACAAACTTACTTAATGTATGCCTCTTTCCTCGCCCTCAATTTTTCCCTTATGGCTTTATTCATCTACGGTGTCCCATTAGTGTTTCGTTTTTTTTAGCGGAATATATTTTTCCTGGACTCTTGACACCGTTTTAAATGTTTCCCATTGCTGTGCTGCGTCATTGTTTGCCAATATTGTTGTCCATTTTATTTTCCCAAGTTTTATTCTCGGCCCCTCAATCAGCTTTTCTCCAATCTATTACCCTGGTCTTCTTCATGCTTATGTCCTTCTCGATTATTATCTTAAAGCGTATTATATTATGGTCACTATTGCCTAGTTGTCCCCTTACTTTTACCTCATTTATCTACTCTGGTTCATTCCCCATCACTAGGTCCAATAATTAATCCTCCCTTGTTGGGCTTTTTACATACTGGGTTAGAAAGGAGTCCTGTACATATTGTAGGAACTCCATTCCCTTATCCCCTTTACCTACCTCTTCTGGCCAATTAATATCGGGGTAGTTAAAATTCCCCATGATTATTACTCTATGTTTTTTACTAATTTCCCTAATTTGTTTGCATATTTCTTCCTCCACCTCCCTTCCACTATTAGGAGGTCTGTAGATTACCCCTATTAGTGATTGATCCATTATTATCTTTTATCTCTATCCACATGGATTCTATTTCTGTCTTGCTGATCGCTGCGTCACTTGTTTCTACTGCCATTGTGTTATCCCCAATAGGTACAGCTACTCCAGCTCCCCTTTCCCTCTATCTATCGCTGCGTCACTTGTTTCTACTGCCATTGTGTTATTCCCAATAGGTACAGCTACTCCAGCTCCCCTTTCCCTCTATCCATCGCTGTGTGGGTTTTAGCATTGGCTTCTGTTGCGCACGGTGTTGTTGAATTCTCTCACTCTAGCCTCGTCTCCTTTGCACAGGAAGTGTGGTGACCTAGAAGAAGAACTGAAAAATGTCACCAACAATCTCAAGTCACTGGAGGCTCAATCAGACAAGGTGAAACTCTGCTTTCCTTGCTCTCATTTGCTCAAGGAAATTAGGTTTGAATCAAACTTGAAACAGTGGTTTGGGCTTTTCCTGTTTTCTTTTCCCTCTCTGTACTAAACCATTCCCAGATTCCTATGCACCTCCCGAAGTTAGGAATTTCCTCAACTCATGGAGACTGAGCAAGGTTTTGGAGTAGTGAGCTAATCCAAAAAAAACCTGCATTTGTATAGCACCTTTTGTGAGCTCAGGACGTCCCAAAGTGCCTTGCAGCCAATGACGTAGTTATGAAGTGTAGTCACTGTTGTAATGTAGGAAATGCGGCAGCTAATTTGCACACAGCAAGCTCCCACTAACAGCAATGTGTCAATGACCAGATCACCTGCTTTATTAGTGATGTTGGTTGATGGAGAAATATTGTCCAGGACACGGGAGAATTCTACTGCTCTTAAATAGTGCCATGGGATGTTTTATGTCCACCTAAGAGGGCAGATATGGCCTCCATTTAACATCTCATCCAAAAGACAGCACCTCAGCACTGCACTGCAGTGTCGGTCTGGATTATTTGCTCAAATCTCTGGAGTGGGACTTGAACCCACAACCTCCTGACTTAGAGACAAGAGTGCTCCCAACTGAGCCACGCCTTGCTAACACTCGGACCCGCCCGAGCCTTGCTAACACTCGGACCCGCCCGAGCCTTGCTAACACTCGGACCCGCCCGAGCCTCGTAGGGCTGGTCCACTGGTTGGCTGCAAACCTAATGTGTGTTACCTGGTCACCAATGACTGCTTCTCGTCTACCTGCCAATACTGGTCAGTGACATATTGGATGTCATTCCTGGTTGCACTTTTCAGTGAGTGCTGATCCTCTGACTGCAGCTCCACAGGCAGGTTCTGTTTTACTGCTCACGAGCAACAAACTCGGGGTCTGTCCCAGGGTACCACTGGAGATGATACTCAGCAGGGGTTTGGCTGCATCGCAGAACAATTTCATTGGTTGGTTGTCTGTGAGATTCTACCCAGTAAAATTTATGTTTTGTGGTCTTTTGCTGTGTGGTTTTTCACTATTGTAAAATAAAAATTGTTTCTGTATCATTGTCTGATCTTAAAGGATTTCCTTGAAACGACTTCTCCCACCCCAGCCTCTCTGCTGCATGATGGTAAATTTGCAAATGTTCACAAAAAATCCGTCAGGGGATCCCGAGCTCTGATAACAGCCCATGCGTCAACCAGTTTGCCAGAGTGTGTTGTGGGCGGTGGTGTGATGGGTTAGGAGGACAGATGCCACCCATTCACCAATATCCACCAGTCCCTTGATGTGGTGTTCTTATACTCTTACCCACAACTGCACAACACTTTCCCCTCAGTCACCTTCAGGGAGTGACGAATAGGGTGGGTTTAGTCACCAATAAATGAGCATCATGACTTGATGGCTTGGTACATCCCTTAATAGCCATGCCATTCCGAAGTGAAGCACTTCATCACACAAAGGGTAGTAGAAATCTAGAACACAGTCTTTCTTTCTACCCCCCCCGCCCCCGCCCCCAAAAGGCTGAGGATGCTGGGGGACAATTGGAGCTTTCAAAACGGAGATCGATAGATTTTTGTTAGGTAAGAGTATTGAAGGATATGGCGTGAAGGTGGGTAAATGGAGCTGAGGTACAGATCAGCCATGATCTAATTAAATGGTGGAACAGGCTCGAGGGGCTGAATGGCCTCCTTATGTTCCTAATGGGGACAGCATGCTCCTAATTGAAAGAAAATGATAAATTCCTTTGATTTCTGATAATTGGGTTTAACGGGATTGTGATCGGAATCGCTGTTGCCTGGAGTCTTGGCTCTGTCACTAACTGATCTTTCTATTGACAGTACTCTGAGAAAGAGGACAAGTATGAGGATGAGATCAAGATTCTGACTGACAAACTCAAGGAGGTGGGTCATTAATGAAACCCTGCTAATACTGTGGTGGTTGAATTTAACTGAACATGTGTTTTGTATTAATAAAGTAGTCCTGCCTTGGGTGGTATAAATGTGGGTTTGGTGAATTATTTCCCTCGGCACACGCTCAGCGCAGGAGCACGCCATTTAAATGAACATTTATTTCATTGCTTTCTACCAGTCTGGGTTAATCAGTAACTGCCTCGACTGACGCTGTCTGTCGGAGAGTCAGGGAGGTCATTGTCTGAATGTTTACAGTTCTTATCTGTCGCAATGTTTATCATTCAAATTCTTTCTCTTCCCATCCCCCACCCAGCTTTAGAACTGTACAACCAGCCCACTGATGTCCCTTGGATGGGTTTAGATGGGAATGTGAGGCAAAGCCTTCAGTTATCCGTGCAATATTACTTTTTACAGCATTGTACAAAATGGTATATTGCCCTTTTTTGCCGTGCCGTTAGAATTAGCACCTTCTAGTGGTGAAGTCATTGGGTTGGGCCACACTGGATTGTTGCCTGTGGGATTGTGTTTCAAAATGTAACCTCCAGTTGTGCGGTTAGGAATAAGAGGTAATTTATAAACCTAGGAAGAAGTGCAGTCTGTTAATTGAGAAATTAAGCACAGCTGTGTACAGGTCAGGCCCTTGGATACCAGACCTCCAAACTGTTTTCTGACCTCCCTTGTCCCAAGTACTGGTATGTAGCTGAATGTCCAATGGCTGTTTTCAAATCCAGCCTGGCTTCAATGGCACTCCTTCTCTTCCCAGCCCACCCCCAAAGTGTGTTCCTGTTTGTAACCGAGCCCGTTTGAGTGCATCGATAGTTGCAGTTCCATAAGGATGATCTCTTTACTTTCCCTCTTGGTCTTTTGATAATCCTGTTAATATTGGTTCTGATTCACAGGCGGAAACTCGTGCGGAGTTTGCTGAACGGACTGTTGCCAAACTGGAAAAGAGCATTGATGACCTGGAAGGTACAGGATTTCTCATTGTATTTAATAATGCCACGAGCCAATTGCTTGTGTCTCTGTTTCTCTCTCAATTGACTGACTCACTCTCGCTTTTGTCTCTCTCTCTCTCTCTCTCTCTCTCTCTCTCTCTCTCTCATTCTTTCTTTTCTCTCTTGGACACTGATATGAAAGCTATAATAGGGCAATCAGTCGGCTAGACTATTTCCTATTGCTGTGTACAGAGATTAAGCCAACCTGCATGGTCAGGCCAGGTAGGGAGCAGAGGCTACAAGAGGGGGTTTTTCTGATGACATCTCCACTTCTCTCGAGGCACTGAAAGCTGTTTTGTACCTTAGTACTGTGGTTACTGACTGTATTAGACCTATTAAAAACCCTATTGTGTTTATTTTTGTCCTCGTTGTTTAAACCATGATGACTCTCCATCTCACACAGATCCACAGCCTGGGAGCTGGTGGAATCGGCTGCGAGGAGTTATTGAGCCTGGCAACAGTCGGTCAGTCCATCGACCACCATAATCGCCCACCCCTGAGCTTTCCCACATGTGCAGCTCGATAACTCTTGTAAGCCAGTTTTCCAGGGTAACCCTCGCATTCCCTGTTCAAACAAAAATCCATCTAGTCTTTCCCTCTCCAGCTCACCACAAAAAATGTTCAATGGTCGCAAACATTTAAAAAAAATCTTGCGATGAATATTGTGTCAATGCAACAGTTTGACTCCTTCCAATGTTCTCAGCCTCTGTGATGTTTTTTCGAATGACCCGCAGTGTTTGTAAGTGTGTCTGCTGTTGCCATGGCTCTAGATATTAACAAAGCCTGATGTGGCTGTTGAATGGTTAGCGTTTCCCACATGCTAATCATTGTCATTTATCCTGCTCACTACAGTGCTGGTAGTTATCACAAGTTGGGTTGTATGCTGAGTGAATGAGGCTGACATATCTGTGTCTCACCAACTTTAGGTCCCTTAACCTCCCTCCCCCTCCTGCTGTGTCTGTATGTCCCAATTCATAGATATCGTAGAGTACCTGAAGGAGGCCATTCGGTCCATCGTGTTTGTGCCGGCTCTTTAAAAGAGCTATCCAATTAGTCCCACTCCCCGCTCTTTTCCCATAGCCCTGCAAATATTCCCTTTTCAAACATATCTTCAATTCCCTTTTGAAAGTTACGATTGAATCTGCTTCCACCGCCCTTTCAGGCAGCGCGTTCCAGATTGTATCTAACTTGGGTCGACACAGGTGACCGTGAATATCAACAAATCCGTTCCTTCTGAGGCCCCCCGCCCCCGTGTCTTTACAGTGCACTGATAGTGGAGTCCCCCTTCTGAGGCCCCCCGCCCCCGTGTCTTTACAGTGCACTGATAGTGGAGTCCCCCTTCTGAGGCCCCCCGCCCCCGTGTCTTTACAGTGCACTGATAGTGGAGTCCCCATTTTGTTCCCCCTCTAAAATTTGATGGGGATGCTCAAAAGCATTAATAGCAAATGCTCTCGGCAGAGACACTCTGGCTGCTACTGCTGTGGATGGTTGCCTGACCCTCTCAGTATAAATGGGCAGCAGCACCTGCCCCACCGCACATTAGTGCTGCTTCTCCTAGTCCATGGGAGACCAGGGTCATGCCTGCTTCCCTGTCTGCTGTTGGGTTCACCTGTTTGAATTTAGTGAACCACTGACTTGAGGAATGTTGGGTCACAGTGCCATGAGCTGAAGCTGCACAGTGTCCTGGTGAGACCATGAGGACTATGTACAGGTCTGGTCACTGACATGCTGACCATCCAGGCCCTACAGAGTGTGCAGGGATGCGCAACGACATTGCTCTTACTAGACACTGGGAATCAATGAGAAGACGTAATGACACTCCGTGACATCTCGGAGGGACAGATTGGGGGTGGGGGGTGGTGGTGGGTATACAAGGTATTTAACAGAATGGAGAAATCAAGCGTTGAATGGTAAATTCTGATAAATCAGGACAGCTGGACAAGGGCACAGGTTGCATGTTGAAGGCGTGGTTCGCTTGGTGAGTTATAGAAACATAGAAGATAGGAGCAGGATTAGGCCATTCGGCCCCTCGAGCCTGCTCCGCCATTCAATGAGATCATGGCTGATAATCCAAATTCAGTACCCTGTCCCTGCCTTCTCACCATATCCCTTGATCTCTTTAGCCTCAAGAAATATATCCAACTCCTTCTTGAATATATTTAATTAATTGGCCTCAACTGCCTTCTGTGGTAGAGAATTCCACAGGTTCACCACTCTCTGGGTGAAGAAATTCCTCCTCATCTCAGTCCTAAATGGCTTAATCCTTATCCTTAGACTGTGACCCCTGGTTCTGGACTCCCCAGCCATCGGGAACATCCTTCCTGCATCTAATCTGTCTAGTCCTGTTAGAATCTTAAGTTTCAATGAGATCCCCTCTCATTCTTCTAAACTCCAGCGAGTATAAGCCCAATCGACCCAATCTCTCCTCATACGTAATTCCTGCCATCCCAGGTATTAGGCTGGTGAATCTTCGCTGCACTCCCTCCATGGCAAGAACATCCTTCCTCAGATAAGGCGACCAAAACTGCACACAATACTCAAGGTGTGGTCTCACCAAGGCCCTGTACAACTGCAGCAAGACATCCTTGTTCCTGTACTCTAACCCTCTCGCTACAAAGGCCAACATACCATTTGCCTTCTTAACCGCCTGCTGCACCTGCATGCTTACCTTCAGTGACTGGTGCACAAGGACACCCAGGTCTCGTTGTACTTCCCCTTCTCCCAATCTATTGCCGTTCAGATAATAATCCGCCTTCCTGTTTTTGCCACCAAAGTGGATAACCTCACATTTATCCACATTATACTGCACCTGCCCAATCACTCAACCTGTCCAAATCATACTGGAGTTTCACGACATCCTCCTCACAGCACGCACGCCCACCCAGCTTTGTGTCATCTGCAAACTTGGAGATATTGCATCTAGTTCCCTCGTCTAGATCATTACTATATATTGTGAATAGCTGGGGTCCTAGGACCGATCCCTGCGGTATCCCACTAGTCACTGCCCGCCACTCGGAAAAAGACCTGTTTATTCCAACTCTTTGCTTCCTGTCTACCAACCAGTTCTCTATCCAAGTCAGTACCTTGCCCCCAATCCCATGTGCCTTAACTTTACACGATAATCTCTTATGCGGGACCTTATCGAAAGCCTTCTGAAAGTCCAAATACACCACATCCACTGGTTCTCCCTTATCTATCTATTTTACCAATTACATCCTCAAAAAATTCCAGTAGATTAGTCAAGCATGATTTACCTTTTGTAAATCCATGTTGACTTTGTCCGATCCTGTCACTGTTTTCCAAGTGCTCTGCTATTACATCTTTTATAATGGACTCTAGCATTTTCCCCACTACCGATGTCAGGCTTACCGGTGTATAATTCCCCGTTTTCTCTCTACCACCTTTTTTGAATATTGGGGTTACATTAGCTACCCTCTAATCCATGGGAACTGTTCCAGAGTCTCTAGAATTTTGGAAGATCTCCAGCAATGCATCTACTATTTCTAGGGCCACTTTCTTAAGTACCCTAGTATGTAGATTATCAGGCCCTGGGGATTTATCGGCCTTCAATCCCGTCAATTTCCCTAACACCATTTCCCTACAAATACTGATTTCATTCAGTTCCTCCCTCTCATTAGACCCTATGTTCCCTGACATCTCTGGGAGGTTATTTGTGTCCTCCTTTGTGAAGACAGAACCAAAGTATGTATTTAATTGGTCTGCCATTTCTTTGTTCCCCATTATAAATTCCCCTGATTCTGACTGCAAGGGACCTATGCTTGACTTCACCAATCTTTTTCTCTTCACATATCTATAGAAGCTTTTACAGTCAGTTTTTATGTTCCCTGAAAGCTTACTCTCATACTCTATTTTCCCCCTCTTAATTAATCCCTTTGTCCTCCTTTGAATCCTAAGCTGCTCCCAATCCTCAGCTTTGCTGCTTTTTCTGGCCAATTTATGTGTCCTCTCCTTGGATCTTATGCTATCCCTAATTTCCCTTGTTAGCCACGGTTGATTCACCTTTTTTGTTTTATTTTTATGCCAAACAGGGATGAACAAATTCTGTAGCTCATCCATGCAATCTTTAAATGTTTGCCATTGCCTATCCACCATCAACCCTTTGAGTATCATTCCCCAAATAATCCTACCCAACTCGCGCATCATACCATCGTAGTTTCCTTTATTTAAATTCAGGACCCTAGTCTCTGAGTCAAATACTTCACTCTCCCTCTTAAGGAAGAATTCGATCATATTATGATCGCTCCGCCCCAAGGGGCCTCGCACAACAAGATTGCTAATTATTCCTTTCTCATTACATAATACCCAGTCTAAGATGGCCTGATCTCTAGTTGGTTCCTCGACATACTGATCCAGGAAACCATCCCGTATACACTCCAGGAATTTCTCCTCCACAGTATTGTTACTAATTTGGTTAGCCCAATCTATATGTTGATTAAAGTCGCCCGTGATAACTGCTGTGCCCTTATTGTACGCGTCTCTAATTTCCCGTTTAATGCCATTCCCAACCTCCGCATTACTGTTTGGGGGGTCTGTATACAACTCCCACTAACGTTTTCTGTCCCTTGGTATTTCTCAACTCTACCCATACAGATTCTACATCATCAGAGCTAATATCCTTCCTTACAATTGTGTTAATCTCCTCTTTAACCAGCAATGCTGCCCCACCTCCTTTTCCTTTTTGCCTGTCTTTCCTGAATATTGAATACTCCTGGATGTTGAGTTCCCAGCCCTGGTCACCCTGGAGCCATGTTTCCGTAATCCCAATCATATCATATCCGTTTACATCTATTTACGCAGCTAATTCATCCACCTTATTACGAATGCTCCTCGCATTAAGACACAAAGCCTTCAGGCTTGTTTTTTTAACACTCAGACATTTTAGAATTATTATTTACTGTGGCCATGTTTGACTTAAACCCTTGATTACTCTGACTGCCACTTTTGCTTTTCTCCTTCCTGTCTTTTGCTTCTATCCTTGTTTTCCTTTCCTCTGTCTCCTTGCACAGGTCCCCACCCCCTGCCATTTTAGTTTAAACCCTCCCCCACAGCACTAGCAAACACTCCCCCCTAGGAATCGGTCCCAGTCCTGCCCAGGTGCAAACTGTCCATTTTTAAAATTTACCTCCTAACTCCCTATATTCAGCTTTTAGGACCTCGTCCTGCTTTTTACCTATATCGTTGGTACCTTTATGCACCATGACAACTGGCTGTTCACCCTTCCCTTCCAAAATGCTCTGTAGCCGCTCCGAAACATCCTTGACCCTTGCACCAGGGAGGCCACATGCTATCCTGGAGTCTCGTTTGCGGCCGCAGAAACGCCTATCTATTCCCCTTACAATAGAATCCCCTATCACTATAGCTCTCCCACTCTTTTTCCTCCCGTCCTGTGCAGCAGAACCACCCACAGTGCCAGGAAGTTGGCTGTTGCTGCCTTCCTCAGATAAGCCATCTCCCTCACCAATATCCAAAGCGGTATATCTGTTTGAGAGGGGGATGGCCACAGGGGACCCCTGCACTACCGGCCTGTGCCTACTATGCCTGGCGGTCACCCATTCTCTTCCTGCCTGTGCATCCTTTACCTGCAGTGTGACCAACTCATTAAACATGATATCCACGATGTCCTCAGCATTGCGAATGCTCCAGTATGCATCCATTCGCAGCTCCAGTGCCGCAATGCGGTCTGCCAGTAGCTGCAGCTGGAAACACTTCCCGCACACATGGTCGCCAGGGACACAGGAAGACAGCTGGAGCAAGACAGGTGACGGAGTCCAGGGCACTCACCTAGTTTAGGAAAGAGCTGGATGCTGAGATGGGAGTAGGTTTGGGATTGTGTAAGGATGGGATCAAATGGGCTTTCCTCATCTTAACTACTGGCGTGTTTGTGAATAACTGGACCTTTTGAGATATTTGGTGTAACAAGACAGATTGCTCAGAAAAAAAGACTACTTTTATAGGAACAGGGTGATCTTTTGTAGATCTCTCATTGGCTTGAGTTTTCTTTAGACCGAGCCTAACCCCAATAGACAGCAGCATTGTTCAAGTGCCAAATCTCCATGGTTACCATAGCATCGCATTTTGAGTTTGATTTCTAACGGTTTTTTTCTAAAACCAACGTCAAAAACTATTCCGATGTCATCTTGAGATGTCTTGACTTGTTTTTGCTTTGATTTTACTCCAATAATTTCTCTTTTTTGTTTCCTTCACTTTTTCACCTCGACTTTTTAATTAATTTTTCACTAAACATCATGTTCATCCCATCATCACATCTTTACATAATCATAATCACTCGGCCACTTCCTTTGAAACCTGGCTGCCCGGCTGCCCTCTGCCCTTCAACCTCCAGATGAACTCTATGCCCAGAAGCTGAAGTACAAAGCCATCAGCGAGGAGTTAGACCATGCCCTCAATGACCTGACTTCCTTGTAAATGACCTTTCTCTTTCTCCCCCTCTTCCTCTTCCACCCCCCCCCCCCCCCCCCCAACTTTGCCTCAATGCTCTTTTTACGTCTTAATTTTCTTTGGTGAGTTCCTGTTAATTTGTCATTATTTGGCTAATTGCATCAGTGCTTCTCCTCTGTCGTCCTCGCTGTTCAACTTTCTTGTGTGAAAATAAAGCTCTGGGACTCTCTTGCTGTCTGTTTCTCCTCTGCCGTTCGTTTTTATTTCTCTCTGGTATATTATGTTTTCTTTTGTCAAAAGTTTTAACCGCAATGCACTAACGTCGAATGGGGTAACTGAATCAGTGATTAGACTCTGAGGATGCCAGTGGATTCATCAGTTGATCACTTACAAAAACCCTGGTCTGGGTTTTAACTGACCTGTGTCGCCCTGTGAATTTATAAATACAAGCAGGAAGCTCATTCATTCTGCTGATCGAAGAAAGTAACTTCCATTTATATAATCCTTATCACACCTCTTGAATATCAATATCAATTTTTCACATTAATTAAAGAAAAGACTTACATTTATACAGCACCTTTCATGTCCCCAGGCTGTTCCAAAGCGCTGCACAGCCAATGAGGTTCTTTTCAAATGTCGCCACTGTTGTAATGTAGGAAATGCGGCAGCCAATTTGCACACAGCAAATCCCACAAACAGCAATGTGATAATGACCAGATAATACATTTTAGTGATGGTTGAGGGATAAATATTGGCCAGGACACAAGGGAGAGCTCCCCTGTTCTTTGAAATAGTGTCCTGGGATCTTTTACGTCCAGTTGAGGGGGCAGATGGGGCCTCATCCAAAAGACGGCACCTCCGACAGTGCAGCACGCCCTTGGTACTGCACTGGAATGTCAGCCTGGATCAAGGGCCCAAGTCATTAGAGTGGTGCTTGAACCTGTGATATTCTGACTCCGAGGTAAGAGTGCTTCCCCTGAGTCACAGGAAGAACCTCTCATATAAACCTGATCATATCTCTCGAATGTCACTACAGCTATATTCCACATATAATTATTTTTTGGCACAGTGACTACTGTAAGCAAATGTGACGGCTGTTTTTGTGCACAGCAAGATACTACAAACAGCAATGGGAATAACCAGACTATTCTGTGTGTGTGTTTTAACGGTGCTGTTTGGGGAAGGGATATTGTACGGGACAACTCCCTGCTCTTCAAATAGTGCCACAGGATCTTTGCTGTTCACTAAAGCAGGCAGCTGGTGCTGGGATTTAACCAAAAGGTGACACCTCTGACAATGCAGCACTCCCTCGGTAATAACAACAGAAAATACGAAACACTCAGCAGGTTGGGCAGCATTTGTGGAGAGAGGAATGCAGGGTTTAACCTTTGAGGCTGGTGACGTTACATCCCTGCTCTCCTCTGTACCGTGTTGAAGTGATTAGATCGCCTCTCACCTATATCTTCTAAACTCAAGAGAACACAAGCCAAGTTTATGGAACCTGTCCTCACAATTTAACCCTCTAAGCCTCCGTATGATTCTGGTGAATCTGGGTTGCACCCCTCCAAGGCCAATATATCCTACCTGAGGTGCGGTGCCCAGAACTGAACGTCGTGTCCAGATGGGGTCTGACCAAGGCTCTAACAATGTTGATTGACAGATAAATATAAATATTGGCTAGGACACCGGGGAGAACTCTCCTGTTCTTCCTCAAATAGTGCCATGGGATCTTTTACATCCACTGCCACCAGAGAGCGCAGACGGGGGCCTTAGTTTAATGTCTCATCCAAAAGACGGCAGCTCTGACAGTGCAGCACTCCCTCAGTACTGCCCCAGAGTGTCGGCCTGGATTATGTACTTGCGTCGCTGGAGTGGGAGTTGAACCCACAATCTCCTGACTCAGGCGAGAGTACTACCACTGAGCCACAGCCGACACCTAAACCTGACTCTAAAGGTGCCTTGATTTGAATTGAAGCTGGTTCCAGGTCCCCCATTGCCATTCCCATCTTACATTCGAACCCTCGCTGTGTCTGTGCCTGAGATTGTCCCACAATATCGGAAGTTTTTTTTATCCAACCCCTGCACCCAATGTTTCCCACGGCTTGTTGTGCTACAGTCAATCAAGTCATTCATTTCCCTTCGAAGCACCATTTACGCACCCTGCAGGATTTACCCCACTGAACGTGAATTGAACGGCATGTTTTTGCAACTTTTGAATGAATAAAAAGTGTCGATTGCACACTTGGTCAAATCTAACAAGCCTATTATGTGGTACTTTGTCAAATGCTTTTTGAAAGTCCATATACACAACATCCACTGCGCTACCCTCATCAACCTCTCCGTTACTACTTCAAAGAACTCAAATCAAGTCAGTCAAACACGATTTGCCTTTAACAAATCCGTGCTGGCTTTCATTTATTTACCCACATTTTTCAAAGTGCCCAATAATTCTTTCCCGGATTAATATCTTTAAAAGTTTACCCACCACTGATGTTAGGCTGACTGACCTTTTTAATTGCCGGGTTTATCTTCCACTCCTGTTCAGAAACATTTCCAATCCTCCAGTCCTTTGGCACCGCTCCCATATTTAAGGAGGATTGGAAGATTGTGGCCAGAGCTTCCGCAATTTCCACTCTTGCATCCCATCCGGACCGGGTGACTTTTCTACTTTGCGCACTGCCAACCTTTTAAGTACCTCTTTATCTATTTTTATCCTATTTAATTTCTCTACTACCTCATTCTTTACTGTGACATTGGCAGCATCCTCTTTAGTGAAGACAGGTACAAAGTACTCATTTAGTACCTTAGCCTTGTTTTTGGTCCCTAATCGGCCCCAGTCCTGTGACTGTTCTTTTACTATTTATATGTTTATAAAAGACTCCCCTGTATTTTTTTGTATTCAGCCTGGTGGCGGTGTGGTTCTTATCACTAAATCACACTTTGGTCTGTCCCCCTACTCCTCTGGCACCTTCTCCTCTGAGCACCTCACCTTGTTCCACCCCTCTCGCGCCTCATTTAAAATTCTCATTCTCTGCCGCCCACCTAAGTACCACGCCAAGTTTCTCACCCGAGATATCTTCACTGCTTTCCTCCCTCTGCCTCTGCACCAAGTGACTTCTCAACCTCGGTGATTTCAACCTCCACCTCAATTCATCATGCTCTCTCTCCTGAGTTCACTGCCCTTCGATTCTCCCTAATTCTCTCCCTCCATATAAACTTCCCAACCCATCTTCATGGCCACCCCTTGACCTTGCCAGCTTGCGTGGCTTCTCTACTCCCATTGTGTCAATCACAGATAAGGCCATCTCTGATCACTTCCTTTTATTGCTCTCCACCCACATCCCCCTTCCCCCTCCCACCCAACTTCCTTCTGTATCCGCCCCTGGGAAAAACACAACCCCCCCCCCCCAAAGTTACTTACAACGGCACATTCAAATTCTCAACTGTTTAGCCTTTGGCCCTCCATTCAGCACAACATTTCTGCAGCTACCGATCTGCTCAATCACACGCTCACCGCCACCTTTGATGCCCTAGTCCCCATTAAAACCATTATGCTCTCGCCCTGAGCATTCCCCCTGATATGGCCCTCATCTCTGCTCCCTTAAGTCCAAAGAATGCAAATTTCACCACCTATGGCAGACAACTGGTTTAGCCATTCATTGCCAGATCTGGCTGGACCACATAAAGCACTTTTGGGTCCTGCTCTCCTCTGCCAAAACTGCTCACTGTTCCAGGACCATTCTGGAATGCAAAGATAACGACCAGCTTCTCTTCTCCACTGCAAACCATCTTTTAAACCCTTCTCCCCGCCTTCTCCAACAATGTGCGAGGAGCTCGTGGACTCCTTTGTAACTAAGATTGAGACCATCAATTCAGCTGCCTTTGCCACTTCCCTTCCCCTAACCCACCGTGCTAAACTTCCCATAAGGTTTCCCCTGCCCTAGCCCTGAACTCGCATCTTTCTCTAGTTTCTCTCCGATCTCCCCTCATGCCCTTTCCAAGCTCGCCTTGTCCATGAGACCCACCTCCTGCTCCCTCGACTATTTCTACCAAACCGTTGACCACCCAGCTTCCCTTCCTGGCCCCCATGTTGGCTGATACTGTTAATGGTTCTCTCTCCTCCGGTACTGTCCCACTACCCTTCAAATCTACCGTCATCACCCCTCAAAAAAATACCCTTGACCCCTCTGTCCTTGCAACCTACCACCCCATCTCAACCCCCTTTCCTCTCAAGTCCTTGAATGTGTTGTCGCCTTCTAAATCTGTGCCTATCTTTCCCGCAACTCCATGTTTGAATCCCTCCAATCGGGTTTCCTCGCCACAGTACTGAAATGGCCCTCATCAAAGTCGCAAATGACCATCTTATGTTACTGTGACCATGGTTAACTATCCCTCCTTTTTGACCTTTCTGCAGCCTTTGACGAGGTTGGCCACATCATCCTCCGCCAATGCCTCTCCCCCTTCGTTCAGCTGGGTGCAACTGTCCTCTCCTAGTTCCATTCATATCTATCCAGTTGTAGCCAGAGAATCACTTGCACGCCACTCTCGCACATTACCTCTGGTGTCCCCAAGGGTCTATCCTTGGGCCCCTCTTATTTCTCATTTACATGCTGTCCCTCAGTGACATCATTCGAAAACAGTGTCAGTTTCCACATGTACGCTGATGACACCCAGCTCTACCTCGCCACCATCTCTCTCGACCTCTCCACTGTCTCTGAATAGTCAAACTGCCTGTCCGACTGAGCAGAAATATCCTCCAACTAAATATTGGGAAGACTGAAGCCATTGCCTTCGGTCCCTGCCACAAACTCAGTTCCTTAGCCATCGACTCCATCCCTCTCTCTGGCAACTGTCTGAACCAGACTGTTTGCAACCTTGGTGTCGTATTTGACCCCAAGATGAGCTCCATCACCAAGACAGCCTAGCCTACTTCCACCTCCATAACTCACTCGCCTCTGCCCCTGCCTCAGCTCATCAGCTGCTGAAACCCTCATCCATACCTTTGTTACCTATGGACTTGACTTTTCCTGACTGGCCTCCAAACTTCAGCTCATCCAAAACTCGCACCTCCCCACATCCTAACTCGCACCTCCCCACATCCTAACTCGCACCTCCCCACATCCTAACTCGCACCTCCCCACATCCTAACTCGCACCTCCCCACATCCTAACTCGCACCTCCCCACATCCTAACTCGCACCTCCCCACATCCTAACTCGCACCTCCCCACATCCTAACTCGCACCTCCCCACATCCTAACTCGCACCTCCCCACGTTCACCCATCACCCCTGTGCTTGCTGATCTACATTGGCAATGCCCAATTTTAAAATTCTCATTCTTGTGTTCAAATCCCTCCCTATCTCTGTAACCTCCTCCAGCTCTGCACTCCTCCAATTTTGGCCTCTTGTCCATCTTCGCTCCACTGTTGGCGGCCGTGCCTTCAGCTGCCTAGGCCCCAAGCTCTGGAGTTCCATCCCTTAGCCTCTCCCTGACTCTCACCTTTTAAGATGCTATATAAAAACTACCACTGACCAAGCATTTAGTTACCCCTCCTAGTATCTCCTTCTTTGGCTCGGTGTCAATTTTTGTCTGATAACGCTCCTGTGAAGCGCCTTGCGACGTTTTCCTATGTCAAAGGTACTATATAAATACAAGTTGTTGATATTCTGTAAAACATTTCATTTCTTACTGATTGAGGGCAGCATCATGGAAAGGGTCTGCCTGATGTTATACTGCATGGTCTCGTTAGAGTATGCAAATAGAATGAAGTCGTTTCTAGTCGACTCTGCTGTTTTAATGCAGCCTTTTGGGGGAGAATGTTCCACATTTCCGCTACCTATTTTGTGGAAAAAGTGCTTCATGATTTCACTCCTAAATGTGAGCCTGTGGCAAATGAATAGGCTCTAGGGCCCCATCTCACAGCAGCAAGGGACAATGACACATAGGCTGTGAGCATAGGTGGTGTGGGACTAGGCCATGGAGGAAGTTAGAAACAATGAGCTGGGTACAGGAACCAGTGGAGGTCACTGAGAAGGAGGGCAACAGGGGAGCGGGGCAGGAATGTGGGTGGTGTAGCTCTGGATGGCTGGGAGTTTGAGTAGGCTGGAGCTGGGGAGCAGAATGGAGAGCCGGGCCCGGAGGTGACTAAGGTATGGATGAGGGATTCAGTGACTGTTAAAGCCCTGAAGTTGGAGATACTGTCCATTTCGCAGCTACAGATTGAAAGAGCTCAAAATTTGCATGGCAGCAATAGCAAAAAAAAAAATCAAGTTTTTCCTACAACTGGTTACTCTCTTTCAACTTGTAATGGACTTTTCTAATCATCGGCGCATGCCAAGTCCCGGGACACTGTCTCCCCCTGACCACCCGAAGGTGGAGATCGTTAGCAGCTGGTGACATTTGGCAAACTGCCCAGAACACACACTATTTTACAGCTGTCGATATGATAAATCCATAAGATTCAAGGTTTGCATTCAGTGTTACTTGTTCAGGAATATTTGTTCCTCCATTCAATTAGTTCATGGCTGTTCTGCACCTCAACTCCATTTACCCGCCATTGCTCCATATCCCTTGATACCTTTTCCAATGTTCCCTTTAAGCTGCGTGGTCGCACAGCACTCCAGGGAACCCACGCAGCCGGTGAGCCAGCTTTTAAATTGGAAAAAAACATACATGCGTGCACTTTTGAAAGGGCCAGGCAGCCTGTCAACAACAACAGCTTGTATTTATATAGCACCTTTTTAATGTAGTAATGTCCCAAGGCGCTTCACAGGAGTATTAAAAGACAAAAACAACTTGACACAAACCACAAGGATAAATTAGGGCAGGTGACCAAAAGTTTGGTCAAAGAGGTAGGTTTTAAGGAGCGTCTTAAAGGAGGAAAGAGAGGTAGAGACGGAAATTTTAGGGAGGGAATTCCAAAACTTAGGGCTTAGGCAACCGAAGGCACGGCCACCAATGGTGGAGCGATTATAATCAAGGATGCTCAAAAGGGCAGAATTAGAGGAGCGCCGAGATCTCCGGTTTGGGGGGGGGGGGGGGGTTGTGGGGCTGAAGGAGATTAGAGAGATAGGGAGGGGCGAGGTCGTGGAGAGATTTGAAAACAAGGATGAGAATTTTGAAATCGAGGCGCTCCTTAACCTGGAGCCAGTGTAGGTCAGCGAGTACAGGGGTGATGGGCGAACGGGACTTGGTGCGAGTTAGGACATGGGCAGCCGAGTTTTGGATGACCTCAAGTTTACGGAGGGTGGAATGTGGGAGGCCAGCCAGGAGTGCGTTGGAATAGTCAAGTCGAGAGGTAACAAAGGCATGGATGAAGGTTTCAGCAGTGAATGAGCTGAGGCAAGGGCGGAGACAGGTGATGTTAGAGTTGGAAGTAGGCGGTCTTTGTTATGCTGTGGATATGTGGTCGGAAGCTCATTTCAGGGTCAAATATGACACCAAGGTTGCGAACAGCCTCAGACCGATGCTAGGGAGAGGGATGGAGTCAGTGGCTAGGGAACGTAGTTTGTGGCGGGGACTGAAAACAATGGCTTTGGTCTTCCCAATATTTAATTGGAGAAAATTTCTGCTCATCCAGAAAAAGAGGCCGCGTGTCCCAAAAACACATTCTGGGGAACATTGACCCTTGCCCAATAAAATCATTCATCTGAGTCTTGAAAGCTCCAATTTATCCCCAGCATCCACAGCCTTTTGGGGGAAGAGAGTTCCTGATTTCCACTACTTTTTGTGTGGAAAAGTGCTTCCTGATTTCATTCTGAAATGGCCTGGCTCTAAATTTAAGATTATGTCCCCTTGTTCTGGATTCCTCACCAGAGGAGGCAGAATCTGAACATGAAAAGACTGCGCCTTAAAAAAGAAGGAAACATGCAAGAAGGCCTCCAGCCTTTTACTAGCGTGATAGCAACTAGCATTGCCTGCTGATAGGTAAAGGGCTCACATTGCTCTTGGGGTAAAGGGCTCACATTGCTCTTGGGGTAAAGGGCTCACATTGTTCTTGGGGTAAAGGGCTCACATTGCTCTTGGGGTAAAGGGCTCACATTGCTCTTGGGGTAAAGGGCTCACATTGCTCTTGGGGTAAAGGGCTCACATTGTTCTTGGGGTAAAGGGCTCACATTGCTCTTGGGGTAAAGGGCTCACATTGCTCTTGGGGTAAAGGGCTCACATTGCTCTTGGGGTAAAGGGCTCACATTGCTCTTGGGGTAAAGGGCTCACATTGCTCTTGGGGTAAAGGGCTCACATTGCTCTTGGGGTAAAGGGCTCACATTGCTCTTGAGGTAAAGGGCTCACATTGCTCTTGGGGTAAAGGGCTCACATTGCTCTTGGGGTAAAGGGCTCACATTGCTCTTGGGGTAAAGGGCTCACATTGCTCTTGAGGTAAAGGGCTCACATTGCTCTTGAGGTAAAGGGCTCACATTGCTCTTGAGGTAAAGGGCTCACATTGCTCTTGAGGTAAAGGGCTCACATTGCTCTTGAGGTAAAGGGCTCACATTGCTCTTGATGCCTTCATAGGATCAGGAGTAGGCTATTCCGCTCCTTTCACCACCACCGCACGTCACAATGCACTTTACAGCCAATGAAGTACTTTTTGAAGTGTAGTCACTGTTGTAATGTAGGAAACCGGCAGCCAATTTGCACACAGCAAGATCCCACAAACAGCAATGTGATAATGACCAGACAATCTGTTTTTAGTGATGTTGATTGAGGGATAACTGCACTGCTTGTCTTTGAAATTGTGCCATGGGATCTTTTACGTCCACCTGAGAGCAGACGGGGCCTCGGTTTAATGTCTCATGCAAAAGACGGCACCTCTGACAGTGCAGCACTCCCTCAGCACGGCACGGCACTGGAGTGTCAGTCTAGATTTTTGCACTCAAATGTCTGGATTGGGACTTGAACCCACAACCTTCTGACTCAGAGGCGAGGATGCTACCAACTAAGCCACAGCTGACACATTTAATCAGGTCATGGCTGGCCTGTATCTTAACTCTTTTACTGCCTTTGCTCCATATCCCTTGATACCCTTACCTAACACAAATCTGTTGATCTCAGTCTTGAAAATTTTAATTGACCCCCAGCAGCCACAACCTTTTGGGGAAGATATCAGCATAATCAAATCCCGCTACGAGCGCCCTGCCAGGCGCAAGGCCTGACCGTAAGCCTAGGTGGTTTAAAGGTTCCCCCACTAGTAGTGAGCTTATCCAGTCAGAAGTGAGCCACACAGAGGAGGAAGGTCCCATGTTTAACCCCTGGCCTGTGTGCAGCTGATCCCAGCCGGGTGCTGAGTGGCTCAGTCTGCCCTGGATAGTGAGGGGAGCTGGGATCGCTGATCCCAGCGGATACGGAAATGTGCCGGTGTGGGTATCAGTCGAGGAGAACATCGGACTGTGATGCTCCAGCAGTCAAATAGCTTGCTGACTCCCATCATTAAGACTCACACATGGTGACTTGGGCAAGGTGCTGGAGGGCAAGTGGTGTTAAATGGAATAAGGTGAGATGACCGAAGAAGGAACTGTTTCAGGAAGATGGCTCAGCAAACACAACTCTGGTTTCCAACACCCAACAGACGAGGGGGAATCATTTACTGCACCCCCCCCCCCCCCCCCCCCACATATCTTCCCCCAAAATGGATTAGCAAACTGCACCCATTACAGAAATGGGGAGAGAAACACCAGCCCGATCCGAGCGGCAATGAGCAAGAGCTGGATTAATACAGGATACCGAGTGCAGTCCATCAATCTGTCCATTCCATCACACGTCATGTGGAGGGAACCAGCTCTGGAGCCCACTAGGGCCCCACTTCCAACTTGTCCACTGTGGCAAAAGTCAGGACAGCAGAAATCCATAAAGTAGCATTTTGTATGTTAGAAAAGAATGGTGCAGCTTTTGATCAATTATTTTTTGAGTGGGATGTGTTTGGGAGGTGGGGGGGTTGGTGAATGCAGTGTGCTGAGGTGTGGGTCCAGTACCTTCACTGCCATTGGGCGAGAGGGAGAAATAACCAGGTTTCCCGCTCTGGGTTGCTACCTGATGGCAAGCACCTGTTGAGTGAGGACAAGATCAGGCTAACTGTGATGCACCACAGGGTCAAATAACCAGTTCACACTCAGAGAGGGCGCAGGACTAACAACTGATGTTAGCTGACCGCTTCATCCTCCTACTCCACAAATGTCGGCAGTTGAGAATTAGATTGTACCAGTGAACATCCTCTCTGTTCTCTCCCCACTTCCCCAGCCCACACAATACAACCAATTAAACCAGGTAGCCAGCCAGCCAGGTTGGGTTGGCCTGTTTTATACAAACACCGCTCAGCTTTGCCTTCTGACCTGGTGACCGCTCGATTACAAACAGGGATAAAGGGATTCCGGGAAAGATGGAGACCTGGCTTTGCTTGGAGCCAGATGTTGGAATCGCCCCAAGCCATTTCATCAAACTGTGCCCCACCCACAATCTTCTCTTCTCCATTGGACCTTGTTCCTTGGAGATTTCCACACCTCAGACACTGTTAGTGAGCAGACTATCACTGGATGGGAACAGGATCATATCGTGCACCTGAGCTGAGCGTGTCGCCGTCTTTAGCATGGGTCAACGTGCTGCGTTAATCTGGGTTCTCCCTGTACTGTGGTGAGGGAGGTTCAGGAGATGGTCACCAGTTCTCCAGCTTTTAGTTGTCACTTGTATTTACACTGAATTTGGGAAACGTGCTTTAATGTTTGTTCAAACTTTTGCCTGGCAACGTGCAGCTCCCACATCCAGAGTTGACTGTTTATCTCTCGTATTACAACAGAGATGCAGCATCACGTGATTGTGGTGACTCACTGGCTTGTCGTAAGTGCTGCTGCTGTTTGAAAGCAGGCGTCCTGCAGCCCAGTAACGGTTGAGTGACGATGGCTGTTGCCCATCTGTAGATGGCAAGTGTCCTGAAAGCAAAATAGATTGGGTGAGGCTCGGTCCAGATCCTGGTGGAAGGCTATGGGAGGGTGGAGGGAAACGTCTCGACAGTAGCGATTTGGACCCTGTTGGGAATGTAACATGGAGCCCACATCAACAGGAAACCAGACTCTCTCTGTCCTGTGCATTGCCAGTTGGGGTCATAGAAACATAGAAGATAGGAGCAGGAGTAGGCCATTCGGTCCCTCGAGCCTGTTCCACCATTCAATGCGATCATGGCTGATCATCCAAATTCAGTACCCTGTCCCTGCTTTCTCCCCATATCCCTTGATCCCTTTAGCCTTAAGAAATATATCCAACTCCTTCTTGAATATATTTAATTAATTGGCTTCAACTGTCTTCTGTGGTAGAGAATTCCACAGGTTCACCACTCTCTGGGTGAAGAAATTCCTCCTCATCTCAGTCCTAAATGGCTTACCCCTTATCCTTAGACTGTGACCCCTGGTTCTGGACTCCCCTGCCATCGGGAACAGCCTTCCTGCATCTAGTCTGTCCAGTCCTGTTACATTACAGGCTGGTGTATGCAGACTATTAAATCCAATTATAGTTGCAGCAGCATGTATGGCCTTGGGAATGGTTTATAGGGGAACCTGCTTAATGAGTGAGCTACAGGCGAGCCTGGGGGAATATGAATTGCTCATTAGAAACTTACTCAGGTGGGCAAGGGAATGGGAGACTGGGCCTGATTTTAAGACAGAAGGGAAGTGTTGGGTGGATCTCGATCTTTTGTTGGGAAGTAGGATGAGCTCAGTCTAGTGAAGGAAGCCACAAATGAAATGCAACTTGAAGTGATTGTTTCACTCTCGGAGCTGCCAACTTGTAGAATGCATTGGTACCTTATGCGTTTGTATTGGTAGTGCCACTCACGGCACTCAGCGGTATGAAGGAGCGAGCCAAGAGCCTCCAACTGTGACCAGCATTTGATGTTTTGTGCCTTCCCATAAGTGGTGGGTTGTCAGAGACTGGGAAATACAAGGCTGGACCCAATGGAGACCAGCAGCACAGTTAGCAATGAAGGAAAAAGACTTGCATTTATATAGTGGCTTTCAAGATCTCGGGACTTCCCTCAGCCCTTTACAACCAATTAAGTTTGTTTGAAAAGCACGGCAGCCAATGTTTGCACAGCAATATGATAATAGCCAGATAATCTGTGTTAGTGACATTGGTTGGGGGCTAAATATTGTCCAGGACACCGAGGAGAACTCCCCTGCTCCTCTTCGAAATAGTGCTCTGGGATCTTTTACGTCCACCTGAGAGGGCAGATGGGGCCTCAGTTTAACGTTTCATCCGAAAGGTGGCACCTGCGACAGTGCAGTGCTCCCTCCGGACTGCACTGGAGTGTCAGCCTAGATTTTTGTGCTCAAGTCTCTGGAGTGGGACTTGAACATATGACCTACTGACTCAGAGGTGAGAGAGAGTGCTACCAACTGAGCCCCAGCTGACACTAAAGAGATGGCGCGCCTCCTTGGCTGCTGTTCTCTTGAGTGCCATTTACCCAGAGTCCTGGTGTTAACAGAATATGGTACTGACCTGGGTACTGATCGCGATCTAGCTAGCAGAATGTCTAGCCTGAGGTCACTGAACCCCTTGGGGTGGATGTGTGAGTGGTGACATTTTGACATCATTTGAACTATTTCATAGCTTTTCTATCTTGAAGTTGAGATCTGGTTGAGTTATATTTAAATTCTGCTTTCACATTCCTTCTTTTTGCTACCAGATGAATTTTGTGTGAAGATATTCGAAAAGAGGGGGTTTCAGATCAGATGAGTGATGGTCATAACACACTCCACTTTCTAGAACTGCTGCTGAATTCTGCTCTGGAGCTCTCTGCCACCATCTAGAATTCTTCCTGCTCTTCAACTGTACATGCTTCTCTCTCTTTCACCCTCTCTCGCTCTGTTCCTGGCCGAGCAAATGTGTGGCCCTCTGCTGGAGCGAGACCTCTGTCGGCTCTTACTGGATAAAGTCTCATTTACATTTGGTTTTTGGGGTAAGTTTCCTGTATTTCAGAAACAAATTTCCTTTCTCACCTACTCCTCAAACTTAATGGTGTGACCTGCCCCCCCCCCCCCCCCCCCCCCCAATATAGGCCTTCGCAATGCTGTTCTGACTGTCACCAGCAGCCTGGGTCAGGGTCTTTGTCTCGACCGTTCCTTCCCATGGAGACCTCCGTGCTGCAGTGTGTCCAAGATTAGGAACTCGGGTGGGAGTGCGGAATGGGCATTGGTCACAGTGTCACAGCACCATTAGATCTGACCGGACCCAATGTCTACTCGTTTGACCCTGAGCATAGCGATTGGTGGAGTGGAGAATGGGTGATTTGTGGCGTTTATTTTGCCCATGATTAACTCCATTAACGTGCAAATCGATCCTACTCAATGTAGATTGTATCTAAACCCCGCACGATTTCTTTGCCTGTCCCATTACTGTGGCTCCAGCCAGTGTTTAATACAATCGCTGAATTTCTTGTTTGAAGAGAAGGCACTGGTCCATGGGCACATTGTACGATCCTGATTAAAATCTCAGGTAATGAGAGATATGGGGCCGTGGGCTCAGCTTGTGGTCTGATCTTCAACGACACAAGGCCAGGCTATGGACAATGGCAGGAGTATGAATATCTGGATTGATCAGGGACCAGACTCTCTCTCTTTAAGCAGCTGTAGTGTTGAAAGTGGTGCTATAGGTTGCCTAGTTGTGCCTACACTCAATCTCCCAATCCGATTTAAAAGCTGCATAATCAAGAAATAAACTTTCATCAATCGGAACTTCTCCCTTAATTTTTATCCCTGTCCAAAGGTTGACATTCACTGAATTTATACCCATTTGAGTTTCAAGTCCTCTCCTCCTCCAAATCCCATCTAATTTAGTTTGGACAGTGTTACAGCCAGTAATTCTGATTTTTCTTTTAATGTTTCAACCTTGTTGAATAAACATAGACAGACATAGAAGATAGGAGCAGGAGTAGGCCATTCGACCCCTCGAGCCTGCTCCACCATTTAATGAGATCATGGCTGATCATCCAAATTCATTACGCTGTCCCTGCTTTCTCCCCATATCCCTTTAGCCTTAAGAAATATATCCAGACCATTTTGAAGGGAAGGTAAGCCTTTTCCATGTGTTGGTTGAGTGTACATGAAATTAGTTTAGGCAGCCTCAGCCCGATCATTATTGGGCATGAATCCACAGCACAAAACCTACCTTAAATGGACTCTACATTGACGTTATTACTCAGGCCACAGGTTGCTTAGTTTGGGGGGTGGGGGATGCAGTTACGAGGTTGGGGCAGGATGTACATTATTGGGAGAGCTTTACTCCGCATCTGACCCATGTTGTACCTGACTTGGGAATGAGTGAGTGAGTGCTGATATTGGGTGCCTGAAGTGAGGATTGTGTTCCATTCCTTAGCACTAATATCCTTCTCCTCAGTGAGTGCAGAATCATTCACTTAAGAGCAGTCACACTTTCTGCAGGTTGATGGAGTTCAACAGTCACATGTCATAGCCGAGCACTAGGAAACTACACACTAATCTACATTCAAAACACAATTTTCCCCACCTCCAGTCTAGAATATTAGATTTTTTTAAATTCATTCTTGGCATGTCACTGGCAAGGCCGGCATTTATTGCCCATCCCTAGTTGCCCTGAGAAGGCGGTGGTTGGCCTTCTTGAACCACATTTATTTCGATGCAACTGAGTGACTTTCTTGGTCACTTCAGAGGGCAGTTAAGAGTCAGCCAAGTTGGTGCAAGATTGGAGTCACATATAAGCCAGACGGGTTTGCTTCCCTAAAGGACATCAGTGAACCAGTTGGGTTTTTAATGACAATCCAACAGCTTCATGGTCACTTTTACTCATCCCAGCTTTTTATTTCCAGATTTATTTTTTAACATGGTGGAATTTGAGCTCACGTTCGCTGAATTATTAGTCTAGGCTCCTGAATTACTAGTCCAGTAACAATCACTACACTACTGCACCCATAAAGATGTTCAAATTCTGTCTGTAGGTGCTGGGTGATAGAAGGGTGGCAGACACTGGAATATGTAGTTTGGAGAATTTGTCATTCCCAACAACGTTCCTCAGCCACAACGTTCCTGTACACCAATGTGAAACTTTCCATACCACCCACCGAATGGCATTGCCAAAGTCGTCTGAGTAAGGGGCCCTTTGTGCTGGGGAGAGGGGTTTCTCTGCTGCTGTGCTCCTTGGGGGAAATACATACAGATTCTGCATCAGCTTTTCTCCTGCTGAAAATTGCATGTTTACGATTGCCAGTGAACATACTTAAGTAATAAGCCCAAACTATTTCCTGCAGGATACCAGCTCTTCCTGCAGCCAACAGAAAGCTGTTAACCTCTCCCAGCCCAGACAAATCCCGATGCAAACTTTCCTTCCTCTTTCCCCCATTTTAAATCCAGTGCCGTCCTGCCCTTCAACCTCAAAGTCTGAACAGAAGAAATAGGAGCCAGGAGTTGGCCATTCGGCCCCTCGAGCCTGCTCTGCCATTCAATAAGATCATGGCTGATCTTCCACCTCAACTCCACTTTCCTGCACTATCCCCATATCCCTTGATTCCCTTAATATCCAAAAATCTATCGATCTCTGTCTTGAATATACTCAACGACTGAGCCTCCACAGCCCTCTGGGGTAGAGAATTCCAAAGATTCACCACCCTCTGAGTGAAGAAATTTCTCCTCATCTCAATCCTAAATGGCCAACCCCTTATTCTGAGACTGTGACCCTAGCGAGAGTCTAACCACCTCCCCTTGACATTCAATGGCATTACCATCGCCGAATCCCCCACCATCAACATCCTGGGGGTCACCATTAACCAGAAACTTAACTGGACCAGCCACACATACTGTGGCAACAAGAGCAGGTCAAGAGGCTAGGTATTCTGCGGCGAGTGTCTCACCTCCTGACTCCCCAAAGCCTTTCCACCATCTACAAGGCACAAGTAAGGAGTGTGATGGAATACTCTCCACTTGCTTGGATGAGTGCAGCTCCAACAACACAAAGCTTGACACTATCCAGGACAAAGCAGCCCACTTGATTGGCACCCCATCCACCACCTTAAACATTCACTCCCTCCACCACCAGCATACAGTGGCTGCGTGTGTACCATCTACAAGATGCACTGCAGTAACTCACCAAGGCTTCTTCGGCAGCAGCTCCCAAACCCATGACCTCTTCCACCTAGAAGGACAAGGGCAACAGGCGCATGGGAACGCCACCACCTCCAAGTTCCCCTCCAAGTCACACACCATCCTGACTTAGAAGTATATCGCCGATCCTTCATCGTCGCTGGGTCAAAATCCTGGAATTCCCTATCTAACAGCACTGTGGGAGTACCTTCACCACACGGACTGCAGCGGTTCAAGAAGGCGGCTCACCACCACCTTCTCGAGGGCAACTAGGGATGGGCAGTAAATGCTGGCATTGCCAGCGACGCCCAGATCCCATAAACGAATAAAAAAAATGTTCTAGACTCCCCAGCCAGGGGAAGCATCTTCCCTGCATCTACCCTGTCAAGCCCTGTAAGAATTTTGTATGTTTCAATGAAATCACCCCTCATTCTTTTAAACTGCAGAGAATATAGGCCCAGTCTACTCAATCTCTCCTCATAGGACAATCCCCCCATCCCAGGAATCAGTCTGGTGAACCTTGGTTGCACTCCCTCTATGGCAAATATATCCTTCCTCTGGTAAGGAGACCAAAACTGTACACAATACTCCAGGTGTGGTCTCACCAAGGCCCTATATAATTGCAGTAAGACATCTTTACTCTTCTACTCAAATCCTCTTGTAATAAAGGCCAACATACCATTTGCTTTCCTAATTGCTTGCTGTACCTGCATGTTAACTTTCAGTGATTCACCTACAAGGACACCCAGATCCCCCTGAATACCAACATTTCCCAATCGCTCACCGTTTTTAAAAAAAAAAAAAAAAAGTACTCTGGTTTTCTATTTTGCCTGCTAAAGTGGATAACTTCACATTTCTCCACATTATATTCCAATTGCCATTTTCTTGCCCACTCACTTAGCCTGTCTATATCCCCTTGAAGCCTCTTTGCATCCTCCTCACAACTTCCATTCCCACCTAGCTTTGTATCATCAGCAAATTTGGATATATGACATTTGGTCCCCTCATCCAAATCATTGATATAGATTGTAAATAGCTGAGGCCTAAGCACGGATCCTTGTGGTACCCCACTAATTACAGCCTGCCAACCCGAAAATGACCCGTTTATTCCTACTCCGTTTTCTGTCCATTAACCAATCTTCAATCCATGCTAGTATATTACCCCCAATCCCATGAGCCCTAATTTTGTTTAATAATCTCTTGTGTGGCACTTTATCGAATGCCTTCTGAAAATCCAAATACACCACATCCACTGGTTCCCCTTTATCTATTCTGCTAGTTACAACCTCAAAAAACAGAATCGTCAAACATGATTTCCCTTTCATAAATTCGTGTTTACTCTGCCCAATCCTATTATTATTTTCTAAGTTCCCTATTACCACTTCCATAATAATAGATTCTAGCATTTTCCCTACTACTAATGTCAGGCTAACTGGTCTGTAGTTCCCTGTTTTTCTCTCTCCCTCCTTTTATTAAATAGTGAGGTTACATTTACTACCTTCTAATTCACAGGAAAGTTTCTAGAACCAATGGAATTTTGGAAGATGACTACTAATGCACCAATATCTCAATAGCCACCTCTTTTAAAATCCTAGGATGTAGGCCATCAGGTCCAGGGGATTTATCGGCTTTCAGCCCTATTAATTCCTCCAGTACTATTTTTTTTCACATACTAATTTCTTTCAGTTCCTCATTCTCGCTAGACCCTTGGTTCTCCACTATTTCCGGGACCTCTTTTTGCGTCTTCCGTGAACACAGACACAAAGTATTTGTTTCATTTCTCTGCCATTTCCTTATTCCCCATTATAATTTTTCCTGTCTCAGCCTGTAAGGGACCCACATTTACTTTTGCTAATCTTTTCCCTTTTACACACCAATAGAAGCTTTTGCAGTCTTTTTATGTCTCTCGCTAGTTTACTCATATTCTGTTTCCCCTTTCTTCACCAATTTCTTGGTCCTCCTTTGCTGAATTCTAAAATCCTCCCTATCCTCAGGCTTACTACTCTTTTTGGCTACTTATTAGCTGCTTCCTTTGATCTAATACTATCTTTAACTTCTCTTGTTAGCCACGGTTAGACCACTGTGGGGTTTTTGTGCCTTAAAGGAATGTATATTTTTTGTAAATTATGTATTCTTTAAATGCTAGCCATTGCTTGTTGACAGTCATACCTTTTAATGTAGTTTCCCAATCTACCTTAGCCAACTCGCCCCTCATAACTACGTAGTTTGCTTTGTTTAGATTTAAGACCCTAGTTTCGGATTTAACTAAAACACTTTCAAACTCAATATAAAATGCTATCATATTATGGTCACTCTTCCCTAAAGGCCCCTTTACTACAAGGTTATTAATTAACCCTTTTTCATTGCACAATACTAGATCTAAAATACCTGTTCCCTAGTTGGTTCCTCAACATATTATCTAGAAAACTATCTTGCATACATTCCATGAATTTGTCCTCCACACTATTACTGCAAATTTGGTTTGCCCAGTCTATATGTAGCTTAACGTCCCCCATGATTATTGTATTACCCTCATTATATGCGCCTCTTATTGCCTGATTTATACTCTGCCCTACATTACAACTGCTGTTTGGGGACCTATAAACAACTCCCACCAATGTTCTCTACCCCACCCAAACTGATTCTACTACTTGATTTTCAGAGCTAAGATCCTTTCTCTCTACTGTCTTTATCCCATTCTTTTATTATCAGGGCTACCCATCCTCCTTTTCCATTTTGCCTATCTCTTCTAAAAGTTAAGTGTCCTGGAACATTTAGTTCCCAACCTTGGTCACTTTGCAACCATGTCTCTGTAATAGCTATTGGATCAAACCTGTTCATTTCTATCTGCGCTATTAATTCATCTATTTTGTTGCAAATGCTTTGCGCATTCAGATATAGTGCCTTTAGCTTTGACTTATTTCTATTTTTCATAGATGTCACCTTAGTCACTGATGCCTTATTCCCTTTGTTACTCTCTGTCCCTTCCTGACCCACTCGGCTTATTTTTACCCAAAACTCTGCTCTGCTCTCGAGCCTTGACATTTCTCTCGCTTTAAATTTACTCTTTCCTGAATCCACCCCCCCCCCCCCCCTCCTTCATTAGTTTAAAGCCCTGTCTACTTCTAGTTATTTGGTTCGCTTAAGACCCTAGTTTCGGATTTAACTAAATCACTTTCAAACTTAATATGAAATTCTATCATATTAGTAAACTCCCCTTTACTACAAGGTTATTAATTAACCCTTTCTCATTGCACAATGAACTGGAGCCACTTGTGCAATCAAACAGCCCACCTAAATGAACGGGCAGTCAGGTCCACATCATTGTCCTGGGGCAGATATTTTTGTGTCTGTTGAATTCTAAAGACATTCACTAAAACACTGAAGCATTTTAGTTCTTTCTTCCCGTGTGGCGCTGCTTCCCAGGGCTGTCGTGGGTGTGATGAGATCAGGACTCCACACGGCTGCAAGTACTAAGCCCATCGCCCATTTCAAGGCCGACACCGCACACAGATCAGTGGCTTGGCGGTCCACTTACTTCAGTTATATTCACTTCACCTTGGATGGTTCAGCCCCATGGGTTCTGGAATTAAATGTGGAGGAGAGGAGCTGGTGCCCTGATGGTTACACGTCCATTGAAACTAATCCTAAATTCAAAACCCACAACGTGCGGAGACCCATTAGCACTGTGAATCTAACTGAGGTTTATATTTAGAGTAATGAATAACCAGGAGTGAGTTCCAGGCTGCAATCGAATCAAGGTGCAGATGTCATCCCAGGCGTTTGGTTCCCAATGCGCACACATCTGCAGTGTGTACACGTTTCTCCTTGTATGTCAAATTTGTTTGAAATGTGGGCCCTTGGTTTGATGGGAGGACATTTACTGGTGAGAGTCTGAATGGAGTCTTGTCTGTTAGACAAAGGAATGTCCAACTTGATAACCACATACACATGACCAGATACAATGCAGTGGACATGGGCTTTCAGCTGATGGCTGTGCAATGCAGGTAATCTCTGAAGCTCTCTGGAAATGTCCTCGTTCCCCAACATCCTACACCAAGCCTCCACCCAATTGGACAATAACACTAAAGATTCAGGGCAGCCTTCAAGTTATTGCCATGTTTACTAATTGCTGTCGATTATATTAACTGCTATGATCCAGTGGAGTCACATCATATATGAGGGGTCCTTTTCTAAATCTGGATTTGATTTGAGTTGGGCAAATGTTCTGGCTTCTATCTGAACTAAGATTCCAAGCTTTTGATTAGCATGTAAGTTATTTTGGCAGGGTCACTGCTCTTCCTCCCCCACTCCAACTGAAGATATTCTTGAAGATCACCACGAATGAGTGGTCTTAAAATGAGGCAGTACCAGTGGATGCTCTGAGATTGCTCTCCCTGATTTGTTCTGTCTGATCTCTTTCCCCCCACCCCCCCCTTCTGCTTCCTGAAGGGAATTGATGAGTAAATTCCTCATCTGTTGGTGACGTGTTTGTTTTTTCCCTCTTTTTATAGAACAAGTTGCTCGTGCGAAAGAAGAGAACATGGGCATGCACCAGGTCCTCGATCAAACTCTACAGGAACTGCACAACTTATAAAAAGAGAGCCTTAAGGAACACCACTCCCAGCATCCATTGCCAACCGACTGCTCGCGATTGAACATTCCATGTCGTCCTCTCCCTGGCCGAGCGAGCATCGGATCATTCAGACCGATTTATTAAATATCGAATGCGGACCAAAGTTTTTATTTTGTAGAATTTTTATTGCGATAGTCGGTTCTTTCCTTCCCCTCCCTCATGCACGCACGCACACAGACCCTCTCCTGTTGTTAGCATAAGCACAGCTCTATATGTAAACTCTTCTGGTGTGCGAGGCAGGAGCAGCTTCACCACGGGCTGGCAGGTTTGGGGTGCAACCTGCCCCATTTTTTGTTGAATTCTTGAGGTGGAGCCTGCACCTTGTGAAATGTGGTCTGATTACTGGGCTAATTACTGTGCTCCTTGTATGTTTATTGTGCTTTAACTCTTGTACTTGCTAGCTTTGTTCTTCATTCAGTGGGTGATGTCATTTAGTAGATCCTGGATGGTGACTGGTGATGCAGCTGGTTTCCTCAGCCAATCACTTCATCAGATCTTCGATCTTTTCAGCTCCTTTGCAACGAGAACACCAGGTGGTCTGCAGACCGAGGCGCTAAGATTCATTCCATGTTAACTCCTAGGCTTTTAAAAGGTATCTGGCTTCTTCTGTCTGGGGTAATCTAAGCTCCTTTGGGACACCAATAAACAGATTGGAGCAATGTCTTGGCATTACAGCCCTTGTTTTCACTTAGTCCTGCATTCCTGCCCCAACGCATAGTGAGCTCCACCACTTGAGCCGACAGAACTGCTCCAAGGCAGTTTTGAAGCATTATTCTTTGAGATGCATCGTTATATTGGTGGTTGGGTGATTTACCTTCTGTGTTATAATACTGTCGCAGACTGGGCCCTTGTGGGTGGAAGGATATGTCCCTCGGGACAGAGGAAACTGGCAGCCGATTTCAGCCCCAGGCTGTCAAGTGGATCATTCTACATTCCTTAACTAGCCCACAAAATCAGAAAAACAGATGCTTTCTCTAAACTCCGCTTGTCAATTAAAAGGGCTCCTGATGTCTTGTCACCATGGCATGGGCTGGATTACAATTCATTCTTTTTTTACCCATTTCTATATTTTAAAACTCCTAATCTGCATCCACATCCGCTGCACATGTGGGGCGCTGAATCCAGAGGGTGCAGAACTGTGGTGTGTACCCAGTTTAACATCCAGTACCTGTTGAATCACTTGTAAATTTGCAACGGGTTAATGTGTTACTCACATGGGCAAGTCTCCTTTACAAAAAGGAAATGCCTGTAGCACCTGTGCCAGTCCGGCCCTGTGCAGAAAGTCTCGCTCACTGAGTCTCCGATCAAGTCTATTCACCCAGGAGCTGTACTGCACAAGTATATTTGTTCTAAATGTTTCTGTCTTGGTGAATTTCACGTTATAAATGGATGAAACTGTGTTTGTTTGAGTTGTTACTCCATTGCCTGCGGCTATGTTGAATGACCCATTGGTAGAGTACTGTAGGGGGTGGCGTGTGGTGGTGCTGTTTGGCGCGTACGCCCAGTCAGTTATGCCCCTGACTGTTTTGTGAGCGGTTCGAATCGCTCCCACGCCCCTGGGTTCTGGACACCGGACTTGGGTACAAGGCGGCGGTACAGAGAAGACTCGAGTAGACAGGTGGTTGGATGTGAACAAAAACCAAGATCTTATTGAAGAGGAAAAACTTGATACAATCTCATGGAAAAATTACTTGTGTACACTTCTACAGGCGAAAAATACAAAAGAAGAATAACTATATACTTATACAGGGAATGGGGAACACACGGCACATCGAGGGAAAACAACTATCTTAACAATCCCCTTACCCTTATCCCACCCCCTATACCTAACTAGGTTAAGCTATGAGGGGTCAGAACTTCATGCTCGCCAAGCAAAGGGTTTGTTGGACTCAAAACAGCGGTTGGGTTCGGGGTTCGCTCTTGGTGCTCTCTGGAGCCTGCCGTCGTCACGTGGCCTCCGGGCGCTGCAAGGGCGTTGTCCAGGTTTGAGTACCCCAAAGTCTTTGTTTGGGTACTTTACCTTGCAGGGATGATTCTTCGTCGACAGCCGACAGATTGAGTTGGTGTGCAGATATTCGAAGGTCGGCTGAGGCTGAAGGCCCGATAATTTGAAGCCTCCCCTCGGTTCGTCTCCTCAGTTGGTCTTCTTCAGCCGGTCTTCCTCAGGTGGTCTTCCCTCCTCCCCTCGTCGCATCCCGCCTCGCCTGGCCTGAATTGTCCGTGTCCGCCCGACCCGGTGCTGGGGCTAGTTCCAGATGGAGTGGGAAAAAGGCACGGGCAAAGGCCAGGGGCTAAGCACGGGATGGGGAAAAAGCGGCAGCCACGAGGGCGAGGGGCCGAAGAGCAGTAGCACCAGCACACCAACCAACAAAGAACACACCACACCGATTGCTACCCGGGGGCCTTCAATTATACTTTTGTCGAAAACCCTTATCTGCGTGGCAAATCAGGTTAGTTCTTTGTTTTAATCTTGGCGGGCTATTTTAAATAATGGTAGCCATCCATACTAACTGTTTTTAGATGGCCGGTAATCACATCTACCGGCCCGATAATTGACTTGTATTGTCATGAAAGTTCCTTGATGGGCCTGTCCAGCCTCGATGGCTCTGTTAATCTGTTTCTGATTATATGTAGACTGCTTGATGGCCTTAACTATAGACCTAAACTGAATTTAGATTTGCCTCCAATTCGGTCTAATGCATAATTCAGAGTCCTGTCTGGTTCCAAAATACAAAGTCTCTCTTCACGGAAGCCTGCAGCTTGGGTTTCGATCCACAAGCTGTCTGCGTTGTAGAGTCCATTTAAAATCTCACAGGCTTTCTCCCACGAGGCACGGACACCATCTTGGGTACCCTTTTTGATTTAAAATGTCCACGCAGGGTCCCGTTTATTAATAACAGCCTTCGGGGAAATGCAGAAATTTTGCAAATCTTACATTCCGCCCTGTGATACTAAAACTTGCTTGAAGTATCATACTTTTAAGGTGAGCAAAATTTTTCTGACCCTCATAGTCAACCTTCCCCTGTAATTACCGGTCTAATATACCCACGACACATGCACTTCCCATTCTGCGAAAATGTAGTGTACATCAGCATACCGAGAGTAAAATTACAGACTTTACACACACATCCAAGCATGGAGGGGTCCAACACCCCTGCACCACTTGGTACACATATCTTTATTAAACCGCGTCGCAAAAAAACAACAAAAGAAAAACCTTTATTAAAAATAACAAACACAAAAGAAACGACAATCCTTTGATCAAAATACAGGGGAAAAGACTTAAACCGGCGTATCTCCTTCCACCTTTACATAGTGTTTCTTCCAAATTCTCTGATTTTGGAATTCTGACCACCGACCTCTTCCCTTACACTGAATACAACACTATCCCTAACTGGCAAACCACAAGAATGTGGGAAGCCAGTCTGATCCACAAAGGGACCTCTATTACTGAAAATGTTCCACCAGGGTGGAGTCACAATATCCAATATCTTAGTCCCTATCTCTACTGTTTTCTGTTCGAGTGTATAAAAATGTTTCTGCGAAACTATAACTGCTTTGAGTATTTTGGTAAGATGTTCAGGGAGAGGGGAAATTTCGTAGCCAAAGTGCGCTACGTACTTTTGCAAATTCGTCAAGTTTTCCTTCACAGTGGAGGGTTCAGGAATGGGGACAATTCACTCCTGGGCCACTTGAACTTCTGCCTTGCGTTTAAAACAGAAACTGCTGTCACTAACCGGACACCAGCTATGCTGTCCACACAATATGTCCCACCCCCTATATATGCTACCTGCGGGGGAACATGGCCTTGTGCCATTGCCTCCATGGTACAATTTATAGGCTTCGCGTCAGCAGCTCTGAACCCGCACTGCGGTTTTGAAAAGGCATTCAAGTGCTGGGGACACAGGATTATGTGTGCTCCCCGGCTCCGGCACCCTGAGAGGTCAGTACCTGTCATGGTGTGCTCCCACTTAATGACATAAGGTGGGACCGCTGTGAAACGAATGAGTGCTCCCCCCTTGAATGACTCCAATGTTCTCAACCCTGTATACCGGTGCGGGTCGGGCTGTTCTCCCCATGACCGGCATCCTAACTACTACTTCCGTGATTGTGTGGTTGGACCGCCCACAATCCACGGGGACTGGATAGGCTTCGGAGGCTAGCCGGAGTTGGCACGGGCTCAATGCATTCTCAAAAGGGTGGAGGGCTGCGAGGTGCTTGTTGCTAATCCAGGAGGGGACCAAACTCTGTTTTAAATCCTCCAGATTACTGCGGCCCTCGCCCAGTAACCATGCCCCGCATAACACGCACACCTCATTCTGCGCAGCCTGGTCAGAAGCATTTCTGTCCTCCCTTATGAGAGCATTTACCGTCTTTGCGTGCTTCTCCAACTCGGCTATGATCTCCTTTAAATTGACTGTCATGGCCTGGTCCTCATGCAACTCCGAGCCCACTACCTTGTTCTCATCCAGTAATATCCTTTTTAACTGTTTTTAAACCGTTTATCTGGGTCTGCAGCTCTATGTCATCCAAGCTGTTGATGACCGAGGACCCAGTATTAAACACAGTAAAAACATCATTCCATACACCCCTTCTTTGTCTCCCTGCATTACCCAAAAATTCTCGGTGTGTGGTGTAGAGTTCGGTCTTGTCCACGTGGGCAAAATCGAACTCGTAAAACTTCTTGAACATGTCCTTTAATAGGGCCTGGTATAACTGCTCTGTTTCTTTGGGGCACCACTCGTAAATGTACCTCGGTGAGATTTAAAATCATGGAGGCTACTGCGTAGTGCACCCCCTGGTACAGTACCTGATCCGTAGGCACCAATACCAGCCCATTCCCTGGTCCCGTGGTGGTGGTGGGGCACCCCTCCCGGCGTGTCCTTGCTGCCTGAGTTGTGGGCAAGGGCTTTCGGGCACGCGCCACTAGCTCAGTGGCTTTAACTGGGGCTGGGTACCGCGGGACTATGCATGTGTGTAGGTGGGAATCCCATTCTACCCTCTTCCCCTTATCCTGCCAGGCTGCAGAGAAGATGATCGATACGCCCGTAGGGCAGGCCCCTTTCGACCACCACATACAGACATAGATCCCCTGTTCCGATTCCCACCACTTGTCCCAACATACACTCGTCCCTTCTTGGGTCCCGGTGGCCGTTCGGTGGGTGTCGTTTCCCATCCGTTCCCAGTCGGCGGTGCGATCTCCCATGTCCGTGCTCAGCTTCCTGAGCTACCACCATCTTCCCAGGGGAATCTGTCCTGTGCACGTCGGGCACACGCGTTTCCCCTCAGTGACCCCGATCCGTGAGGCCACAACCGGTACGCTGGGGCAGGGGAGGGAGGCCTCCCTGTAGGTGAATCCGGTCTGGCTGGAGTACCGGGTGGAGTTGGATCCCAATGACCCGGGCCATCTTCCCTCGTGGGAATAGACGGCGGGCACCTCCGTGCCTTGTTCGCTGCTCCCGGCAGTCACCACTGGAGCCTTTTCTCCCGAGCACCCGTAGATGTGGGAGTCTTCCACGTCGCCTCGCCTTCCGCCGTTCATCCCTATCTGGGCGAATAGGATTAGGCTCCCCTTCATCCTGCAAGTCTTTCTGCAAAAGATACAAAAACATGCAGCCAGGTCCCCAAGAGATTCTCTGGCTTTGTGAAGCAGGGTCTGGTCCCGCGACCTCGACCCAAATATATACACTCTTAGCAGATTACTACTTAAATTGAAACTACCCATCACCTTACTTAACTTAAGCTAAAACACCCAAACTTAAGCTAAATACCTAACTTAACCATATAAACTTACATTACCTAAACTATATACATCCGCCGCCTGTCTCCGGGCGGTCAGGCTAATTCCTGGTTGGACTGCAGCTCACTGCTACCTCCAGCGTGGCTGCACCGTAGATCCCTCGCAGCCCATGGCTGCTGGCTGTGGACCTCCCCCTAACTCGAGGGGCGGCCCTTGGTAACGAGAGAGCTGGTGACCGTGGCTTTCTCGGCTGGTGCGTCCGCGGGGACCTTCTAGGGACTTTGGCAGGTGGGGCTTTCTTGGCCGATGGGCCTTTAACCCGAACCGCTGTTCCCTCAGGCTTGACCTCTCCCGAACCTGGGCTAGGGGCAGGTAACTTCGCAGCCTGCTGCTGTGAGCTGAGAGTCTCCACCCCCAGGTCCCAAAACTGGGTCCGGGGCGGGGTTTTCGCCCTCGGGTCCCTCCCCCTCGTCTGGGTCCCAGAAGAGTGGGGGAGTGTCCCAATTGATGGGCGGGATGGCCCCTCCCTTTAAGCAAGCCACAGCGCCTGCCTGTGCAGTCTGTGAACTCTCCTCTGCTGCAGGCTGAGGATCTATATCCTCAGACCTTTCCCCAATTGGCTGTTTTCCCCTTTCAGGTTTAAACAGCTTACACTGGTTGATATGAAACCATTTTGTACGCCGAGGCATCTTAACGGCATATACCATGGGGCTGGCTTTATCTACGATGCTGTAGGGCCCCATGTACAATGATTCCAAACTCCCCACTCGGGCATAGTTTCTCACCATGACCTGATCTCCTACCTCCCACTCGTGGTGCTTTCGGGGTTCGAGCAGCAATCGGTTACTCCGATGCTGCTTTTCCATGTTCTCAGCCGCCTGCTCGTGGACTTGTTTCAGGTGCTCAAAGAGGTTTCGGGCGAATTTGTCCTGGTTTACTTCCCTGAGCTGACCCTCCGTGAGCACCGGGGCTAGTACGTGGGTGGGGGTCCGCATAACCCTGCCAGTCATCAGCTCGTACGGGGAGTACCCCGTGCTTTTTGACTGGCTGGCCCGGATCCCCATCAAAACCAACGGTAGGACCTCGGCCCATTTTCGGGGCGAGTCCACTGTCTCCTTCCTCAACCTTTCCTTTAGGGTCCGATTCATGCGTTCCACAATCCCGGATGACTGGGGGTTGTGGGCCACGTGCCACTTCCCCTCGATGCCTAACAGCATAAGGGTGTTCTGCATCACTTGTCTGGTGAAATGACTCCCTTGGTCAGACTCCACATAATGTGGTAGCCCCCACCGCGAGAGCACTTCCCGGACCAGGACCCTGGCAGTACCCAGAGCTGTGGCTGTTCTGCAGGGGAAGGCCTCTACCCATTTGGTGAACACGTCCACCAGGACTAGGCAGTACTTATAGCCTCCCTGGGCGGTGGGCAGGGGCCCGATGTAGTCGACCTGTATCGACTGCCATGGTCCCTCTACCCTCCTGACGTGTCCCATAGGTACCTTCCTTTTGTGGGGGTCGGGATTATTAGCAGCGCACACAAGACAGCCTGCACAGAACTCGCGGACATCGTCCCTGAGTCCTGGCCACCATCCCGCCTGTTCCACCCGCTGCCAGGTGGTCTCAGGCCCGAGGTGTCCCGCTCATGAAGGAATTCCCTCCAGTGCTGCTGTGGCACAACCCACTGTTTCCCCCCCCCCGGAACAGCATACCCTCTTTTACACAGAGGGTTGCTGTGCCGTACGGACCCTCTACCCTTTTTCCCTCGGTTACTGCACTGTGAGGACTGCTTTGAGGACGGGGTCTTGGGCTTGGACCATCTTAAGGTCCATGGCTAACGCTACCCCTGCACTCCTCTGCATCCTGTCCCTACGTCTGACTGCCACCATGGGTCTGGACCCAAATGGGTCCCAGAAAGTGCCTGTGCGGGCACCCTCCTTGACGAGTGAGTCAGCCTGCTGGTTGCCTTGGCCGCGGGGTTCTGTGGAGGAATGGGCTTTCACCTTGTGGATGAAAACCTCCCCTTCCTCCCCCACTGCTGCCAGGATCTTCTCCAGCAGGGGTTTTACTGTGAGGGGTCTCCCGTCAGCGGAGTTGTATCCGCGGCGGGACCAGATGACCAGGTACTCCGTACACGAATTGCAAGTGAACATGCAGTCCGAGCAAATTGTATACGGGTGGGGAAGATTTCGGGGTGTGTAACAGCGTACACCACTGCGGACAGTTCAGCCTGCTGGGCGCTCATGGTGCTGGGGAGCTTAATCACCAGGGCAATGTTTGCCGCTGGGTCATAGACTACAAACCCCGTGAGACGCTCGCCAGCAGACACCATGCTGGAACCGTCTACATAGATCTCGCGGCCTGTGGGATGTATCCCGGCCCGTAAACTTATGTTTACTTCCCAAACCCCTTCAATGGAACACCGGTGGACTGTTCCAGGATATACCAGGTTGGTTGCGAGCTTTGGCTCACAGAGACCCGTCACTCTAAGATCCACCTGTGAGAGGAGCAAGGTCCAGCGGGCAATGCGGGCACTGCTCACTGTTCCATCCTTGATCCTCCCGTCCAGAAGCATCTGGGTGGGTGTGTGATGGGTGAGGAGGGTGATGAGAGAGGTGCCTGTGAAGATCAGCGATCTTTTCACAGCCCAATGTGTGGCCAAAAGGTGCCGCTCACAGTTGGAGTAGCTCCTCTCCACATCCGTGAGTATCCGGGAGGAGTAGACCACCGGCCTCAGCCTGCCGTGCCACTCTTGGAGCAGCACAGCATTCAGACTGTCCCCGCTGGCTGCTACCTCCAGGAAAAACTCCTTCCCCTCCACCCCATCTATGGCCCCTAGAGCTGGTGCGGACTGCAAGTCTTTCTTGAGCCTGACAAATGCTGCCTGGCAACCCTCATCCCAAAGCCACTCCACTCCCTTGTGTAGGAGTCGGAGCAGAGGGGCTGCTGTGGCTGCATAGTCCTCAATAAAGTCTCTGCAGTACCCGGTTAGCCCGAGAAACGACCTCACACCCGTCACTGTGTTGGGGACCGGTAACTCTTGTACCGCCTCCCTCCTAGCCTAATCTATGGCCCTTTCTCCAGCGCGTACGGTCAGGCCTAGGAATTTCACCTCCTGCTGGCCGATCTGCGCTTTCTTGGGGTTTACCTTTAAAACCCTTTTGCCCAAGCAGCTCCAGCAGTTCGGCCAATAGTGGGCCATGCTCCTCTCTCGAATCGGTGAAGAGAAGCAGGTCATCCACATACTGCACCAACTGTCTGGGCTGGCTAAAATCCTTTAAACTGTTTGCCATGCACTGATGGAAAATGCTGGGGCTGTTCTGGAAGCCCTGAGGCAAGCAGTTCCACGTGTACTGTTGCCCTTTAAACGTAAAGGCAAATTGTACTGATCCTCCCTCCTTAAAGGGATGGACCAAAACCCATTGGAAATATCCGGCACCGTGAAAGTGGTCGCGGATGCTGGAATACTCCCCATCAGGTCGGCAACTGCTGCTACTGTGGGTGCACAGGCTGGGATGTTACTATTGAGCACTCGATAGTCCACCGTGGCCCTCCAGGGATTTTCCGGCTTTCTGACCGGCCATAATGGAGAGTTCACGTGGGTAGCTATCGGTCTCAGAACTCCCTGCTGTACTAACTGTTGTGTATGTACCTTTAAGAGAGAACTGCTTTTATACTGTAGTACCGGCAGTGACCACACCTGTCTATAAAGCCGTAGCAGGCTTCTGTACTTTCAGTTCCAGCATACCCTCTGTTCAGTAAACACCTGTTATTACTGTTCTCCTGCAGTCCGTGTGTTATTGGTACACGGACACTACAGTGGCGACGAGCAGGTTCAAACTCACCTGCAGTACTGCATCACCTCATGGGGATCCATCCCTGAAAAGAAGCTTCTTGGAGGTCGAAGCCAGAGCAACGGGCGTCGACCATGGGCAACCGCCCAGTGATCCATCGGAGTTCAGAGAATCGCTGGGGAAGCTGTGGAGAGCTGGGCATAGCTCTCCAGTCAAGGTGTTGCAGCAAATCATGCTGGTAGCAGGTAGTGCGCTGACCCTTCCGGACTGCGGCGGGCTAGAGCTCGATCGAGCGGCTCTGCAAGGGGGCCGTGCAGCGTCGTCGGGAAGGAAAAGAGAGAGAGAGGGTGGAGCGCACAGGGCGTGGCCGGTGCTCAAGAGCCGGGCAGCGTTAAAGAAAATAAAAAGGGGGAAGGAAAAGAGACGCGCAGTGGACAGCGTCGAAGAAGAATAAAACTAAGGAAATTAATTAACAAAAGAGACGCGCAGAAGCCGCGGGGCGCCGCCATTACTATTTAGAACGCTAGGAGCAGCATTGGCAGCAGGGGGAAGAAGGAAAAGCGCGGGAGGCGCCATTTTAATCCATTGGGGAAGAAGGAAAAGCGCGGGAGGCGCCATTTTAAACCACCCAAGATGCCGAAGAGTGGCAGCATCACTGCTTTCGACAACGAAATAGAAGACTGGACCACGTATGTGGAAAGAATTGAAGGGTACTGCAAGGCAAATGAGGTGGCCGATGAAAAGAAGGCGTCGGTATTATTGAATTTGATGGGCGCGAGAATGTACGGCCTATTGCGGAATTTAATTACCCCAGCTAAACCAATGGAGAAAAGCTTTGAAGAGATTGTCAATATCTTACAGGAACATCTAAACCCTACACCGCTGCTGATAGCAGAAAGATTCAAGTTCCATAAAAGAAACCAGCACAAAGATGAGAGTAATGCTGACTATCTTACGGAACTACGCAAGTTATCGAAACACTGCCAGTTCGGAGCAGGACTGGCAGATACCTTAAGGGATAACTTTGTCTGCGGGCTCCAGAGTGAAGGAACCCAGAAACGACTACTTTCGGAAAAGGACCTGACGCTAGAAAAGGCTTTCAGCATAGCAGTATCCTACGAAGCAGCAGCACGGGGAGCTGCGGAAATACAACAGAAACCGCAAGAATATAGCACCAATGAAATGGCATATGGAGCAGAAAAGTGCTATCGCTGCGGCAGAACAACCCATGACCAGAAGGATTGCTGGTTTAAGGACAAAGTATGCAGGCAATGTGGAAAAGTGGGACACATAGCACGAGTCTGCAGGTCGGGAAAGAAAACCAACACTAAAAGAACTACTAAGGAAAAGTACAAGAAAGTACAAAAGATGATGGACAGTAGTTCAGAAGATCAGAAGAGTGATAATGACTCCGGGGGCAGGAGAGTAAGTTGTCTAAAGTTACACAACGTGATCGCAAAGGAGGATCACCGAACCTTTTGGGTCACCCTCATGATAGCAGGGTCCCAAGTAAAGATGGAATTGGACACAGGATCAGCCCTAACAGTCATGAATCGACGAGACTACGAGCGGCTATTCTCACACATACCCTTGAAGGGCACGTCCATTGTCTTGAAGACATATACGGGGCAAAAAGTCTACCCCAGAGGAAAAATAAGGGTGCCCGTTAAATACAACGGCAAGGAAACACAGAAACTGTATCTATATATACTACAAGATGGAGGACCACCATTATTGGGACGTGAATGGTGTAGTGTATGTACCTTTTAAGAGAGAACTACTTTTACAGCTCCTGTATACTGTAGTACCAGCAGTGACCACACCTGTATATAAGCCTTGAGCATGCCTCTGTACCCCCAGTCTTGAGACTACCCTACTCCAGTAAATACCTGTTGATTGTTAAGTTACAGCATCTGTGTGGTTAGTGAAAAACATCATACTCTCAGAATCATGGATCTAACAGTGGCGATGAGTGTCGATTCGAATCTACCTGCAACTCTGCATTTCCCTTCGAGGATTCGCTCCGGGAGGGCGGTGGAAGAAAGTCGAGGCCAGAAACATGAGGGTCGACTACGAGCGACCGCCCAGTCGTCTAGCAGAGAGTGAGCATCGCAGGGGAGGCTGTGGCGAGCCGGGCTTGGTTCCCCAGCCACGACGATCAGCAACAGACTGACAACAGGTACCAGGTACAGCGCAGACCCTTCCCGGACAGCGGCGGCTGGAGCCGACTGACGGCAGAGAAAAAGTCGAGCAGCGTCGACGGGGTAAGATAGAGGGTGAAGTGCACAGGGCGCAGCCGGGGGTTGAAAACCGAGCGGCGTCGAGGAAAAACAAAATGGAGAGAGAGAGGGTAAAGCAGCAGCCGGGTTCAGGACCGAGCGGCGGAAACGGGAAAGGCGCACAGAAAAAAAAAAATGCACAGAGAGCAGCCAGGGCTCAAGGGCTGAACAGTGTCCGCGGGGAGAAGAAGGGGGAGCGCGGGAGACACCACTGAGCCGCGGAGAAGATGGAAGAGCACAGGAGACGCCATTTTTAGAAGCCGCAGCGGAGAAGAAGGGCGAGCGCGGGAAGAAAGGAAAGCGCATGAGACGCCATTTTGTGCCAGCGGAGAAGAAGGGAAAGCGTGGGAGACGCCATTTTTGACAGCTAAATCACACCCAGGGATGCCGAAGAGTGGCAGTATCTCTACCTTCGACAATGAAGTCGAAGATTGGGCGACATATGTGGAACGTATTGAGGTGTACTGCAGGGCGAATGAAGTGCCAGATGCTAGGAAAGCACTGGTTTTGTTAAATTCCATGGGTGCAAAAACTTATGGGTTACTGCGCAACCTAATAACCCCAGAGAAGCCTGTGAATAAGAATTTCGAAAGCATAGCAGAAATCCTACAGGACCACTTAAACCCCACACCGCTGCTGATAGCAGAATGATTTAAGTTCCATAAAAGGAACCAACACAAAGATGAAAGCAATGCTGAGTACTTAACGGAACTGCGCAAGCTATCGAAACACTGCCAGTTTGGAGTGGGACTAGCAGATACATTAAGGGACAAGTTTGTGTGTGGGCTTCAAAGTGAAGGAACCCAGAAACGGCTTCTATCAGAAAAGGATCTTACGCTGGACAAGGCTTTCAGTATGGCGGTATCACACGAAGCAGCCGCAAGGGGCGCTGCAGAGATACAATGGAGACCGCAAGAATATGGCACCAATGAAATGTCCTATGGAACAGGGATGTGTTATCGCTGCGGCAGAACAACACACGACCAGAAGGATTGTTGGTTCAAGGACCAAGTGTGCAGACAGTGTGGAAAAGCAGGACACATAGCAAGAGTCTGCAGGTCTGGGAAGAAAACCAACAGCAAGAAATCTCCACAGGAGAAGTACAAAAAGGTACACAAGGTGATGGACAGTAGTTCAGACGAACAGGAAAGTGACACAGACTCCGGGAGCAAGGAGCTGGGTTGTCTGAAGCTACATAAGGTAACCAAAATGGAGGATCACCAGACTATCTGGGTTACACTCAAGATAGACGGAGTCCAAGTGAAAATGGAATTGGACACAGGATCAGCCCCAACAGTCATAAATCAAAGGGACTACAAGCGGCTATTTTCACATATACCCTTGAAAGCTACAGAGATTGTCTTGAAGACGTACACGGGGCAAAAAGTCTACCCCAAAGGAAAACTAAGGGTGAACGTGATATACAAAGGCCAGGAAATACCTAAAATGGACTTATATGTATTGCCAGATGGAGGACCACCACTGCTAGGACGTGAATGGATCCAGAAGATACAATTAGATTGGCATTCCATACAGGCACTGAAGGTTGAGGCCAAAAAGGATGACGACGTCACACCTAGACGACTGTCAAAAATGCTAACTGACGCAAAAGAAGTGTTCCAGGAGGGACTTGGAACACTAAAAGGCATAACAGCAACGATTAAAATAGAGGAAAATGCAAGCCCAAAGTTTCTTAAGGCCAGACCAGTGCCTTATGCGATCAGACCAGCCGTCAAAGCAGAGCTGGAAGGGTTGGAACGTTCAGGAGTACTGTCCAAAGTAGACTGGAGCGAGTGGGCTACACCCATCGTTCCTGTAATGAAGAGGTCGTTGAGTAATACGCCTGGGGAACCAATGAATGTCCGCATCTGTGGGGATTTTAAGGTGACAGTGAACCCAGTCCTTCACACGGTACAATATCCGCTTCCACGAATTGAGGATATTTTTGCCTCGCTATCTGGAGGTAAACGCTTCACCAAAATTGATCTAGCCCAGGCGTACTTGCAAATGGAGGTAGAAGAAGCCTCGAAACAATACCTCATGATCAACACTCATAAAGGTCTCTACCAATACAACCGGCTGGTGTTCGGGGTAGCATCGGCTCCGGCTATTTGGCAAAGGGCGATGGATCAAATCCTGCAAGGGATTCCAGGGACCCAGTGTTATTTGGACGACATCCTGGTCACGGGCGAAAATGACAGTGATCACCTCGCCAACTTGGAAAAGGTGCTCACCAGATTAAAGGAATATGGGCTACGAGCTAATCGCCACAAGTGCGAGTTTTTCCAGAAGCAGATCTCGTATTGTGGCCACATCATCGATGAAGAGGGGTTACATTAGTCCCCTGAAAAGATTGAGGCAGTAGTCAAGGCTCCAGCACCGGAAAATGTGTCACAACTGAGGTCGTTCCTCAGGCTGGTAAACTACTACCATAAGTTCTTACCAAATTTGTCCACGGTATTACACCCACTGAACACCCTACTGCAAACAGGGGTACCATGGAAGTGGAATGACGAACGTAGACGAGCTTTCCAGAAGTGTAAAGAATTGATCACATCAAAAGAGGTGTTGGCCCATTTCAACCCAGCACGACCAATTCGTTTGGCATGTGATGCATCACCCTATGGTATTGGAGCGGTGCTGTCGCTCAAATTCCCAGATGGGTTGGAGAGGCCAGTAGCCTTTGCGTCTCGGTCACTAACCTCAGCCGAGCACAACTACGCCCAGATTGACAGGGAGCCCCTCAGCCTAGTATGGGGAGTAAAAAATTTCAACCACTATCTGCATGGGCAGATGTTCACCTTGCTGACTGACCACCAACCACTTGTTTCCATCTTTAATCCTAAGAAGGGCGTTCCAGTGATGACTGCACAACGGTTACAAAGATGGTCCCTGTTTCTAGGGGCGAATCAATATGAAATAGAATATAAAGGCACAAAACAGCATGGAAACGCTGATGGGCTATCACGCCTGCCACTGCCTACTGTGGAGGAAGCACCAGCAGTGGACCCTATCGAGATATTTTATTCGTCAATAATTGAACGATTGCCAGTAACAAACGCGGATATAGAGAAGGAGACCCGCAATGATCCGACACTGTCTCGGGTATATGATTTGACGGTGAGGGGATGGCCAACACATGGCGACTCACTGTTGCCAGCATTCTCATCCAGAAGAGAACAGCTGTCAGTATGCCAGGGGACAGTGATGTGTGGATCCCGAGTGGTGATTCCACCCAAGTTAAGGGAGAGAGTGCTAAATGAGCTTCATGAAGGTCATCTGGGAGGGGTGAAAATGAAAAGCCTTGCTTGGGCTTATGTGTGGTGGCTGGGGATCGATCAACAAATCGAGGACCTAACCAAGAGCTGCTCAGGATGCCAGAAGGTCCAAAATGCACCACCACATGCCCCTCTACACCCATGGGAGTGGCCCTCCTCTCCATGGCAACGGGTGCACATTGATTTTGCTGGTCCATTCATGGACTCAATGTTCTTAATAGCAGTGGATGCTCACTCTGTTAAGTCTGTGTGTTCCAGTTGTATTAAGATTAATTACTGACACAGACTACAAGAATAAAGTTCAACAGGTCTTTACTGTTAAGTATGTGTATTGTATTGAACAATTAACACAAAGACTTAAACGTATAACTCAAACAGGCCTTTACTGGTTGGAGGTAGGGACTGCACATAGGTCTTTACTTCATGCCCACAGGCGGGAACTGAGGGGAGATCAGTACCCACAGTACTATTTATACCCCTATGGCCAGGAGTGGTACTGCGTATCACTACGCCCTACAAGTAGTGCAGTCCTGTCCATAGGTTTAAAGTAGCACACATATTACATACACAACATTCCTCCCTTCTTAGCTTTACAGTCATCTCCCCATTTAACATAACGTAATAACATATATACATATATAACTTCAGGTTTACATAACAGAATAACAGATACATAGATAACTTCATGTCAAAACAGATCACAGATTCAGTCTCTGCGGAAAACAGTTCACAGATTCAATCTCTGCGGAAAATAGTTCACAGATTCAGTCTCTGTGGTGTAGTCGGTTCACGTTACTGGAGTGACTCATTCAATAGTCCTTCCATGGATTTAACAGCTTGAACTTCCGAACTGATTTGGCTCCGTTCGGAGGGACCACGTGTGTGATCTGGTAGGGGTGATAATGGTTCAGATGGTTATCATCTTCTGCTTCGTCTTTTCCTTTTCTGCTTCTTAGAGACTCTCTGGGCTCCCCTGTCAGCTGCCAGCTGTAGCGCCATCATCTCCCTATGTTCCTTAGACTTTAAGTGATTCATCCTGATTTCTGCACTTTGGGAGTTTTCATCACAAGCTGGGCAGACCAGGTCACTATAATATTCAGTGTCACTCAATAGGTCATGGTAATATTCGGTGTCATCCTGATCTAGGCCAGCGAGAGGGTCTTCTATTTCCTCCATACCCAGCTGGGCGTTAGCCAGCTTTAGTTCCAAGTCCAGACATCTTTCCTGAAGAGACTTCTTCATGCGTACCTCTTCATCCAGCTTTTTCTGGGCTTTCAGCAAGTCGTTTACTAATGACCTCATTTGAGATTTTACTACTTCAACTTCTTTTGGAGATTGATTGATCGGACTATTCAATCCCTCTACCGGAGCAGCTGTTTCAGCGGTCTGTTGTTCTACGTTGACGTGAGTCAGCGTACGTTTGGCATCCAAGGGCTGCTCTGTTGCAGTCATCTCAGTCTGTGTTGCCACCTCAGCTCTTCCAATAACCTTTGATAGCTCCGAACCCCTTTCCTTTGAATATTGAAGTTCGTGTTCAAGTTTTTCCCATTTCAGAGTCCTGTCCTTCAGCATATGCAGGAGTTGGCTGACCGTTAACTCCTCTGACATCAGACGTTTTGTGTGCTCCTGCTCCATTTTCTCCATCAGCTGCTTCTGTTGTCTTTCCAGATGTTCCCACTCTATATCAAAGAACTCTTTCGTCGCATTCATCTCTTGCTCAAAACGGCGAATCATTTGTTCTAATTGCTGTTGCAGTTTGAAATGGAGTTGAGTTCGAGCCCGGTGTCCCTCAGAAATGTGCATGTCAGTGGACTGGACAGACTCAGAATTCTCTATCTCAGTGGAATTCTGTGCTGAAACTTTGTCTTTTGCACACGGGTTGGTCTTACCATCATCAGTTCCAGAGTCTGGGTTGATTATGTTCACCGAGTTCTCACTCGTTATTGTTTGTAGGAAATGCCAGTCGATATTCATTTTCCTAATCCACTCCTGTCCTAGTAGTGGAGGACCTCCTTCAGATATCACATATAAGTCCATTATTTGACTGTCTTCGCCCTTGTGGGCCACTGCAACCTCTATTTTCCCGATGGGGTACACTCTTTGCCCCGTGTATGTTTTCAATATAATCCCCGTATCCTGTAGGGGAATATGTTGGAATAACTTTCCGTAATCTTTCTTATTTATGACCGTCAATGCCGATCCAGTGTCCAATTCGAGTTTTACTTGGACTCCTTCTATCTGAAGAGTGACCCAAATTGTCTGGAGGTCTGCACCCTTACCAGCGTTGAGTACTCTTAAGCTAGCCAGTTCAATACTGCTAGCGTCTGAATCGGACTCCTGTTCGGCCACCTTGTGTACTTTTGCGTATTTTCCTTGCGGTGACTTCTTGTTGCTGGTCTTCTTCCCTGATCTGCATACTCTAGCTATATGTCCAAGCCTACCACAAGTTCTACATTCTTGGTTTTTAAACCAACACTGGTTCTGATCATGCGTTGTCTTTCCACAACGATAACATTTGCCAGAACTCACACCAAATTTGTGTGCACTGAGCTCCGGTGACCGTAGCTGCATTACTGCCGTGCCTCTCGCTGCGGCTTCGTGTGCTGCTGCCATAGTGACCGCCTTCTCAAGCGTCAGCTCATTCTCCTCGAGCAGTCGCTTTTGTGTATCCTGTTTAAATAAACCACACACAAATTTGTCTCGTAGTGCATCTGTCAATCCCGTTCCAAACTGGCAATATTTCGCTAATTTACGCAATTCCAGCAAATATTCAGCATTGCTTTCATGCTGTAGCTGCCTTCTGTCGTAAAATTTAAATCGTTCCGCTAGCATCAGCGGCGTGGGGTTTAGATGATCTTTCAGGACAGTAACAATCTCATCGAACGTCTTATCCGCCGGTTCATCTGGTGATAACAGGTGTTTCAATTGCCCGTACGTCTTCGCACCCATTAAATTTAATAATGTTAGAGCTTTATCTTGGTCACGAATTTTATTGGCCTTACAATAATTTTTTACTCTTTCAACATATATGGCCCAATCTTCGAGGTCACTATCAAAGGTACTAATATTCCCGTGTTTAGGCATTGTAGATTTGCAATTTCTCAGATTTTATTTTCTTTACTTGTTATCAAAGATGGCGGCTTCCCGCTCTTGCCGTCGTCCTCCGCCCACAAAATGGCGGTTTTCCCGCGCTTGGCGGTCTTCACCCGTCCCCCGACGCCGTCTCCCTTCAGCCCTCGAGTGCGGCCCTTATCTTCGCCGCGATCGATAGCCCGCGCTGTGCACCGCGACTCTCGCACCTTGAGCTTCTGCAGCCGCCGCGCCTTTCAGTCCGAGTGCGGCTCTTATCTTTGGTCCCGATCGCTGGCCCGGCTGCGCCCCTCACTTCAAAGCGGCCCGGCCCTTATCTGCCGATCGCTATCGCCCTACCTCTCTCTCTTCCCCAGTCCTGTCTTTACTCCGGTTCACAAGCTGATGGAGGCTTCAGGGTCCTAATGCCTGTTCTTCCAGTCGCTGGAAGCTGTCAGGATTTCTGCTGCCCTTCAGTTTTGAGTGGGGTGTTGAGGATTGAAACCTCTCTTCAACGTCCTGTCTTTGGACGAAGCCGCCTGGAATAACTGCCGCAGGGTAAGAGCCTGACTCGTCGCCAGTGTTAAGTATGTGTATTGTATTGAACAATTAACACAAAGACTTAAACGTATAACTCAAACAGGCCTTTACTGGTTGGAGGTAGGGACTGCACATAGGTCTTTACTTCATGCCCACAGGCGGGAACTGAGGGGAGATCAGTACCCACAGTACTATTTATACCCCTATGGCCAGGAGTGGTACTGCGTATCACTACGCCCTACAAGTAGTGCAGTCCTGTCCATAGGTTTAAAGTAGCACACATATTACATACACAACATTTACTAGTTGGAGGTCAGGACTATACTAAATACAATATCACTACACAGTACTTATATACCGGTGGTCACCACCGGTATTACGTATACAGCAGCCAGAGAAAGTAGTACATCTCTTAAGGTGGAACAGGCTTAAGTTCTCTTAAGGTGGAACAGGTTACATACACCACAATCCTCCCTTTTTAGCTTAACAGTCATATCCCCATTTAACATCACATAATAACATATATAACTTCAGGTATAAACAGTTCAAAGGTTCAGTCTCTCAGGAGGCCTTCTGATTCGGTTTGGATAACGCCTTTCAGTGGTCTCTGATTCTTGTTGCTGAGGTGACTCTTCTTGTTGGTTTCCTATGTATTGGACGTCATCATCAGGTACAGTCCCTGCCGAGGTAGATGCTTCAGGTTCATTAACATCTTCCACAGTTGTCTCTGTCGCAACCATGGGTTCGACCCTTGCTCTTGATTCTACCAGTTGATCCGCATGACACCTTATCACATTGTTACCAATATCTACTGTGTACATCAGAGGTCCTTGTCTGGCCCGAATTGTTCCGGACTGCCATTTTTCATTTCCATAGCCCCTTGCCAACACTGGTTGTCCTACGTCGAAACTTCGAGTGGACTTGTTATTAATATGCCGGAACTGTTTGTTTTCCACTTCCCTCCGCACATTTGGTTTTAACAAGTCCAACCTGGACCGCAACCTCCTGTTATAAAACATCATGGCAGGACTTTGGTTAGTCACTGCACGAACGGCGTTTCGATATGCCATTAGGAAATTGTCCACCTTGTGTTGTAACGGAATCTGATCATCGTTCATGGCCTTTATTGCCTTTTTGAATGTTTGGACAAATCTCTCGGCCAAGCCGTTTGTCGCCGGATGATATGGGGCAGAGGTATAATGTTTCACCCCATTCTTCTTTAAGAATTTTTGGAATTCTTCCGACACGAACTGTGGTCCGTTGTCCGAACATATCTGTTCTGGCAATCCGTTCCTTGCGAATATTGTTCTTAACACCGCAATTGTCTTTTCTGAAGTAGTGGTATTCATCTTGATCACTTCTGGCCATTTGGAATGTGCGTCCACCGCAATTAGGAACATGGAGTCCATGAATGGACCAGCAAAGTCAATATGTACGCGTTGCCATGGGGCTGAAGGCCATTCCCATGGGTGTAGCGGTGCGATCGGAGGTGCATTTTGCACTTTTTGGCACCCAGCGCAGCTTTTTGTCAACTCCTCTATCTGTTGGTCAATGCCCGGCCACCATACATAAGCCCTAGCAAGACTTTTCATCTTAACTCCCCCCAGATGACCTTCATGCAGTTCCTTTAGAACTCTTTCCCGTAACTTGGGAGGACTAATCACTCTTGTCCCGTACATCAAAGTACCATGGCAGACGGACAGCTGGTCTCGCCTTGCCGAGAATGCCGGTAACAGAGGATCACCATGTGTTGGCCATCCCTTCACTGTCACCTCGTAAACTCGGGACAGTGTCGGGTCGTTCCTGGTTTCTCTTTCAATACTTGCATTGGTGACTGGTAAACACTCGATGATGGTCGAATGAAATAACTCAACAGGGTCAACTTTCGTCGTCTCTTCTGCTTCAGGTAGTGGCAGGCGCGACAGCCCATCAGCATTGCCATGCTGCTTTGTACCTTTGAATTCTATTTGATATTGATGTGCCCCTAGGAAAAGGGACCATCTCTGGAGTCGCTGTGCTGTCATCACCGAAGCACCCTTCTTAGGGTTAAAAATGGATACCAACGGCTGATGGTCTGTCAGAAGTGTGAATTTTTGGCCCTGCAGGTAATGATTAAACTTCTTCACTCCCCATACAAGGCTGAGAGCCTCCCTATCGATCTGCGCATAGTTGCGCTCAGCGGAGGTCAATGATCTGGATGCAAACGCGACTGGCCTTTCCGTGCCATTTGGCAACTTGTGTGAGAGTACTGCCCCAATACCATATGGAGAAGCATCACAAGCCAACCGAATAGGCAGTGTCGGGTTGAAGTGAGCCAACACTTCCTCTGAGGTGATCAATTCTTTGCTTTTGCGAAATGCCTTCTTACAGTTTTCGCTCCATTCCCATGGTACCCCCTTCTGTAAAAGAGCGTTCAGCGGGTGCAGTACCGTGGATAGATTCGGTAGAAACTTATGGTAATAGTTAATCAATCCCAGAAACGACCTCAACTGAGAGACATTATCCGGAGCGGGAGCCTTTACAACTGCCTCTATCTTGTCAGGAGACTTATGAAGCCCCTCCCGGTCAATGACATGACCACAGTACGAGATCCGCTTCTGAAAGAACTCACATTTCTGCCGATTAACTCTAAGTCCATACTCTTTCAGTCTGTTGAGCACCAGTTCCAAGTTTGCGAGGTGTTCTTCATCACCATCACCTGTAATCAGAATATCGTCCAGGTAACATTGTGTGCCTGGAATTCCCTGTAATACCTGCTCCATGGCCCTTTGCCAAATTGCCGGAGCCGATGCCACTCCAAAAACCAGCCTATTATACCGGTACAAACCTCTATGCGTGTTGATCGTGAGGTACTGGCGTGACTCTTCTTCAACCTCCATCTGCAAGTACACCTGCGCCAGGTCTATCTTGGTGAAGTGTTTCTCGCCAGACAACGAAGCAAAAATATCCTCAATCCGCGGAAGCGGATACTGCACCGTGTGAAGCACCGGATTAACGGTGATCTTGAAATCTCCACAGATGCGAACCTTCCCTGGTTCTCCTGGCTTGTTGCTCGAAGGACGTTTCATAACGGGAACAATGGGCGTAGCCCACTCACTCCAATCTACCTTAGACAGTACACCTGAACGTTCTAGCGCTTCCAGTTCCGCTTCTACAGCAGGTCGTATTGCATAGGGTACCAGTCTGGCTTTGAAAAATTTTGGTTGTGCATGTTCATCAATCTTGATGTTTGCCGTAATTCCTTTCAGTGTTCCCAGTCCTTGCTGGAACACCTCTTCAGCATTATCCAATATTTTGGACAATCGTTTAGGTTTGACATCTGTTTCCCCGGAATCTACCGTTAGTGCTTTTAAGGAGTGCCAGCCCATATTCATTTTCCTAATCCACTCCCGTCCCAGTAGTGGTGGACCTCCTTCAGGTAGCACATATAAGTCCATTACTTGGCTTTCTTCGCCCTTGTGGACCACTTTTACCTCTATCTTTCCGATGGGGTACACTCTTTGCCCCGTGTATGTTTTCAATATAATCTCCGTATCCCGTAGGGGAATATGTTGGAATAACCTTTTGTAATCTTTCTTATTCATGACCGTCAATGCTGATCCAGTGTCCAATTCCATCTTTACTTGGACTCCTGCTATCTGAAGAGTGACCCAAATTGTCTGGAGATCTGCATCCTTACCAAAGTTGTGTACTCTTAAGCTACCCAGTTCATTACTGCTAGCGTCTGAATCTGACTTCTGTTCGTTCGAACTGGTCTTTGTCACCTTGTGTACCTTTATGTATTTTCCTTGCGGTGACTTTTTGTTGCTGGTCTTCTTTCCTGACCGGCATACTTTAGCTATGTGGCCAAGCCTGCCACACATTCTGCATTCTTGGTTTTTAAACCAACACTGGTTCTGATCGTGTGTTGTCTTTCCACAACGATAACATTTTACAGTACTCAAACCCAATTTATTTGTACTGAGTTCCGGTGACCGTAGCTGCATTACTGCCGTGCCTCTCGCTGCGGCTTCGTGTGCTGCTGCCATAGTGACCGCTTTCTCAAGCGTCAGCTCATTCTCCTCGAGCAGTCGCTTTTGTGTATCTTCTTTTAATAATCCACACACACATTTATCTCTTAGCGCGTCTGTTAGTCCCGTTCCAAACTGACAGTACTTTGCTAGCTTACGCAATTCCATTAAATATTCAGCATTGCTTTCATCCTTCAGCTGCCTTCTGCTGTAAAATTTAAATCGTTCCGCTAGCATCAGCGGCGTGGGGTTTAGATGATTTTTCAGGACAGTAACAATCTCCTCGAACGTCTTATCCGCCGGTTCATCTGGTGATAAAAGGTGTTTCAATTGCCCATATGTCTTCGCACCCATTAAGTTTAATAAAGTTAGTGCTTTCTCTGCATCTGGGATTTTATTTGCTTTACAATAATTTTGTATGCGTTCTACATACATGGCCCAATCTTCGATGTCGCTATCAAAGGTATTAATGTTCCCATGTTTAGGCATCGTTGCAATTTATTTTATCCCAAGATGGCGGCTTCCCGCTCTTGTCTTCGCCCTCCGCCTACAAAATGGCGGTTTTCCCGCGCTTGGCGGTCTTCACCCACTGGCTGCAATGGCGTTTGGCGTGCCGCTGCTGCTCCCCTTTCCCAGCGGTTAGTAACTCCCCCGACGCTGTCTCCGCTTCACCGCAGCTCCCTCGGGCATTCGCGCTTCCCCGATGTCGCGCCTCGCAGCACTTCTTGCAGCCCGGTTATTAGCACCGGCTGCGTTCGCCTTCACCGCGGCTCTCGCGCCTTCAGTCGCCCCAGACGCTGCGCCTTTTTGGCCCGAAAGCGGCCCGGCCCTTATCACCAGCCACGATCGATGTCCCCGCGCTGCGCCTTTCGGCCCGAATGCGGCCCGGCCCTTATCTCCGGTCGCGATCGATCTCACCGCCCTTATTCCTCCGTCTTCCTCCCCCCGTCTGTACAGCCAACGCGGCCGACTTTCTGCTCGCGTCGCTGACCGGCTTACCCACCACCGAGGTCGAAAGAAGATAGCTGACTGCCGCTGATGGAGGCTTCGAGTTCAGGATGTCTTCTGCACTCCGGGTTCTCGATGCCTGCCGCGCGACGTGTCTTCCAGCAGGGTGATGAGGGTGGATGCCTCTCTTCAACGCCCGTTCTGTGGACGAAGCCGCCGTGGATATAAACTGCCGCAGGGTAAGAATCGGACTCGTCGCCACTGTTAAGTCTGTGTGTTCCAGTTGTATTAAGATTAATTACTGACACAGACTACAAGAATAAAGTTCAACAGGTCTTTACTAGTTGGAGGTCAGGACTATACTAAATACAATATCACTACACAGTACTTATATACCGGTGGTCACCACCGGTATTACGTATACAGCAGCCAGAGAAAGTAGTACATCTCTTAAGGTGGAACAGGCTTAAATTCTCTTAAGGTGGAACAGGTTACATACACCACACACTCGAAATGGCCTGAGGTGATAAAAATGTCCTCAACCACTACAGAGAAAACGATTGCAGTCCTACGGACCATATTTGCCAGGAACGGCTTGCCAGAGCAGATTTGCTCTGATAATGGACCACAGTTTGTGTCCGAAGAGTTTCGGAAATTTATGAGAAGAAATGGGGTCAGGCATTACACATCCGCCCCCTATCATCCAGCCACAAATGGATTGGCTGAGAGGTTCGTACAAACCTTTAAAAAGGCGATAAAGGCCATGTGCAATGATGAAATTCCACTACAGCATAAGGCGGACAATTTCCTGTTAGCCTACAGAAATGCGACACATGCAATCACCAACCAGACCCCGGCCATGATGTTCTTTAACCGAAGGTTGAGATCTCGTCTGGATTTGCTCAGACCAAATGTGCGAAGAAATGTTGAGGATAAACAATTCCAGCACATCAATGAGAAGCCGACAAGGAGCTTCAATGTAGGACAACCAGTCTTGGCCCGTGACTACCGAACAGAGAAATGGCAACCCGGAACGATATGCACAAGGCAGGGGCCATTAATGTACACAGTGGATGTCGGGGAGAACATTGTGAGACGCCACGTCGATCAGATCTTAGCGTCACAGGAACGAGTCAACCCCATGTCTCGAGTACCTGGGTATGAACCCGACATACCGGTAGCATCTACCTCAGAACCAGTAGCAGTGGAAACTGATGAACTAACCGACGAAAAGGTGCCAGAATCGCCTCCGCACCAAGAAGAAGCATCTCAGGAAAGGCGCTATCCCGAAAGGATCAGGAAGCCGCCCCAAAGACTGAATCTATAAATGGACTATTGTTGTTTAATGTACATGTTAAAGTGTTAATTGTTATTTGAATATTATGGGTACTGCTAATCTAAAAGGGGAGGAATTGTAGTGTATGTACCTTTTAAGAGAGAACTACTTTTACAGCTCCTGTATACTGTAGTACCAGCAGTGACCACACCTGTATATAAGCCTTGAGCATGCCTCTGTACCCCCAGTCTTGAGACTACCCTACTCCAGTAAATACCTGTTGATTGTTAAGTTACAGCATCCGTGTGGTTATTGAAAAACATCATACTCTCAGAATCACGGATCTACCAAATGGATCCGAAAAATACAATTGGATTGGCATTCCATTCAGGCACTAACTGTGGCTGACAAAAAGGATGATGACATCACACCTGGACGACTGTCAAAAATTCTAACTGACACGAAAGAGGTGTTCCAGCAAGGACTTGGGACTCTAAAAGGCGTAACGGCAATGATAAAAATTGAAGATAACGCAAACTCAAAATTTTTTAAAGCCAGACCGGTACCGTATGCGATCCGCCCAGCCGTCGAAGCAGAGCTGGAGAGTCTGGAGCGTTCGGGTGCGCTGTCCAAGGTGGAGTGGAGCGAGTGGGCCACACCCATCGTTCCTGTAATGAAGAAATCATTGAGCAGCACGCCTGGGGAACCGAAGAAGGTTCGCATCTGTGGGGACTTCAAGGTAACTGTGAACCCAGTCCTGCACACAGTACAATATCCACTTCCGCGGATAGAAGATATTTTCGCCTCACTATCTGGAGGGAAACGCTTTACGAAGATTGATCTGGTCCAAGCGTATCTACAAATGGAGGTAGAAGAAGCATCTAGAAAATACCTCACGATAAACACTCACAAAGGTCTTTACCAGTACAACTGACTGGTATTCGGGGTAGCATCAGCTCCGGCTATTTGGCAGAGGGCGATGGAACAAGTCCTGCAAGGGATCCCGGGGACCCAGTGTTATTTGGACAACATCCTGGTTACGGGCGAAAATGACAGTGAACACCTTGCCAACCTGGAGCAGGTGCTCACTAGATTACAAGAATATGGGCTACGAGCCAACCGCCCCAAATGCGAGTTTTTCAGGAAACAAATCTCGTATTGTGGCCACGTGATTGATGAAGAGGGGTTACATAAGTCCCCAGACAAGATTGAGGCAGTAGTCGAGGCTCCAGCACCGGAAAATGTGTCGCAACTGAGGTCGTTCCTCGGGTTGGTGAACTACTACCATAAGTTCTTGCCAAATTTGTCTACAATTCTGCACCCACTGAATGCCCTGCTGCAAACTGGAGTAGCATGGAAATGGAGTGATGAGTGTAAGCGTGCCTTTCAGAAATGTAAATGCCTAATCACTTCAAAAGAAGTATTGGCCCACTACAATCCAACACTACCGATTCGGTTGGCATGTGATGCGTCTCCCTACGGCATTGGAGCGGTGCTGTCGCACAAATTCCTTGACGGTTCAGAGAGGCCAATAGCCTTTGCGTCGCGCTCGTTAACCTCAGCCGAGCGTAACTACGCCCAGATTGACAGGGAGGCCCTCAGCCTGGTGTGGGGGTGAAGAAGTTCAATCACTATCTGCACGGGCAGAAATTCACCTTACTGACTGATCACCAGCCTCTTGTCTCCATTATTAACCCAAAGAAGGGCGTTCCAGTGATGACGGCGCAACGGCTGCAAAGATGGTCCCTTTTTCTAGGGGCACATCAATACGACATAGAGTATAAGGGTATGAAACAGCATGGAAACGCTGATGGGCTGTCGCGCCTACCGTTGCCTACGGTAGAGGAAGCACCTGCAGTGGACCCTGTTGAGATATTCCATGCGACCATAGTCGAATGTCTACCTGTTACAAACTCAAGTATAGAGAAGGAAACCCGAAATGACCCGACACTCTCTCGGGTCTATGATTTGACGGTGAAGGGATGGCCAGCACATGGCAACTCACTGTTGCCAGCATTCTCGCCAAGGAGAGAACAGCTGTCAGTGTGCCGGGAGACCTTGATGTGTGGATCCCGAGTGGTAATTCCACCCAAGTTGAGAGATAGAGTGCTCAATGAGCTTCATGAGGGTCATCTGGGAGGGGTAAAAATGAAGAGCCTAGCCAGGGCGTTTGTGTGGTGGCCGGGAATCGATAAAGAAATCGAGGAAATGACCAAGGATGCACAGGATGCCAGAGAGTCCAAAACGCTCCACCACAGGCCCTGCTACACCCATGGGAGTGGCCCTCATCTCCATGGCAACGGGTACACATTGATTTTGCTGGTCCATTTATGGACTCAATGTTTTTAATCGCCGTGGATGCAGATTCGAAATGGCCAGAGGTCATCAAAATGTCCTCCACCACCACGGAGAAAACTATTGCAGTCCTACGGACCATCTTCGCCAGGAATGGCTTGCCAGAACAAATTTGCTCCGACAATGGACCACAGTTTGTGTCTGAGGATTTCCGGAGGTTTTTGAGGAATAATGGGGTAAAGCATTACACATCTGCCCCATATCATCCAGCCACAAATGGATTGGCTGAGAGGTTTGTTCAGAACTTTAAAAAAGCAATAAAGGCAATGTTTAACGACAACATACCACTGCAACACAAGGTGGACAATTTCTTGTTTGCTTACCGGAATGCGACACATGCAGTCACCAACCAAGCTCCAGCCATGATGTTCTTTAACCGCAGGTTAAGATGTCGCCTGGATTTGCTCAAACCAAACATAAGACGAGATGTTGAGGATAAGCAATTCCAGCACATCAATGAGAAGCCAACCAGGAGCTTCAAGATAGGGCAACCAGTCTTGGCCCACGACTACCGAACGGAAAAATGGCAGCCAGGAACGATATGCACACAGCAGGGACCACTAATGTATGTAAGAAGTCACACAACACCAGGTTATAGTCCAACAGCTTTATTTGAAATCACAAGCTTTCGGAGCGCTGCTCCTTCTTCAGGTGAAGTGGAGAAATGCATAAAGACACAGCTTATATAGTCAGAGAATCATGTCAGATGTTTACAGGTAACCTTTCCAACTGCCATTTATCACACCTCGGCAGAGAGATAATCACAGCAGTCAAAGGTGTGAATGGTGTCCAAACAGGTCAGTCAGGGAAACATTACATCAAAGAACAATGAGGTGGGGTCACAAGGGGTCAAATATTGCAGATGCTGGGGTCTGTATGAAAAACAAAAAAAAGACAAAAAACATTTTTTTTGGCTGGAAATCACAGCAGGTCCAGCCGCATCTGTGTAGAGAGAACAAGCCAATGTCGACTCGAGTCTGGATGACCCTGCGTCAGGTGGGGTTACATGTAGCGTGACATGAACCCAAGATCTCTGTTGAGGCCGTCCTCATGGGTGTGGAACTTGGCTATCAGTTTCTGCTCGACGATTTTGCGTTGTCGTGTGTCTCGAAGGCCGCCTTGGAGAATGCTTACCCGAAGATCGGAGGCTGAATGTCCTTGACTGCTGAAGTGTTCCCCGACTGGGAGGGAACACTCCTGCCTGTCTTTATGCATTTCTCCACTTCACCTGAAGAAGGAGCAGCGCTCCGAAAGCTTGTGATTTCAAATAAAGCTGTTGGACTATAACCTGGTGTTGTGTGACTTCTTACATTTGTCCACCCCAGTCCAACTCCGGCATCTCCACACCATGACCACTAATGTACACAGTGGACGTTGGAGAGAGCATCGTGAGACGCCATGCTGACCAGATTCTAGAGTCACAGGAACAAGTCAAACCCATACCACGAGCATGCGCACCTGGTGATGAACCCGAAGTACAGATTGCGTCTACCTCAGAATCAGTGGTATTGGAAGCTGACGAACCAACCAATGACAATAAGCCAGAATCGACTCCGCCGCAAGAACAGGATACTCGAGAAAGGCGCTATCCAGACAGGTTCAGGAAGCCTCCTCAAAGACTGAATTTATAAATGATTACTTTCAGCTGATGTATATAGTACAGAGAAAATTGTAATTGTAATTAGTTATTATTTAATTGTTAAATGAATGTTATGTACTGTTTATCTAAAAGGGGAGGAATTGTTGTGTATGTACCTTTAAGAGAGAACTGCTTTTAGACTGCAGTACCAGCAGTGCCCACACCTGTATATAAAGCCGTAGCAGGCTTCTGTACTTTCAGTTCCAGCATACCCTCTGTTCAGTAAACACCTGTTATTACCGTTCTCCTGCAGTCCGTGTGTTATTGGTACGCGGACACTACACTAACGAGGACATGGCTGCTTCCATGTCTGGCTCTGCTTCCCTGGGGAAGTTATACTGTTTCTGTGGTCGGGCCATGGGGTCCCCGTCTACGCTGACTTCAAACCCTGTGACCCTCCCGCAGTCGTGTTTGTGAGTGGCAAATGTGGCCAGGTGGGCCTGCACAAATGCCTGGAACTCCGGTGGGGTGTTGCTGACCATGAGCCCAAGGTTATAATCCTCTTTGGGCTTCATGGTGCAGAGGGTCCCCTTCCCTTCCTTACCCGGGATAACTACAATCTCACCGTTCTTTACTTTTCCTGCCCCCCAGAGGCAGTGATTCCTCAAATCCACTAGGATCCCGTGGCCCACAATAAAGTCGGCCCCCAGGACTCCTCTTCCATCCTCCACGTCCCATTTCATCAGGACACACGTCCACTTGGAGCGGATCAGTCCTATCCAAATGGCGAGCGGGATGGAAATTGAGCCAGCCTGTTCCCTACCCGTGAACCCCGATAGACTGTATGGGACCCCGCTGGAGAGAGGTGAGGTGATGGGGTTTGCTGAGTAGATCACGGTGCGCGATGCCCCCGTGTCTAACAGATAGGTCCCTGTCACCTTTTTCACCTCCATCTCCAAAAGCGGTCTCCTCCACTCATCATATCGGAGCGAACACGGATAAACAGGCTGCGCTGGCTCTAGTCACACCTGTGGGTTGGATGGGGCTGATGGGGTGAGAGCATTGGTGGCGGCTGCTACTCTCCCCTGGCCAGTCAGTAAGGACCTCATGGCATCCAAAAGTGACTCGACCTCTGCGGAAGAGGTCCCTACCCCCGCCTTTTGGGCTGGGACTGTGGGATGCTTTCCCTTGTTATCCTTCCAAGGGTTTTTGCACTCCTTCCGCCAGTGACCATCCTTCCCACACCCGTAACAATTGGTCTTTGTGTTGGGGGGGATTACTCCCTTCCTGGTGCCACTCTTTTCTACTCTGCACTCCTGGTTTTATCTCATGCACCTTCCCCTTGGGTGGGTGTGCATCGGTTCCCCTGCCGTTTTTGTAGGCTAGGGTTAGCTGCCTAATTACTGTGAGTTCTGTGGTCTGGGGATCTTTGGGGTCGAACCAGGCTTCTGCCTTGGCCCGGACCTGTGGCAAGCTGTTCGCCACCAGGCAACGGAGCCAATGCATCATGGAATCCCCGTTCAGGAACGTCCGGCCTGGCGTCCCCAGGCAAGCTTTCCGGTACACCGGCCACAGCCGGTCCGCAAAAGCCTGTGGGGTCTCCCCAGGGAGCTGGATCGTCTTCTCCACGTGGGAGAAGGGACTGCCCTCATCCATCCCCATGGCCTCTAGAACCGCACCTCTAAGCTCCTCGTACCCGCTCTGCCCCCTTTTACACTCGTCAGAGAGGGATTGGAGGAGATTACTCTCCAGGGAGAATAGCAGCATTTTGGCCTTCTCAGCGTCGTCGCAGTCGTTGACGCTGGCGGTCTGCTCTATTTCCCTGAAGTGGATCGAGGGGTCTCCCCTTGCGGAAAGCTTCGGGATATGGTTGACCATAACCCTGAGCTGTTGGGTGTCGAAGGGTAATACGAACTGGTTTTGGAGGGGTCCCTCAATGTCGCCATCAGCGGGTGGGCAGAACCTCCGATGCCACGCTGGGCACATCAGTCCTGGTTCCGGCCTCTCGGGTGGGGGTTGCTCTACCTCCGCCTCCACCTCTGGCTCCGCTTCGGGTTCCACCCCCGGTTCCACCCCCCCCTTATTGCCAAACCTCACTGAAACTTGGCGTTACGGGTGGTGGTCGTGAGGTCTCCTCTCTCTCAACCGGGTCGTCCCTAGGCACCACCGGTGATGTTGGAACTGTCCTCCCCTCGTTCCCCATAAAATCTGCCTGGCCTGGCTTTGGGCTTATGAGGCATGTCTTAATCTAAATGTACAATCTCGGGAGCCGCAAGCCTACATTTCGTTGTACTGCACTTGTGAACTAACAATGACAATAAAGTTTATTATTATTATTATTATTATTACCATGCCTTTTGCCTTCCGGAGGGCCTGGCTCAGATTTTCTATCCTCTCTTTACAGGGCCCGTGGTCTGCCTCCTCAAACCCCTGTTCACTTGCTAGCTTGTAAGCGGCTTTTACCTTCTGTACTTTCTCTTCCTGTTCCCTGATCTGCCTTGCCAAGCGGGCATTTTTCTCCCGCAACCTGAACTCATTTCCCTTGGCCTCGGTGACTTGGCACCATAGGTATTCCAACTGGGCCTTGTGTTCTCCTACTAAATGTACTCTCTCTTGGTTCAAAGCCTGCAAAGCTACTAATAACTTCTCCCCTGCGAGAGCCTTATCCTGGATCTCCAGGGCTGACTCCCTTAACTCGACTGCCTGTGCTGCAACGAGCCCGTCCAAGAGCTGAACCTGCTTCTTAAAGCACATCAGCCAAACTGCCTTCTCTAAGGACTTCTTGTGTTCCTTTCCCTCTGTCCACTTAGCTGCTGCATCTAGCGGATGCCCAGCCCTTAACAGAGTGGTGATCCACTTCTTAGTGATATTCACCTTGCTAAACACATAATCAGAAATCCTTTCCTCCATCACGGTTCGCTCATCCAAACCACTGTCCACTGCATCGCAACATTGTTGCTGGTGTCCTGCCGCGGTCGCCATTTCTGTAGGGGGTGGCATGCGGTGGTGCTGCTTGGCGCGTACGCCCAGTCAGTTATGCCCCTGACTGTTTTGTGAGCAGTTCGAATCGCTCCCACGCCCCTGGGTTCTAGACACCGGACTTAGGTACAAGGCGGTACAGACAAGACTCGAGTAGAAAGGTGGTTGGATGTAAACAAAAACCAAGATTTTATTGAAGAGGAAAAACTTGATACAATCTCATGGAAAAATTACTAGTGTACACTTCTACAGGCGAAAAATACAAAAGAAGAATAACTATACTTATACAGGGAATGGGGAACACACGGCACATCGAGGGAAAACAACTATCTTAACAATCCCCTTATCCTTATCCCACCCCCTATACCTAACTAGGTTAAGCTATGAGGGGTCAGAACTTCATGCTCACCAAGCAAAGGGTTTGTTGGACTCAAAACAGCGGTTGGGTTCGGGGTTCGCTCTTGGTGCTCTCTGGAGCCTGCCGTCATCACGTGGCCTCCAGGCGCTGCAAGGGCGTTGTCCAGGTTTGAGTACCCCAAAGTTAAAGTCTCTGTTTGGGTACTTTACCTTGCAGGGATGATTCTTCGTCAACAGCCGACAGATTGAGTTGGTGTGCAGATATTCGAAGGTCGGCTGAGGCTGAAGGCCCGATAATTTGAAGCCTCTCCTCAGTTCATCTCCTCGGTTGGTCTTCTTCAGCCAGTCTTCCTCAGGTGGTCTTCCCTCCTCCCCTCATCGCATCCCGCCTCGCCTGGTCTGAATTGTCCGTGTCCGCCCGACCCGGTGCTGGGGCTAGTTCCAGATGGAGTGGGGAAAAAGGCACGGGCAAAGGCCAGGGGCTAAGCGTGGGATGGGGAAAGAGCAGCAGCCACGAGGGCGAGGGGCCAAAGAGCAGCAGCACCAGCACACCAACCAACAAAGAACACACCACACCGATTGCTACCCGGGGGCCTTCAATTATACTTTTGTCGAAAACCCTTTTCTGCGCGCCTAATCAGGTTAATACTTTGTTTTAATCTTGGCGGGCTATTTTAAATAATGGTAGCAATCCATACTAACTGTTTTTAGATGGCCGGTAATCACATCTACCGGCCCGATAATCGACTTGTATTGTCCTGAAAGTTCCTTGATGGGCCTGTCCGGTCTCGATGGCTCTGTTAATCTGTTTCCGATAATATATGTACACTGCTTGATGGCCTTAACTATAGGCCTAAACTGAATTTAGATTTGCCTCCAATTCGGTCTAATGCATAATTCAGAGTCCTGTCTGGTTCCAAAATACAAAGTCTCTCTTCACAGAAGCCTGCAGCTTGGGTTTCGATCCACAAGCTGTCTGCGTTGTAGAGTCCATTTAAAATCTCACAGGCTTCGGGGAAATGCAGAAATTTTGCAAATCTTACATTGCCACCCACGCGTACCATAGTGACCATTGTATTGCCTTGTTTAATGAAGCTTGGTTCCATTCTGGTTCCACTCTGTTTAATTGGACTACTGTATCTTGTTTGATGTTTTTTTCTGCTCCAAGTGTATTGAGATGTTTTGTGATCAACTGTGGCCAAAAACAAAATCAGAAACTACTTTCCCCTTTTTAGAAAGGTGCAAACGCACCCCCTGTAATGATATCAGCAAATAGTGATGGTATTGGCCTGTTTGATTATGATGCCTTACCAGCATAGTTGCCTGATTGATTACTTATGCCTGACCAGCAGAGGGCATGTGACAGAGACAAGCAGGTTGGTTTTAGTTTCGCTTTTAGATGGATTTCTAGCATGGTGTCTCCTGTAAGGCTGTTAACCAGAGTTGAACAAACTTTAGTTTAAAAAGACATTCTCTTTCATAAATGTCTCGTCATTGAACCCACAAAGAAATCAATACATGGTGTCAGAAGTGATTGAAAGAGATGAAGAGGAAAAATCTGAAGTTAAATCAGCTCTCCACATATTAGCAAGCCAAAAGAGAACATCGTTACTTACCATTGGAGAATAGCTAACGAAGTGAAAAATGGAAGGTTTACTCCCACCGGCGAAGCTTCAGTTGACAGGTAATGTGGCTGAAAATTGGAGGAGATTCAAACAATGTTTAGAGTTGTATTTAGCGGCAATCGGAGCTGACGAGAAAAGTGATAAAAAGAAATCGTCAGTGTTCTTACATGTCATGGGTGATGAAGCGCTGGAGGTGTATAATAACTTCATATTTGCTGCTGATGGAGACAAAATGAAGTTGGATAAAATAATGGAACAGTTTGAGGCCTACTGCATACCTAAATGTAACGTGACATTTGAGAGGCACAGATTTTTCACATGTGTACAGAAAACGGGTGAGACTATTGATCAGTATGTGACTGAACTGAGAAACAGAAGCAAATCGTGTGAATTTGGGGGACTGACAGACTCGCTGATAAAAGGCAGACTGGTGTGTGGTATTCCAGATAATGGTCTAAGGGAAAGACTGCTAAGAGAGCAAAATCTAGACCTGGGAAAAGCCATAGCACTGTGTAGGGCTACAGAGACTGTGAAGTTGCAGGCAAAGGAGATGTTCAGTGACAGTAGCTGCAACGTGGATGTAGTGAGAAAGAACGGACACAAACCGTTTAACAAAAAGAGCGCCAATGTGAAAAAAGAGGCGTGTCCAGCGAACAAAAATGAAAGGGACAATCGAAAGCCATGTAGTCGATGCGGTACACAGCATCCACCAAGAAAGTGTCCAGCATATGGCAAAAAATGCAATAGTTGCAACAAAAACAACCATTATGCCCGTTGCTGCAAGAACCAAGCGCAACAAAGCAAGGTCCACACAGTAGATGAAAGCGAGATAGAGGAGTTCAATGTAGATGTTGTGTCTGGAAAAAAAAAGAAGAAAGAGACTGGATGTTGACACTAAAAGTGAATGATATGCACATTCCATTTAAATTGGATACTGGAGCACAAGTTAATGTGATATCAGAGACTGATTTTAAGAAAATTAGACCCAAACCAAAGATACATGGAATGAAAGTGACAGGATACTCAGCTACTGATATACCAGTGAAAGGAAGATGCATTGTCAAAGTGACACACAAGGACAGAGAGCACACGCTAGCATTAATCGTGGTGCCAAAGGATGTGCAGGCGATACTAGGTTTAAAAGCCTGTGAGAGACTGAACCTGGTAAAAAGAGTCCTCATTGTGGAAAGCGAAGGAGAGACAGTCTATGATGAACTGCTGTACAGGGCACTGGTGAGACCACACCTCGAGTACTGTGTACAGTTTTGGTCGCCTCATCTGAGGAAGGATGTTCTTGCCATGGAGGGGGTGCAGCGGCGATTCACCAGGCTGATACCAGGAATGGCGGGAATGACCTATGAGGAGAGACTATGTAGTTTAGGGATGTACACACTGGAGTTTAGAAGATTGAGAGGGGACCTCATAGAAGTGTATAAAATTCTGACAGGTCTAGACAGACTGGATGCAGAAGGAATGTTTCCCTTGGCGGGTGAGAACAGAACTAGAGGACATAATTTAAGGATAAGGGCTAAACCATTTAGGACAGAGATGAGGGGGAATTTCTTCACTCAGAGAGTGGTGAACCTGTGGAACTCATTGCCACAGAGGGCAGTGTACGCCAGCTCATTAAATATATTTAAGAGGGAATTAGATATATTTCTACGGGCAAAAGGGGTTAAGGGTTACGGAGAGAAGGCGGGGACGGGATACTGAATTAAAGGATCAGCCATGATCTCATCGAATGGCGGAGCAGGCACGAAGGGCCGAATGGCCTACTCCTGCTCCTATCTTCTATGTATCTATGTATCTATGAACTCATGACAGAGTACAATGACCTATTTAAGGGTCTAGGCTGCCTGCCAGGAGAACACACGATCAGAGTAGATAAAAGTATGCCAACGGTCATACATCCATGCAGAAAAGTTCCGTTTGCTCTTCAAAAGCAACTGAAGGCAGAGTTGGACAGGATGGAAAGCCTGAACGTGATTCAGAAGATAGATGAGCCAACTGAGTGGGTGAGTTCCCTCATCATTGTGGACAAAAAGAATGGAAAGCTCAGAATTTGCCTGGATCCAAGAGATCTAAACAGAGCAATAAAGAGAGAGCACTTCAAGCTTCCTACACATGATGAAATCATGGCACAGTTTGCAAATGCAAAGTATTTCAGCAAGTTAGATGCATCATCAGGATTTTGGCAGATGAAACTGGACGAAGCAAGTTAAAGACTGTGCACGTTCAACAGTCCATTTGGCAGATACAGATTCCTAAGGTTACCATTTGGCATTGCCTCAGCTCCTGAAGTGTATCACAAAACTATCCATATAATCTATGAGCACCTGGAGAGAGTTAATACATCGATGGATGACATCATAGTATGGGGAACCACGAGAACTGAGCATGAAGAGAGACTGAAAAAAGTGCTGGAAGCAACAAGGAAAACAAACCTGAAGCTGAATAGAGAGAAATGCCAGCTCGGGGTGATAGAACTGACATTCGTGGGAGATATCCTTAGCAGTGAGGGCATCAGACCAGATCCCAGAAAGGTGTCCGCCATTGAGAATATGCCAAAGCCACAATGCAAAAACGACGTGCAGAGGTTTAATGGAATGATCAACTACATGGGTAAATTCATATCCAACCTCTCAGAAAAGATGGCGCCACTGAGACGACTAACTGAAAAGAACATAGAATGGGAATGGAATCATGAGCATGAGAAGTCATGGAGCGATCTAAAGAAACTGCTCACAGAGGAACCAGTTCTGAGGTTTTATGACCCAGCGAGACCCATCAAGATATCATCAGATGCATCACAGAGTGGGCTCGGTGCTGTTCTTCTGCAAAAATATGACTACTGGCAACCTATTGCATATGCATCGTGCTCAATGACAGACGCGGAGACGCGATATGCTCAAATAGAAAAGGAGCTGCTCAGCATCACATACGCCTCTGAAAGATTTCACCAGTTTGTGGCAGGACAAGCAATCAGTGTAGAGACTGACCATAAGCCCTTGATTGCATTGTTCCAAAAGCCACTAAATAGCTGTCCGCTTAGAATACAAAGAATGATGATCAGGCTGCAACGCTATACACTGAATGTTGTGTAGACACTGGGTAAGCTGATGTATACAGCAGATACGTTGTCCAGAGCTGTTGACCCAAGTGAGCCCGCAAACACCAAAATGGATGAAAAAGTGAACGCCTACGTGGACATGATCACAAGTGCACTGCCCATAGCAGATGCAAAAATGGAGCTCATAAAGACTGAGACAAACAAAGATGAAACAATGAGACGACTGAGGAAAAGCATCTTGGATGGATGGCCCAACATGAAGCAAGACTGCTCACCTGACATGGCAGAGTACTGAAACTGCAGGGCGGAACTATCAGTGGTCGAAGACATCATCTACAAAGGAAGTAAAATAGTTATCCCAAAGAGTCTGAGAAAAGAGATGCTAAAAAGGATCCATGGAGGACATCTGGGAATCGAAAAGTGTAAGAAAAGAGCACGAGAGGTGATGTACTGGCCACGAATCAACCAAGATGTGACAAATGAGGTGTCAAACTGCACAATATGCCTGAAATATTGAGCAAGCAATCCGGTAGAACCACTAAAGCCACACCCAGCGCCAGACAGACCTTACCAGAATGTAGGCGCTGACCTATTCGTATGTCAAGGGAAGGACTATCTTGTAGTCACAGACTATTACTCCCTGTATCCAGAGGTGTGTAGACTGTACACCACCACTGCAGATGCTGTGATAACATGTATGAAAGCCATATTCTCCAGACATGGCGTGGCAAGCGAGGTCTTCACAGACAACGGACCCCAGTTTTACAATGCAAATGTCCGACACTTTGCCAAAGAGTGGGACTTTGTCCACACAACGTCAAGTCCTCACTTTCCACGGTCCAATGGATTAGTGGAAAAATCGGTCCAGACAGTGAAAAGACTGATGTACAAGGCAAAAGACAGTGGAACTGACTTCTACCAAAGCATGCTTGTATACCGCACAACGCCGCTCGAGTGTGGTATGTCACCAGCCCAACTCCTTATGGGACGTCGGCTAAGGTCAAACCTACCCATCCCGGAGAACCTCCTGAAAACAAAAGAGGGGGAGAAAGTGAGGAAGTTCAAAGAACAACAGAAAGAAAAGCAAAAGTACTACTATGACAGAGGAACACAAAACCTACCTGAACTCCACACTGGTGACCAAGTAAGGTTCAAAGACAAAACAAACATATGGACTCAGAAGGGAACTGTCCTGAGTGAAGTCCAACCAAGATCATACACCATTCAGACAGATGAGGGTGCTGTTCTGAGAAGAAATCGTCGGGATCTTCTCATGGGACCAGCCACAGCAAGTCAAAAGACTGATACTGTTGAATAACCTGATCACACAGCAGGTCAAAAGACTGATACTGTTGAACAACCTGATCACACAGCTGAGAAACCATCATCTGAGGCAACAACTCAGATTCAAGGACAATCAATCAGAAAATCCTCAAGACACGTGAAGCCTCCTGAGAGACTCATTGAGCAAATTTAAGGACTATTGTTATTGAAGGAAGTAATGTTATCTTATTCTTTCTTCAAGTTCTAGTGTATTTACATATTTCATGTGAACACACAAAGCAAGGTTAAAAAACCTTGATAATGTTAATGTAAGTTCATTAAGTGTTACAGTTAAAATGCAGATTAATACAAAGAAAACATGTTGTTAGTTAAAAGTAAAATACTTTTGTTTTAAGAAAGGGAGATGTAATGATATCAGCAAATAGTGATGGTATTGGCCTGTTTGATTATGATGCCTTACCAGCATAGTTGCCTGATTGATTACTTATGCCTGACCAGCAGAGGGCATGTGACAGAGACAAGCAGGTTGGTTTTAGTTTCGCTTTTAGATGGATTTCTAGCATGGTGTCTCCTGTAAGGCTGTTAACCCGAGTTGAACAAACTTTAGATTAAAAAGACATTCTCTTTCATAAATGTCTTGTCATTGAACCCACAAAGAAATCAATACACCCCCCCTCTCCTGCCTCCCCTTCCCCCCACCCCCCAGGATGGAGGCTGTGATTTAGACTGATTTGTACTAATTTACACAAATCGCACGCTCTAGTGCTGGACCTTGCACACAAAAATGACACTATTTGCTTCAAAAATAGCAAAAGGCACTGGATTAAAAGGGAATGTATGTTTTTGATCTCTGATCATCCAAAACCGTTGCCTTGGGGAATTATGACTTGATCTACATTTGCACTGGTGATGTTGACCAATAAGCAAATAAAATGACACACTGCTGAAGAAACTTTGGAGCTGCGAGCTTTTTGTCTCTATTTATTGGTCTGCTGGCTGTAGTCCTTATCTAGCACATGGTGATACATATCCTGAACATTAAGAATGCCCAACCACAGCACTGAGGTGGCTGTTATGTGTATCTAGGAACAGCAGTAGACCATTCAGCCCCTCGAGCCTGCTCCGCCGTTCCATCAGATCATGGCTGATCTGTACCTCAAGCCCATTTATCTGCCGTAGCTCCATAGCGATCTATCCTGAAAGCTCCAATTGACCTTGAACATACCCAGCCTTTTGGGAGAGAAAATTACAGATTTTGATTTCTACTACCCTGCATGTGAAAAAGTGCTTTCTGATTTCACTCCTGAAAGACTTGGCTCTAATTTTAAGATTATGTTCTCTCTTTCTAGATTCCCTCATCAGAGGGAATTGTTTCTCTGTATTTACCCTATAAAGTACTTTTAACATTTTAAGCACCTCCATCAGATCACCTCTCAATCTAGTCAACGTGTCAAAGTCAAACTTGCAAGTATGGGCTGTGTAGACAAGAATTTTTAGGTTGATGGTGAGGTCAGGCTAGCTATACTTCCAGCTCTCTACATTGCTCACTATTCCCTACCAAGCGCTTGAATGTGGGCTAAAGGCCATTCAACTCTGAGGTAAATTTTTCCTTCCACTGGTGGCTGCACTGATTTATTAAAGAAATGTGTCTGGGAAGGATCTCTTACACAAAGCAGGCCTGTGACACCCCCACCCACTATACCACTATCTCTCAATATAAGTTTGTTGTAAATCTTTGGATCTTGGGTTGTTCTATGAATCCTGAATAAGTGGTACATTCATGTCTCCACCCTGATCTTTCAGGGCTGTTGATAATGTGGGGTGAGTTTAGGGTCATAGATGCGTGTTCCCTGGAAGGACTATCAAGCAGAGGTGACCCCAGTTGGCTGAACAGTGAGTTTAAGGCATCCTAGGGCCACTGATTTATGTTGACTGAATACATATAATTTAATTTCTTCTTATGGGAATTAGAGGGTTTTTCCTCGTGAAAACCCTCCATAAACTTAAGGTCATCCAAAACTTTGCTACCCATATCCTAACTTGCACCAAGTCCCGTTCACCCATCACCCCCTGTGCTCGCTGACCTATATTGGCTTCCGGTTAAGCAACGCCTTGATTTTAAAATTCTCACCCTTGTTTTCAAATCCCTCCAAGCCTTTCCCTATTTCTGTAACCATCTCCAGCCCTACAACCCTCTAAAATACCGGTGCTACTCCAATTCTGGCCTCTTGTGCATCCCCGATTTTAATCGCTCCACCATTGGTGGCTGTGCCTTCAGCGGCCGAGACCCTAAGCTCTGGAATTCCTTCCCTAAATCCGCCTCTCCTCCTTTAAGACGCTCTTAAAACTTACCTCTGTCTGCCCTAATATCTCCTTATGGGGCTCAGTGTCAAATTTTGTTTGCTAACGTTACTGTAAAGCATCTTGTTAAAGGCACTATATAAATGCAAGTTTTTTGTTGTTGGTTAAGGGTCATGTTTTCACTTTGTGAAGACAGCAAATCTGTGTCCATCGATAATCAAATCTGCTACTTAAACATGTTTTATTAAAAATCTCATGACCTAGGTTAGTTGTGACCTGAACTTTCCCTGTGAATGACATGGTTGCTTAGGCTGGAGCTGCGCTTTCAGGGCAGCTGATCTGGATAATCAAGACGGCATAGAAGTGCCCAGCTGAGTGATCGTACCCAATATACAATGGAAGGGTTTGTGCAGTTCTGCTATATGACCACATACACAATATTCCATAAAGAAAGAACAAACTTGCATTTATATAGCGCCGTTCACGACTTTGGGATGGCCCAAAGCGCTTCACAGCCAATGAAGTGATTTTTGAAGTGTAGTCACTGTTATAATGTAGTAAACCTGGCAGCCAATTTATGCACAGCAAGGTTCCATAAACAGCATTGGGCAGATAATCTATTTTAGTGATGTTGGCTGAGGGATAACTATTAGCCACAACGCTGGGGAGAACTCCCTTACTCTTCAAAATAGTGGCATAGGATCTTTTATGGCCATCCGAGAGGGAAGATGGTGGCCTCAGTTTAACGTCTCATCCGAAAGACGGCATCTCCGACAGTGCAGCACTCCCTCAGTATTGCTCTGAAGTATCAGAATGATACAGCACAGAAGGTGGCCGTTCAGCCCATCATGCCTGTGCCAGCTCTTTGGTAGAGCTATTCCATTAGTCCCACTCTCTGGTCTTTCCCCATAGCCTTGTAAATCTTTTCCCTTCAAGTATGGGGAGGGAGACAAATAACCCAAGGTCAACATTTGAAGCTTTAAGTCAGTTCTCATAACTTCATCCTGCTGATTTAAGATACTATCTTCTTTCTCCTTTCCACGTTCCACCTTGATATGCAGTCAAATACTATAGCTACTCTACCTGTTATCTGTACAATCTTTAAATTTCTGCTCTAACCAAGCATGGAGATAAGTTATCCTAGCAGACATCAACCAGCCTGGAAATGAGCTATGCTAGGATAAAGTGTTCGAGGGGAGGTTAGGCCTGCCTGACTTGAGGGCAGTCCACTCTCTTCAATCTGCTTCTCCTCAATGTGCAGTTTAATTTGCAAGTCTCAGTAATTCCGTTCCAAACGCGTGAGTACGGTCGGGGTACTCACGCGTCTGGCCGGAGGAAATGCCGGTTTTCAGCATGCACAGCGCATGCGGGGAAAACCGGCATTTCCTGTCCTCTGAACAAAGGGGTTCAGAGGCACAGCGCGTGCGACTGCACAGGCAGCGCGTGCGCAGTGAACTTCATCGATTTCATTCATGGATTCAGTGAGGTTAAGTCCTTACAACTTATACATGAAAAAAGCATGTGTAAAGTTGCTCCAGAGGCTGCGGAGGAAGATATATTTTATCGTGGAGCTTCTGAAAGGCAATATTTTTGTTGGGAAAGGGAGGAAAGTTATTTTAAGAAATGATGAGGTAAGTTTTAAAGTTGAATTTTTTTTTTTAAACGGGTTTTCAGTACTGTAGGTAGAAGGAGCAATTGTGGCTGTGTGAATTGAATTTGCTGTGTTTATTAAATGTGAAAATGACTGTTCTAAAATGAGTAATGTAACATTTCCAACATTTTTAAGAAAGAAACTTTTCATCAGTAATATATTCTTTTAAGTAATTATGTATGTATGTCCGTATATATTCCTTTACGTATATGTATATATTCCTTTACTTATGTGTATGAATGTATGTATTTAATTATGATTTTCCAATAAGTTACTTTCTCTGAAAGTCATAATTAAATACATACATTCATACACATAAGTAAAGGAATATATACATACATATACGCAAAGGAATATATACAGACATACATACATAATTACTTAAAAGAATATATTACTGATGAAAAGTTTCTTTCTTAAAAATGTTGGAGTCATTTTCACATTTAATAAACACAGCAAATTCAATTCACATAGCCACAATTGCTCCTTCTACCTACAGTACTGAAAACCCGTTTTAAAAAACAAAAATAAACTTTAAAACTTACCTCAGCATTTCTTAAAATAACTTTCCTCCCTTTCCCAAACAAAAATATTGCCTTTCAGAAGCTCCATATAAAATATATCTTCCTCCGCAGCCTCTGGAGCAACTGTACTCATGCTTTTTTCATGTGCAAGTTGTAAGGACTTAACCTCACTGAAAGCATGAATGAAACCGGCGAATTTTACTGCGCACGCGCTGCCAGTGCAGTCGCACGCGTTCTGCCTCTGAACCCCTTCGTTCAGAGGACAGGAAATGCCGGTTTTCCCCGCATGCGCTGTGCATGCTGAAAACCGGCATTTCCTCCGGCCAGACGCGTGAGTACCCCGACCGTACTCACGCGTTTGGAACGGAATTACTGGGCCAACATTTTACATGTATGAAAAATTTAACAATTGCACGATTTGCCCCCTCGCATCTGCGACTGAGGGTCCAAGGAGGTGCATTGCGCAAGAGGTCATCGTCGTACGTATCCTCACACTGTTCCCTTTCGGGAACTGTATGAAGTGGTGGAAGGATTTCTGGCCACGTTAACGCTCCTTCCATGACCATAACCATCTTCATACCAGCCATTAGGGTGGTTAGTCCTATGGCGTGAGGGTTTTACGGGCTCCCACAACCCATCTGAGGGGGGGGGGCCACCCACACCCGCGGACGCAAGTATCCCGCTGGATGTCCACCCAGAATTTATAGTTGGAGCTCCGACTCCACTTGCTGGGACTGTCTGGAGTGGGGTTCGAAACCCTACTCCTTCTGGCCCAGCGGCGGGGATGCTTACCGCTACGCAAAAGGCCCACTCCGCGCAAAAGGTGACATCCATACGTTTCCTGCGCCTTTTCCCTCCCCGTGACTGGAGCCCTATGCTGCCACTTGAAAGACCAAGCTATCATCTGTCCTTTTTGCGGCGCCTTTGACTTCTCATTACCAATGATGAGCAGGCGCTGCGCCTCCACCTCGTTGAGGAGATTGCTGAGGTCATCATCAGTTCAATTGTGAGTTCTTTTAATGCCGTGAATTGTGCTCATTCCAGCCATTTCACATTGCTAATCGGATTGGGCCTTTGGCGTAGCGGTAGGATCCCCGCTGCTGGGCCAGACGGGGCAGGGTTTCGAACCCCGCTCCAGACCGTCCCGGCAAGTGGAGTCGGAGCTCCGGCTCTAAATTCTGGGTTGACATCCAGTGGGATATTTGCGTCCGTGGGTGTGGGTGGCACCCCCTCCTCGTATAGCTTGTGGGAGCCCGTAAAACCCTCCCGCCATAGGACTAACCACCCTAATGGCTGGTTCAAAGATGGTTACGGTCACAGAATGAGCGTTAATCACGGCCATAAATCCTTCCACCACTTCATACAGTTCCCCAAAGGGAACAGTGTGAAGGCACGTATGACGACGACGTTGCTAAATAAATAAATGGAATGAAAAAAGTTCTTTCAGGGCTTTTAAAAGTCTTTAAATTGCTTTAATTCTGTTTAAAACTACTTCAGATTCTTTAAAATAATGTAAACGTTTTTAAAAGTTTATAAAAGTTACCAAAAGCTTCATAAAAATACCAAAAACCTATTTGAAATGCTGCTCTGCATGTAAAAAGGCTTTTCAGCTTGTGAGAAACATTGGGGGCGTGTCCTATTAAACTGAGACCTCAAGGGGCGTGTCTCAGTTGCACAGCGCGCTACAGGCTTCGCGCTGGCTGCACTCCTGGGCGGCGTGACGTCAGACGCTGCCCGGGATTCTTCTGTTTCAAACAGGAATTCCAGGCGTCCCTGGAGGTGAACGGCAGGCGCGTCGGGTAAGTGCAGATTGGGGGCTTGCACGCGCGGCAAGCCCCCGACTCGAATTTCTGCCCCAATATGTGGAACAGGCTGCCAGCTTGTGCAGTGAACGCTGATTCGCTGAGTTCCTTCACGCAAGAGTTGGTCCAGTTTCTGGCTGGGGGGGAGATCACTTTGTACAAAATGTAGGTATTGTATTACATTAGGCAGGGCCAGCGTAGTCTCCTGGACTAGTTTTGATTACCTAAGGGGGTTGGAGAGGAATTTTCCAGATTTTTTCCCCTTAACTGGCCTGGGTATGTGTCTGTTTTTTCATCTCTCCCGGATTATATGGGTGAGGTGGGGACTGTAGGTATTACATAGAAACATAGAAGATAGGAGCAGGAGTCGGCCATTCGGCCCCTCGAGCCTGCTCCGCCATTCAATTCGATCATGGCTGATCATCCAAATTCAGTACCCTCTGCCTGCTTTCTCCCCATACCCCTTGATCCCTTTAGCCTTAAAAAATATATCCAACTCCTTCTTGAATATATTTAAAGAATTGGCCTCTACCGCCTTCCGTGGTAGAGAATTCCACAGGTTCACCACTCTCTGAGTGAAGAAATTCCTCCTCATTTCTGTCCTAAATGGCTTACCCCTTATCCTTAGACTGTGACTCCCCAACCATCGGGAACATCCTTCCTGCATTTAGTCTGTCCAGTCCTGTCAGAATTTTATAAGTTTCAATGAGATCCCCTCTCATTCTTCTAAACTCCAGCGAGTATAAGCCCAATCGACCCAATCTCTCCTCGTACGTCATTCCTGCCATCCCAGGTATCAGCCTGGTGAATCTTCGCTGAACTCCCTCCATCGCAAGATCATCCTTCCTCAGATAAGACGACCAAAACTGCACACAATACTCAAGGTGTGGTCTCGCCAAGGCCCTGTACAACTGCAGCAAGACATCCTTGTTCCTGTACTCAAACCCTCTCGCTACGAAGGCCAACATATCTTTTGCCTTCTTAACCGCCTGCTGCACCTGCATGCTTACTGTTGTGTATGTGCCTTTAAGAGAAGAACTGATTCTATACTGCAGTACCAGCAGTGACCACCCCTGTCTATAAAGCCATAGCAGGCTTCTGTATTTCAGTCTTGCATTACTCTCTGTTCAGTAAATACCTTTTTTATTGTTCTCCTGCAGTCTGAGTATTATTGATCCTCGGACACTACACTGGTGACGGGCAGGTTCGAACTCACCTGCAGTACTGCATCACCTCACGGGGATCTTTTCCCTGAAGAGAAGCTTCTTGGAGGTCGAAGTCAGAACGGCGGGCGTCAACCACGGGCAACCGCCCAGGGATCCATTGGAGAGTTGCAGGGGAGGCTGTGGAGAGCTGGGCCTGGCTCCCCAGTCGAGGTGTTCCAGCAAGTCGTGCTGGTAGCAGGTAGTGCGCTGACCCTTCCGGACTGCGGCGGGCTCGGGCTCGATCGAGCGGCTCTGCAAAGGGGCCATGCAGCGTCGTCGGGAGGAAGCAAGAGAGAGAGGGTGGAGCGCACAGGGCGCGGTCGGTGCTCAAGAACAGGGCAGCGTGGAGAGGATAGAACGTGGGGAAGGAAAAGTGAGATGCGCCGAAGCCGCGGGTCGCCGCCATTACCCTGTAGAATGCTAGGAGCAGCGTGGCAACAAGGGGAAGAAGGAAAAGCGTGGGAGGCACCATTTTATTCCATTGGGGAAGAAGGAAAAGCACGGGAGGCGCCATTTTATTACATTGGGGAAGAAGAAAAAGCGCGGGAGGCGCCATTTTAAATCACCCAAGATACCAAAGAGTGGCAGTATCACTGCTTTTGACAACGAGGTAGAAGACTGGACCACGTATGTGGAAAGAATTGAAGTGTACTGCAATGCCAATGAGGTGGCCAATGGAAAGAAGGCGTCGGTATTATTAAATTTGATGGGCGCGAGAACGTACGGCCTATTGTGGAATTTAATTACCCCAGCTAAACCAATGGAGAAAAGTTTTGAAGAGATTGTTAATATCTTACAGGAACACCTAAACCCTACACCGCTGCTGATAGCAGAAAGATTCAAGTTCCATAAAAGAAACCACAAAGATGAGAACAATGCTGACTATCTTACGGAACTACGCAAGTTATCGAAGCACTGCCAGTTCGGAGCAGAACTGGCAGACACCTTGCGGGATAAGTTTGTCTGCAGGCTCCAGAGTGAAGGAACCCAGAAACGACTACTTTCGGAAAAGGACCTGACGCTAGAACAGGCTTTCAGTGTGGCAGTATCCTACGAAGCAGCAGCACGGGGAGCTGCAGAAATACAACAGAAACCACAGGAATACAGCACTAACGAAATGGCGTATGGAGCAGAAAAGTGCTATCGCTGCGGCAGAACAACCCATGATCAGAAGGACTGCTGGGTTAAGGACAAAGTATGCAGGCAATGTGGGAAAATGGGACACATAGCAAGAGTCTGCAGGTTGGGAAAGAAAACCAACACTACAAGAACTACTAAGGAAAAGTACAAGAAAGTAAAGAAATTGACAGACAGTAGTTCGGAAGATCAGGAGAGTGATAAGGACTCTGGGAGCAGGAGACTAAGTTGTCTAAAGTTACACAACGTGATCGCAAAGGAGGATCACCGAACCATTTGGGTCACCCTCATGATAGCAGGGTCCCCAGTAAAGATGGAATTGGACACAGGATCAGCTCTAACTGTCATGAATCGATGAGACTATGAGCGGCTATTCTCACACATACCCTTGAAGGACACGTCCATTGTATTGAAGACATACACGGGGCAAAAAGCCTACCCCAGAGGAAAAATAAGGGTGCCAGTTGAATACAACGGCAAGGAAACACAGAAACTGTATCTATATATACTACCAGATGGAGGACCACCATTATTGGGACGTGAATGGATCCGAAAAATACAATTGGATTGGCATTCCATTCAGGCGCTAACTGTGACTGATAAAAAGGATGATGACGTCACAAAATAACAACAGAAAATGCTGGAAAAACTCAGCAAGTCAGGCAACATCCGTGGAGAGAAATTTGAGTTGACGTTTCGGGTTTGACCCTTCTTCACACCTGGATGACTGTCAAAA